>NW_028123734.1:0-596599 GCF_965194805.1 Balaenoptera borealis | reverse complement strand
AAGCAAAAAATTGATAGAACAGAAGGTGAGAAATAGAGAGCTCTATAATAATAGTGGTGATTTCAATGCCCTGCTTTCAGTAATGGATAGATCAGTCAGACATAAGAGATGTAAGAAAATAGAGGACTTGAAAAATGCAATAAACCAACTAGATATAAAAGACATATAGAACACTACCCCAAAACAGCAGAATACAGGTTTTTTTCAAGTGCACATGGGACATTCTACAGGACAGATCACATGTTAAACCACAAAATAAGTCTGAATAGATGAAAAGACAGATATCATACTAAGTGCCTTCTCCAATCACAACAGGATGAAGTTAAAAATCAGTAACAAAGAAAACAGGAAAATTCACAGATTTGTGGAAACTCAACAACATACTCTTAAAGACGCCATCACAAGATAAATTAGAAAATACTTAGAAACAAATAAAAACACAACATACTAAATTTATGGGATGCAGTGGAAGTAGTGCTCAGAGGGAAATCTATAGGTGCAAATGTTTACATTGTAAAAAAATGTCAGATCTCAAATCAACAGCTTCATACCATAAGGAACTAGAAAAGGAAAATAAAGCCAAACTCAAAGCTAGCAGATGGAAAGAAACAATAAAGTTTAGAGCAAAGTTAACAAAATAGAGAAATAAAACAATAGAAAACTATTAATGAAACCACAAATTGGTTCTTTGAAAAAATAAACAAAATTGACAAACCTTTAGCTAGACTGACAAAATAAAAAAGAGAAGACACAAATAACTAAAATCAGAATAACAGTGGAAGTATTACTACAAACCTTATAGAGGCAAAAAGGAATTATAGAAGGATACTATGAACAACTGTAAGCCAACAAATTAGATAACCATTAGAGAAATGGGCAAACTTCTTGAAACACACAAATGCCCTAAACCAACTCACAAAGAAAGAGAAAATCTCAACAGACCTATAACAGGTAAAGAGATTGAATTATTAATCTAAAACTTACCAGCAAAGAGAAGTCCTGGACCAGGTGGCTTCACAAAAGAATTCTACCGAACATTTAAAGAAGAATTAATATCAATCCTTCTCAAGCTCTTCCAAATCATTGACAAGGAGGGAACACTTCCTACCTCATTTTATGAGTCCAGCATTAATTTATATCAAAGCCAGAAAAAAAAATACCACAAGAAAAGTAAATCACAGATCAATAGCCCTTATGAAGATAGATGCACAAATCCTCAACAAAATATTAGTAAATTGAATCCAATAGCATTTTAAAATAATTACTTACCATGACCAAGCAGCATTTATTCCTGAAATGTAAGAGTCGTTCAACATAAGAATATTAATCAATGTAATGTGTCACATTAATAGAACAAGGAAAAAAACCACATGATTATCCCAATTGATGCAGAAAAGGCATTTGACAAAATCAAACACACTTTCATGATAAAAAAACTTCCAGAAGTCTGGAAATAGAGGGAAAATCCCTCAACCTATTAAAAAATATTTACAAAAACCCACAGCTAACATTATAATCAATGGTAAGGGACTGAAAACTGTCCACCTAAGATAAGGAACAAAAACAAGAATACCCACTTTCACTGCTGCTATTCAACATTCTACTGGAAGTTCTAACCAGAGCTATCAGAAAAGAAAAGTGAATAAAAGGCATCCAAAATAGAAAGAGCTAAAACTATTGCAGATGACACCATCCAGCATATAGAATACACCAAGTAGAAACTAATAAATTCAGCGAAGTTGCAGAGTACAAGATCAACACGCAAAAATCAGATGTGTTTCTAAATACCAGCAATAAAAAAGGCCAAAAAAAATTTAGGAAAGCAATCCTACTGATAATAGCACCTAAAAGAATTAAATACTTTGTAGTAAATCTAACCAAGCAGGTGAAAGAGTTGTACACTCAAAACTACAAAATATTGCTGAAAGAAACTGAAGAAGGGACTTCCCTGGTGGCGCAGTGATTAAGAATCCGCCTGCCAATGCAGGGGACAGGGGTTTGATCCCTGGTCCGGGAAGATCCCACATGCTGCAGAGCAACTAAGCCCATGCGCCACAACTACTGAGCCTGCATTCTACAGCCCACGTGCCACAACTACTGAGCCCACGTGCCTCGAGCCCCTGCTCTGCAACAAGAGAAACCACCGCAATGAGAAGCCCGCGCACTGCAACAAAGAATAGCCCCCACTCACCGCAACTAGAGAAAGCCCGCTCGTAGCAACGAGGACCCAACGCAGCCAAAAAATAAATGAATAACTAAATAAGAAACTAAAGAAGACAAAAATAAATGGAAAGATATTTATATTCATGGCTAGGAAGACTTAATATTTTTATGATGTTAATACCACCCAAAGCAAGCTACAGCTTCAATGTCATCCCTATCAAAATACCAATAGTTCTTTTCACAAAAATGGAATTTTAGGGGGCCTTAAATAGCTAAAACAGTCCTTAAAAAAAGAAAGAAAACTGGAAGACTCATACTTCCTGACTTTGAAACTTACTGCAAAGCTGTAGTAACTAATACAGAATGGTATTGGCATTAAGGACAGACATATAGACCACTGGCATAGAATAGAGAGCTCAGAAATAAACTCTCACATATATGGTAAACTGATTTTTGACAAAGGTGCCAAGACCATTCAATGGGAAAAAGAAAGTCTTTTCAACAAATGGTGCTGGGAAAACTGGATATCCACATGCAAAAGAAGTTGGACCCTTACCTCATATTAAATGCAAAAGTCAATTCAAAATGGATCAAAGATCTAAATTTTAGATCTAAATTTAAGAGCTCAAACTGTAAAACTCAGGGAAAAAAAATTTAAAGTCTTCATTACATTGGATTTGGCAACGACTTAACGACTATGACACCAAAGCACAGGTAACAAAAGAAACAAATGATAAATTGGACTTGATCAAATTAATGTTTGTGCATCAAAGGATACTATCAAATTATATAAATAAATAATGGGGTAAAATATTTGCAAATAACATCTGATAGGGGATTAATATCCAGAATATATAAAGAGCTCCCACAACTCCATAACACCAAATAACCCAATTCAAAAATGGGCAAAGGACTTGAATAGACATTTCTCAAAGGAGATATGCAAATGGCTGATAAGCACATGAAAATGTGCTCAATATCATTAGTCATTAGGGAAATGCAAATCACAGCTACAATGAGATAAGATAGCATTTTATACCTACTAGGATGGGTTAAAAAAAAAAAAAGAAAACAAGTGATGACAAGGATGTAGAGAAATTGGAACTCTTGTGCATTGCTGGTGGGAATGTAAAATGGTACAGCTGCTGTTGAAAACAGTTTGTTGTTTTTTCAAAAGACTAAACATGAAACTACCATATGACCCGCAATTTCATTCCTAGGTATACATTCAAAAGAATTAAAAGCAGGGACTTGAACATATATATGTACACCAATGTTCATAGCCAAGTTATTCTCAATAGCCAAAAGGTGTAAATAACATGTGTCCTTGAGCAAAGGAATGTCTAAACAAATTGTGATATATACATACAAAGGAATATTATTCAGCCATAAAAAGAAGTGAAATTTTTATATATGCTGCAACATGGATGTATCTTGAAAAAATTATGCTAAGTGAAATTGTCCAGATACAAAACAACAATCATTTGGTGATTCATAGAGACAGAAAGTAGAATAGAGTTAAGGGGAAAGAGGAATTATTGTTTAATTGATACAAAGTTTTTGTTGGGGATGACCAAAAAGTTTTAGATATAGTGGTGATGATTACACAACATTGCAAATGTTATTTGATGCTACTGAATTACACACTTCGGAACAGTTAAAACGATAAATATTACGTTATGCATATTTTACCACTATAAAGAAAAGATCCTCAATTTCTTTGAAGTTAAGATAAACAGGTGAGAATAATGATTTTTAGAAAAAAAACTACAAATATATGTTAATTGAGAGAAAGTTTTTTTGGCAATAAATTTTAAAGGAAGTGTTTAAATTGGACCTATACAGTAAAAAATGATAAACATAATCGATAAAAATCCTTGATAGAAGTTTCATAAGTCACAGAAGTACTTTTTAAAGTTACAGTTTTTAAGGTCACTATGCTTCTCCTTACTTATTTTCATTTTGACTTTATGTCAACCTGAGAAAAAATAACCAGATATGTCCAACAGTAACTCCAGAAAATTAAACAACACAATGCTGGAAAGGTAGAATCCGTCAACTATCCAAGGCACTATAACATAAGTACAGTTGCTATACTGTTCTGAATGAATTACTGAAGTTTTAACAGAAGTATTCTTTTAAAAAGCATTTGACTGAATGACCACTGGACATCAACTCAAGGTAGAAGAGGCATATATAGGATTTCCCATCTCTGATTGTTTCCAGAATTTCATGGTGTATATAATGTAATATCCCAACTCTAGAAAGAAGACCACGTTGACCAAGAGAAAGGCTGCTTTCTTAATCTTAGTTTCTGATCCAAAATTTTCAGTGGTTTTTCACAGTCTAAAAGACAAACCCAAATTCCTTAATGCGACATTATCTGGGGCTCAAAGTATAATATTGCCAATCACTCCCCCAAGTTCTGAAATCTTCCTAGAGTCAAATTGCTTCTGTCAAGTATTCATCACAGATGTGATTCTGCTCAGATGTGTGATTATTTAATTTCTCCCACTGTATTAGACTGAATTTTTGCTCAGCACATATCCCCAGTGCTCAGCAGGAATTAATTAATTAGTTAAGACTATTAGAGCCATCTGTCTATGCATCATCCTTCCTATAAATCCCCTTCTCACCTTTCACCTCCTACCAGGCCTTCTCACCTCTAGCCTCTTACTACTCATCCCATATGAAAACCACCTTCTGATGAGTTTGCTAAAACCCAGTTACATCACATCCCTGTTCCTCAATAAGTTGTATTCAGATCTCAACTTTCTTGGTTCTCCAGATCTCAACTTTCTTGGTTCCTGCCTTATATTTTGCTCCACTCATCTGGCAAACTGGACTATTCACATTAGTCCCAAACATTCCTCCACACATTAGTTAATGCCATGCTCTCTGGCACAAGAGCCCCTGTGCTTCTCTGCCCATTAAAATAATACCCAAATTTCAAAGTTGGCCTAAATGTCACTTCTTCCAGGTAGCTTTCCTCTTATTGCCCTACCTGAAAATGAGATTCTTGTTTTTAACTTCCCTGGCATTGGAGACATACCTCTTTCAAGGCACGCATTATATGGCATGCTTACTTCTCTTAAAATTCTCTTGAAATCATGGATTGGACTGGGTTTACCTCTCTGTCTATGGCACCCTGCAGAGAGTCGATGCAGGCTCAGAGTGCTGGACAAGCTGGAGAAAAGGCCCCTGAACTGCACCAGAGAGCAGGTGAAAGATCTAAGAGAAAGTGTGAGAGCCCTCTGACCCAGGCATTCTAGGCAGATCTTCAACTAACAAGTTGATCTCAAGTCATTGTCACTGCTCATCATTTATCATTGGTGCGCTTAAAGAAATGTATCCATACCACCTCAATGGGCAAAATGGCGCTAGGAAAATGCATATTTAGCTGATACATTTGAGTTTTCACTTAAGATACAAGGATCACACACATTACACACACTTCTCTTTTTTTCATTTCTAACACACATGAATATTAAAGAGAGATACACTTTATTAGTGCTTGTTGTCACCAAAGAAAGTGGTGGGCAAAAGCAAAAACAGCAGAGATGCTCTGAGTGTCCTTATTCTAGACTTTATTGAATTTTAAAAGATTCTAAGGCTCAAACTAGTCCAGTAGAGGCCAAGACATATGCAACTAAAAATCTCATTGGGTACATATTCTATTGTGTAAGCATGGCAAGTGGTGAAAATACACCACCTTACATTCATTTGGAGGTCAATCCAGTACCATCATATGAATTCTTTAGCAATTTGGAACATTTGGGTCAGGCTGTTTATTTGCTGCATTTGAAAATAGGAAAAGAGAGGATCTGGACAGAGAAGAGATCTTGATTAGAATATGTTGGAAGTCCTTTCAAGTCCAAGTTTTGAAATTCCCATTTGAATGATTGGGAGAATAGCTTATTTTCATGATAGAGCTCTTTTCTTGGAACCAAATTCCACAGCTCAGGTACAGAGCAGAAAGAAACAGCCCAGCCCCACCCACTTTATAGCTTGGTGGTGGTGGTCTGGTCTCTGATTAGCAAAGAAGCTGAGGCAACAGGCTACAGTTATGGCAACACTTGGCTTCCTGCAGATTTCCACAGATGAAGGAAGAAAACAGGGGTGATAGTGCGCACGGGCTGCTGTGTATGGCTGTGCATGCTTTTCATTGTACAGTCTGTGCATCGAATATTGCAGCAGCCCTGGACAGAGCTGGGTAAAGGAATACTTACTCGTTTCTTCATCATCATGCATCCTCCGACCTGGAGAATGTGAAGCAAATTTTCAAGAGGTAAAAGTTTACTACATCCAAAGAACAAGTGAATAATGTTATCAGAAATTGTACCCAGATGAAGAAGAGGTGGAATTATTGTACAGTGCTCCTACTGAGTGGTGTATTAAACTGACGACATATTTTAGTCTCTTTGGTGGAAAATCATGACCCATTAGGATTTCTGCTCATAAATATTACTTCTTTTGTGCTTTTCTTTATATTTTTCTGTTTTGTTTATTTATTTACTTATTTACTTATTTATTTTTGGCTGTGTTGGGTCTTCATTGCTGCGTGCAGGCTTTCTCTAGTTGCGGCGAGCGGGGGCTACTCTTCGTTGCTGTGTGCGGGCTTCTCATTGCAGTGTCTCCTCTTGTTGCAGAGCATGGGCTCTAGGTGCGTGGGCTTCAGTAGTTGTGGCATGTGGGCTCAGCAGTTGTGGCGCACGGGCTTAGTTGCTCCGTGGCATGTGGGATCTTCCCAGACCAGGGATCAAACCCGTGTCCCCTGAATTGGCAGGCGGATTCTTAACCACTGCGCCACCAGGGAAGTCCCTTTTTGTGCTTTTTTTTAGCCTAGTTCACTATAAAATTAGACAGATGTTCAGAGAGAAAATTAAGCACTGATATCGGATTGAAGCATTTAGTGTATTTCAAATGAAATACATAGATAATCCTGCCTATTCATGTATGTCCAAGTTGAAAAACAAGTGATTTGAAGGAGTTTAGCCCCATGTTATGCTGGAGAAATTCTACAACCTAAAACAAATTCAGCTCTATTTATTCTGATTCAAACAGAAAACACTTAGGTATCTACAAATACTCATATATGTAAGGTGGTCAAGCAAGTCCTTAGGTGTATTCATCCAATGTAGAAAAAGTTCTGGAGATCACATTCATATCCAGAGACCATACATAATGTAATCCACAAGAAAGATCTTCAGCTACATACCTATTCTTCCCACCAGATATTAAATTATATCTTTATACAAACTAAAAGTTATTTTTTCATGATTTATGTAAATAAGTTAAGCATGGAAATGGTATTCAAAATATATTTATACATATGCATAATAGAAAATTTTAAATTGAAAATGGCTAATCAATTTTATAAGGAAAATTAAATATGATAAAACTAAGAATATAGTATAAGTTTTGAAGCAAAATATTGTTGTCTATACCATTTTTATTTTAGATATTTTTAGTTTTTATTGAAGTCACTATAGTTTGTCAATGACTTTCGGGAAATTAGAAAATATTTTAATATATTTACAATCACTATGCCACCATTACTCAGGTATCTCTAAAGGGAAAGAAAATCTGTATTTTAATTCTGGGAGGAGGAATAAGACCTTGGTCAAGGCTGAAGTTGGTAATTCAGAGTTCCCCTTTTTGCATAACCGACATTTCGTAGTTCCTATTTCTGAGTGATCAGGTTATATAGATTCTCATACTTCTCCCAGTCCCTCCTTATTTCTGTCATCAACCATTTCCCCTCCCTTATTGTTTATCTTAAATTGCATGGCCTCTACCAGGCTGCTGGTCTTTCCAGTGGACCTTAGTCCCTGGGCTTCATTCTCCCCCTCCATGTCTCTCCTCACATTTCACACTGCAGGGCACAGGTGCAGATTCACACCCAGACACACCTTGGCACCACACTCACACTTCAAAAATTTAAAAAACAGGACATTAAAAAAAATTACCATTGGTATTTTACAGGCTCAAAAAAAACAGGCTTATTTTACCATTTATTTATATATTTCCTCTATGGTGAAGTTTCTATACAAATATTTTGCCAATTTCCTTACTGGATTTTTTTCTTCTATTGCTGAGCTGCAAGTCTTCTTTACATACCCTGAATATAAATCCTATGTCCAATATATGTTTTACAAGTATTTGCTTTCAGTCTGTGACTTGTCTTTTTAATTCCTTAACAGAGTATTTTGAAGAGCAAAAGCTTTTAAATTTAACAAAATCTAGTTTATTAGTATGTTGTGTCCCATATATCAATAAAAATTTTTATGAGTCTATATAGAAACTCAGAACTACAAATATCTTCTCATAGTTTTTCTACAAGTTTTATAGTTTTAGCTCTTCCATTTAGGTCTATGATCCATTCTGAGTTTATCTTCATATATGCTTTGAGGTAAGAGTCAAAGATCATTTTATTGAATATGTATATCTAATTGCTCTAGCACCATTTATTGAAAATATGTCTTTCCCCTTTGAATCACTTTGGCACATTTGTTGAAAATCAACAGACCATCCCTTTATGTGTGGATTTAATTCTGGACTCTATTCTCTTTCAGTGATTTACATATCCATCTTTACACGTCTCATACTGACATGATTATAGTAAGTCAAAATCAGTTGGGGTAACATTCCCAACTTTGTTCTTATTTACCACAATTGTTTTGAACTAACATCTTAAAAATATTGTTTTCTTGGCTATTTTGGCCCTATTTCTGCCATATACATTTTGGAATATTCTTGCCAGCTAGGTAAGTACCACCTTTGGGATTTTTATTAGACTTGTATTTAGACACATTTGAGGAAAATTGATATTCCTTTAATAACGTTTTGGGACTTATCCAATGTTTTTCAATAAAATTTGAAAATGTTCTTCCATAAAGGACATAAACACATATTCTTTTAGATTTATTATTGGGCATTATATATTTCTGTAAACGATGTCTTCATGTTTCCTAATAATTTGTTGCTGTGATATCTAACTGCAATCGATTTTTAGGGTAATACTCTTATATCCTGCAAACATGCTAAACTGTCTTTGAAATTCAAAAATTTGTTTAGAGTTTTGTTTCCATGTTGACAACTATTTTATCTACTGCTAATAATGATTATGTTTCCTCCTTTATATTTCTTTTTTTTTTTTTTTTTAAAGTATTTATTTATTTATTATTTATTTATGGCTGTGTTGGGTCTTCATTTCTGTGCGAGGGCTTTCTCTAGTTGCGGCAAGCGGGGGCCGCTCTTCATCGCGGTGCGCGGGCCTCTCATTATCGCGGCCTCTCTTGTTGCGGAGCACAGGCTCCAGACGCGCAGGCTCAGTAATTGTGGCTCACGAACCTAGTTGCTCTGCGGCATGTGGGATCTTCCCAGACCAGGGCTCGAACCCGTGTCCCCTGCATTGGCAGGTGGACTCTCAACCACTGCGCCACCAGGGAAGCCCTATATTTCTTATACATGATAGTTTCGTTTCTTGTCTTACTACCTTAGCTAGGCTTCCTAGCACAACGTTGAATAGAGCAGTGACAGTGGGCATTCTTTTCACGTTCCCAATTTTAAAAGAAATGGTTTAAACCCTTCACCTTCCAGTATGATGTTTATTTTGTTTTGTTTTTTGATTTTTGTCTTTATCAAGTTAAAATAAGTATCTTTTCATTTCTAGTCTGCTGAGGTTTATGTTGTTGTTGTTCTGGTTACTATGAAAGGATGTTAAATGGTGTCATGGGTCGTTTTCTGTAAATACTGAGATAATCAAAAGTATCATGTCTCTTTTAATCTATTAACAGTGGCTTACACTAATAATTTCTAAAAGTTTTATCATTTTTATTCCTGAGGCAATCCTTGTTTTTGTCTTTCATTGGGTGTTGATTCTTCTTGAATATTCTGCACACCACACCCCATCCTCAACATCTACTTCCAGAGAACCCAACCAGTGACAATGGTTGATTATTGCATTTTATGACAGTTTCAAGCCACCTGGTTATGACATTCTTAAATACCCCTAATCCTACTGGCTTCCAAACTTCTTGCCTGACACTCCCTCTTCTGCCACCTTATAATCTTACCTATAGGTATATCCAGGTTAAACATTACAGTTTCCACAAAATCTCTTTTTAGTGCCCCTCAACTTCCTTATGGCAATGACCTTCCACTCTGCTTGCAAAGTACTTTGTTGTGATATGTAAGTTAAATTTATGAATAAAAATCAAATAATTACCATAAATTTGCTGTCAAGGTTTTTAGAGACTAGAGAAAATAGATAGGAGAATGATTGGACATAGAAGGGAACAAAGCAAATAATGAATGAGAAATTAGGCACCTAAAGTAGAAAACAGATTTACAGACTAATCCGTGATGGCTGGTACCCAATGGCCTGTAGTGTCAAAACAAGTCATGTGGCCAAGTGAATTGGGAGAGCAGGACAAGTAGGAGTGGTGTGTTAGAACTAAGAATATGTTCACAACTACATCTCTGAGGAGGATTACCTCTCCTCCTGCCTCACTGTAGAAATGTCACTGAGTAAAAACGTAGGAGTTCATAATTCCTTTGGATGTCGGTAATTAGCATAGACACGACCTTATTTCTCCCCAGTGGTATTTCTTTAATAATCCTGATTCCATAACCTGTGTGTCATTTCTTATGGCTTAGCATGGTCCTCACTCTGGGGCTCTACACCTTAGGTTGAATTGGTTTTGCCGGATGTTTTTAAGAAGAGGAAACACGGAAGATAACATAAGAACACTAAGTGCCTTGCAGAGAGCACAAAAGGAAAAAAAGCACAGAAGAGGCAGTTGGAATGCATGACACTGCAGACCAGAGCTCTACTGTTGCTTCTTACCCTACCTTGAGACCTCTTTGACTGTAAACATTACATTTTACTGTACTGGCTGACTCTGCCATTTTCTTTAGGAATTATGAAGCAAACAACAACAAAAACTTATACAGTGTGGTCCTATCTCTTTTGTTAGTCACCTTGTCTTGCAATTCTTCCCAAACCCTATGACTAGTCATTTTGAAAGCTTTTATTATTGCCTAATGCACTGTTATATTTTTGTTGCTGTTGATTTCCTCTCCCCACTCTGTGATTTCTAGTGTTGTCTTCTAGGAATACCTATCCTTTTCACCTGGTGAAGTCACACTGCAATGTTTGGACCAAGACGTGCATGGCCTCACCTGAAATGCTTTCTCCAGCTCCCTCAAGTCAGAGCAAGTGACCACCTCTTCCAGATGTCCTTACGATTTTCTGCAGAACTTTAAGTTTTCTTTGGTACACTGTTAATGTCCATTTTCCCCAATTCGTCTTTGCTATCACCCCTCTCCACTTCAGCATGTAACATGGGGTAATGCATATGGCAGACAATAATGGGGGCTGAGTAAATCAGTAAGAAAATAAATGAATACTTAATGATACCAAAGCACACTTCCAAAATGATATATTCATTACAAATCAAAATCTCTCTTTCACATTCCTTAGTAGATAGTATTTCTTCTTGTCTATTTTAGAGAAAGAGGGTGGACTTTCCTCTTCGAAGGCATTTGATCTATCTTTTAATTTGTATCAAGGATGCAGGGTGCCTTTAGTCTTTTATTAGCATAGTATTACCTTGTCATCAACAATAATTCAATTTCAGCTTTCCTGATTCCATAAGAAATATTATTCCAAAGTATTACCGTGTCGTCAACAATAACTCAATTTCAGCTTTTAGTAGAAAAGCTGAAATTGAGTTATTGTTGACGACACGGTAATACTATTCTAAAGTCTTAAAGAAATGTAAGTGTAACACAAGCTGGAACTTGGTGAGAACACGGAAATAGCTATGGATATATAAACAATCAAGCAAGCAAACAAAGCCCTAATACGGATTTGATAGCTTGGCAAAAAGTTGTGGTGTGCATCGTATAGTCACGTGATACAGATAGAAAAGCCCTGAATTCCTTAACTTGAGATATCTGGTTTTCCTTAATTAACAATAATCTTTTGATGTTCGGACTACCTGCCCTTTGTTACAAAACTTCTATATAACCTGGCTCCCCGCCTTGCCTCCTCGGAGCAGCTTCTCAGAGCTATCTGAACTGCTGTCTCTCGGTCTGCAGTCCTCATTTTGCCCCAAATAAAACTTAACTCGAAAAAAAAAAGAGCCAGGGGACACATTCATTGGAAGCCATGTAATCCTTTTTTTGTTCTAGAGAAACAGAAAACTTTATTGTACATATACGAAAGTGTTATTTAGTTGTATTATCGAAGTCACAGAATTCTTAAGCATTTATTCTGGAATTATCAAGTTGCTTTGTTCAATTTTCATATTATATTTTCTATCTTTATAATATGTTAATTTTAAGATATTCACACTCTGCTTTAAAGTCTGCCTATGGTATACTTGACCCCATAGGGTTCTGTTATTGTTGTTAAAAATCACACAAATATGAAAAAACTTATTGAAAGAAAAAGTAAAATATTTATGTGGGTGGATATATATACATATACATGTACATGTACATGTTTATATGTATAGATGTGTGTGTGCATTTTAGATCTCTGTGTATGTATGAATTTTCCAAAGTTCTAAAGGCAACAGAGAAGGCATCCAGTTGCTCTGACTGAGAGAGCTGGAGAAGGTATCTCAGGCAATGTGACACTTGCATTGATGATAAACAATGCAGTTGGGAATTACCCAGATGCAACATACATAAAGTGCCTAATATCTATTTTTTATTGCATGAAAATAATAAGCATCCCATGAATCAAGAATCATCAATAAACATAAATGACATGAATTCACAGCAGAAGTAAACAAATACTGCAGATCTACCATGAGTGAGGCTCCGTACTGATCCCGATTAAAAACACCGAACACAAACATTAAAAGGAAACGTGAAAGGCATTGGCTTGATGTTCCATCTAAAGCTTATATTCAATACAACATCTATGACTCCTGGAGGAAAAGAAAAAGCCTTTTCTTAAATTCATACAATAAGGAATACACTATCTCCCTTTTGGACTGATCTAATTGTTACAAAACAAGAACTATTGTGATGAAATTTGCTTCCAAAAATTATGCAATTTTCAAGATTGGCCCTAATTTTATTTTCTATTCTGCATTTTAAACACATGCACTTCCTTAAATTAATAATCACTTGACTTTGTTTCTAGATAGTCTACCATGTGGGTCACTTTATTTTAGAAATATTCAATGTCTCTCTTAAAATGCAGAGTGGATGACTGAGCAAAGTAGTAGATAGGATCTCTTTCTACACAACTTTTTGACATTCTTCTACTTGTCTTTCCCCACTAATAGATTTTCTTATATTTTGATAACATATTTATGACAAACACAGAGTGGTATATTTTCATTTTAAAGGGTCATTTTCTGTATAGGTCCCTAGAAGTTTTGGAAGTCCATTGAAAGCCAGTAAATGAAGAAAAAAGTGTAAGTTAAAATTTTTTGTGTGTGATCAAACGTCAATTCATTTGATGTCATTATTATAAAGTATCATTAACACTTTACAAAAAATTCAAAGTACCCAAAGGGCCTACAATGCCTCAGGCTTCTTTGAGACACTTAAAAGAGAACATATATAAGTAAAAGTCAAAAGAAAGATGCTCCTTAGGAGAATTCAGTGATCACACGGCTGTATTTGTGATTTAAACATCTTACCATGACCTTCAGGAGACATAGTGGGAGTCTTTACAGCTCAAAACCAAGTTCCTGAAAGGGCAGCTCCCATGGAGTGTAACGTGCATGTCTGCATAATCATTGATTACCTTTGGGAATGAAAGCCATAAAGAATATTTAAAACTGCCTGAGGAATTAAAAAGCAGGAAGTTCTAATCTTTGGGTACAGTATACATGTGTTTCTTTTCTCTTTTTGCTCAACAAAAGTCTTAGAGTTCATTGGAACCATTTGCATAAACATAATTATAAACTGGAGTATCATCAGCAAAAAACAGGTTTTAGGAGAGTCATGTTACTCAGACTGGAAGCCTGTGGTAAATGTATATATGTGTGTATGTACATACTTATTTTTGGTAACCAAATCAAATCTCCCTTCTCGTTAAAGTCTATCCTTTGTGGAGCCCTCCTACACTGTTGGTAGGAATGTAACTTGGTACAGCCACTATGGAGAACAGTATGGAGGTTCCTTAAGAAACTAAAAATAGAGCTACCATATGATCCAGCAATCCCACTCCTGGGCGTATATCCAGAGGAAAACATGGTTTGAAAGGATACATGCTCCAAAATGTTCACTGCAGCACTATTTACAATAGCCAAAACATGGAAGTAACCTGTATGTCCAACAACAGATGAATGGATAAAGAAGATGTGGTACATATATACAATGGAATATTACTCAGGCATTAAAAGGAACAAAATAGTGTCATTTGCAGCAATATGGATGGGTCTGGAGATTATCATCCTAAGTGAAGTAAGTCAGACAAAAAGACAAAGATCATATGATATCGCTTATATGCAGAATCTAAAAAAAAAAAAATGATACAAATGAACTTATTTACCAAATAGAAACAGACTCACAGACTTAGAGAGCAAACTATGGTTACCAGTGGGGGAAGTGTGGTGGGGGGGTCAGACTGGGAATTTGGGATTGACATGTACACACTACTACATTTAAAATAGAAAACCAACAAGGACCTACTGTACAGCACAGGGAATTCTGCTCAATATTCTGTAATAACCTAAACGGGAAAAGAATTTGAAAAAGAATAGATACATGTATATGTATAACTGAATCACTTTGTGGTACACCTGAAACTAACACAATATTGTTAATCAACTATACTCCAATATAAAATAAAAATTAAAATAAAGTTTACCCTTTGTAAGATGAAAGCAACCTCTCTGCCTCTCAATGTAGTGAAAATAATTGGTGTTGGTATAGTCTTATCTCAAACAATATTGTGGATTGGCTGTTTCTTTTGATGAAAACCATACATCCATATTTCAACTCAGTTCAGTTTGACTCCAAAGCCAAGAAAAAAAAAAAATCACAGTATGCAGGCAAAACAACATTAATGAAAGATTTAACAGCATCTTTGAAGAAAAAAATGGGTTGCGATAGAGGAATGGTGAGGATCAGAACACGGTCCTGATCTTCCTCAGTCATGACATGCAGAGAAAGGAGGGCTGCCAGACTGATCCACATGTGCTTCCCTGTGGTATCAGCAAAATTTGTGGTAATGGGGAGCCGTCCTCTTTACCACCAAGCTTCTTTCTGAAGTACAAACATCATAGGTCAGAAGACAGACACTCAGTGCCAAAAGGGAACCTGAAAGAAAGCAGGAGTGCAATGCAAAGAGGCATGAAGAAGGTAGAGCAGTGGTTCCCAAGGGTTGTGGAGGACTGAACCCCATGGGTCATTTGGAAAAGTAATGAAATTATGTGTGTTTGGCCCAGTGATAGGCACTGAGTGGGAAAGGGTCAGGGATACTGCACAGCCTGTCACACAGGCAATTATCACAGTCAACTTCTGATTGTCCACATATACATTCATATGGGTGAAAACACTGTGTTTACATATGTTGTGACTGTCCCAGCCTTTTGATAAAGATCCTCTTGTCTAGAAATACCTGAGGCACTCACCTGGGTCCATACTGCTCATAACAAGCCCCAAAGACAGTTCCCCCACTCAGGCCACTGCTGTGGCTAGACTGGCCCTTGTAGTTCTTGTTATGATTGCAGGACACATCTTAGCAAAAACCATCAGGGAATTTTGAGAAATAATATTTATTACTCACAGGTCCTGAAGGATACACAGCATGCCTGAGGGCCACACAGCAAGGTAGTGGGTTGAGAAGGCGAGAGTGGGGACCTGGGGCTCTGCATTTATTAGGGTCAGAGGGTGGGATATCTAGAATTTTGCAGGTTCACTCCTTATTAGCTAATTTAAAGCATAAGAGTGGGAATTAGGGCACAGGGAGGAAGAGATGGGATCACTCAAGTGGTCAGTTATCTAGGTTATGCAGGGCTATCTGAAAGGGGAAATTCATGAGTGAGGGCAGCCTAATTCCTTATCTGGTTGTTTTGCTGGTAGCTGTGTCATACAGCTGGCAATATGTTTCTTCAAGAAGGATGTCTTTTGAAATGGATGCCTTGGCAATCAAAAGCTTAATGTCAGGCCCTTACACTACAGCAAGAATCTAGTACCAACTCTGTTTTGTGTATTTATAAATGATTTTTACACGTGTATAATGTATGTAGAAATTTCCAGGAATGCAACTGCCACTTATATCAAATGATAATTCTTAATTTGTTTGAAATTTATCAACGGTTGTTTGCATTTTGGAAAAATTACTTCACCGGTGACCCTGAGATATTTAAGCCAAGACCCCTGCATCATTCTGCACTCAACACCACATTCATAGTTATTCCCCTTAGAGATGAATGCATCTGACCACTGCATGATGTCTTTAACATACTTATGGCTGAGCATATTTTATTGAAAATTTTATATTTTAATTTTTCATTTAGACACTACAAATACTTACATAAATACACATATGAGGGGTGTGTGTGTGTGTGTGTGTGTGAGAGAGAGAGAGAGACAGAGACAGAGACAGAGAGACAGAGAGAGAAATGGTAAAAGGTAAAAAAAGGTGTGGTGTGCCAGTTATCAATTTAATGATTCTCTACTATAAATTTTTATTTAATTGCCTAATCCGAGACAAGGTAGTTGGACATTTTAAATGTTCCCCTTGCCAGCTGGCTTGATGTTAAGTTTTGTCAGGAGAGTGCTCTGGAGAGACACTGCAGGGATAAGAAGTTTTCCTTCATGGTTCCTTATGCTCATTCACCAGCCTCTTGGAGAGTATGATTTTTTCTTTACTATTGACTATACAGTTTTCTCCAGTGCTCCATGCCTCAGGGTGTGGCTTACACAGCACTTTTTCTCCAACTCTTGATTCAGGCAACAGCAGAAGAGCAGGGAGCCCCAGCGAGCAAAGGACTGCCCCAGCCCAGGTCATGCCTCCCCAGCACCCACTTCTCGACTAGGTAAGCCACACCAAGCTGGTGTAAGCTTGATCTTCATTCCGCACAGTGGACCAGAACCACCCTGGCCTGGGCCATACATGTAAGTATGCTTGGTTTCTGCAGACCAAGGCCAATCCAACTCCAAGTTCCAAAAGTGTCTACGGTAGTGCCCCAACTCCCTCTGCATGCCTGCCTACAAGCTTCTGCTCATGTGTGTCCCACCCAGAGTGTTATTCTTGCTTTTTCAGTGACTATGGACCAGCTCTAGCTTGGGCAATTCAGTAAACTTCTCTCCAGTGGTGGTCTGTAACCACATCTTATTCAACAAAGTCCAAATTCCCCTTCCAAGTTTGGCCTGCCTTGGGTCCTCTTCCTAAGCCCTAAGGTACCCTTTAGAGTTCTCCTTCCATTTCTAGAGTTATTTTCCTATCATAGTATAATAATTCCTTATATTTCCCCTGTTTACACCTGTGTAGTTTCTGTCTCCTGATTGGGTCCAACTTGATAGTGAGAGTGGTGTTAGAAGATAAACCATAAAGATGGGTTTGGGAGTTAGTTTGCTCATGCTTTTGGGCTTGGCATGGTGCTGAGCTCCTGCCTAATGGAAGATGAGATGCTAGTAATCCATGGCATGCAATGACATACAATTTAATTAATCCACACTAACCACCCATGGTTAATTGTGATGATGCACCAACTGAAACATGTGCTTTGGGAGCCCAAGTGACTGTTGCCCTTGACCATTACAGCAGTGATGATGACTGTGGTGTGGGATGAATTAATTCGAGTATAATTATTTATATATTAAAAAGAACAAGCTCAGGTGTTTTAATTCTCAGCTCAGATGGTCTGAGAACCAGATGGCTTCCACGTCATCCCTAAAGAAACATCTCCTATTTCTTGTAGCCACAAGACTGATACTGCTGAAAATTAAACACAAAATTTAATTGTGTGCTGAATCACATAATAGTTTAATTCATAGCCTCACTGTGAAGTCCCCCCAAAGAGTAGTGAGACTTATTCCTGATCTTACAGGGAAAATAATCAGTCATTAAGTATGATGCTATCTGTAGAGATTTTTATAGATGTTCTTTATCAGGTTGAGGATGTTAGTTTCCTAAGAGACTGGGTATTGATTATTCTCCAATGATTGTTCTGCATCAATTGATAGGATCATACTGTCTTTCTTCTTTGTACTGTTTCCATAGTAGATTACGCTGATTGATTTTTAAATACAAAACTAGCTTTGCATTACTGGAATAAAGCTAACTTATTAGACTTAATAGGGTCAAGTTAAATCCCAGAACTGATATAAACCATAGAAGATTCTATAAAGACAAATCAAAAGCACTGAAGAAGAATTTGAAATAAAAAAAAAAAAACAATGCAAACAGCACAAGGATTCTGTGAAGGAAGTAGAATTAAAATTCTGGGGTTTCTGAGTCGGACCTAGGCCAAATCCAGGTGGTTTTGGGACACAGTTTGGAAAAAAAAAATGCTCAGAGTCTGAAAGCTCATGAAGCAAAGCTGCTAAACAAGGACCAGGATCCAGGGGGATGTCCCCACACCTCCAGAGGCAGCGAGCAGGCAGCAGCTCAAAGGGGCTCAGCAGCCATGTGGCTGACAGGGTTCTTGGTGCTCCAACCGGGTGTCAGGGTAGTGCCTCTGGGGTGGGAGAGCCGAGTTCAGGACATTGGTCCACCAAAGACCTCCCAGCTCCACATAATATCAAACAGCGAAAGGTCTCCAGAGATCTCCGTCTCAACGCTAAGACCCAGCTCCACTCAATGACCAGCAAGCTACAGTGTTGGACACCCTATGCCAAACAACTAGCAAGACAGGAACACAACCCCACCCATTAGGAGAGAGGCTGCCTAAAATCATAATAAGGACATAGGCATGCCAAAACACACCATCGGACGTGGTCCTGCCCACCAGAAAGACAAGATCCAGCCTCATCCACCAGAACACAGGCACTAGTCCCCTCCACCAGGAATCCTACACAACCCACTGAACCAACCTTAGCCAACGGGGGCAGACACCAACAACAAGGGGAACTACGAACCTGCAGCCTGCAAAAAGGAGAGCCCAAACACAGTAAGTTAAGCAAAATGAGAAGACAGAGAAACACATAGAAGTTGAAGGAGCAAAGTAAAAACCCACCCGACCAAACAAATGAAGAGGAAATAGGCAGTCGACCTGAAAAATAATTCAGAGTAATGATAGTAAAGATGATCCAAACTCTGGGAAACAGAATGGAGAAAATACAGGAAATGTTTAACAAGGACCTAGAAGAACTAAAGAGCAAACAAACAATGATTAACAACACAATAAATGAAATGAAAAATTCCCTAGAATGAATCAATGGCAGAAAACAGATAAGTGACCTGGAAGATAAAATAGTGGAAATAACTACCACAGGGCAGATTAACATAAAAAGAATGGAAAGAATTGAGGACACTCTTAGAGACCTCTGGGACAACATTAAACGCACCAACATTCGAATTATAAGGGTCCCAGAAGAAGAAGAGAAAAAGAAAGGGGCTGAGAAAATATTTGAAGAGATTATAGTTGAAAACTTCCCTAATGTGGGAAAGGAAATAGTTAATCAAGTCCAGGAAGTGCAGAGAGTCCCATACAGGATAAATCCAAGGAGAAACAGGCCAAGACACATATTAATCAAACTATCAAAAATTAAATACAAAGAAAAAATATTAAAAGCAGCAAGAGAAAAACAAAAAATAACATACAAGGGAATCCCCATAAGGTTAACAGCTGCTCTTTCAGCAGAAACTCTGCAAGCAAGAAGGCAGTGGCAGGAGATATTTAAAGTGACAAAAGGGAAAAACCTACAACCAAGATTACTCTACACAGCAAGGATCTCATTCAGATTCGACAGAGAAATTAAAACCTTTACAGACAAGCAAAAGCTAAGAGAATTCAGCACCACCATACCAGCTTTACAACAAATGCTAAAGGGACTTCTCTAGGCAGGAAACACCAGAGAAGGAAAAGAACTACAATAACAAACCCAAAACAATTAAGAAAATGGTAATAAGAACATACATATCGATAACTACCTTAAATGTAAATGGATTAAATGCTCCAACCAAAAGACATAGACTGGCTGAATGGATACAAAAACAAGACCTGTTTATATGCTGTCTGAAGCGATCCACTTCAGACCTAGGGACACATATGGACTGAAAGTGGGGGGATGGAAAAAGATATTCCATACAAATGGAAATCAAAAGAAAGCTGGAGTAGCAAGTCTCATATCAGACAAAATAGACTTTAAAATAAAGATGATTACAAGAGACAAAGAAGAACACTACATAATGATCAAGGGATCAACCCAAGAAGAAGATATAACAATTGTAAATATTTATGCACCCAACATAGGAGCACCACAATACATAAGGCAAATGCTAACAGCCATAAAAGGGAAAATCAACAGTAGCACAATCATAGTAGGGGACTTTAACACCCCACTTTCACCAATGGACAGATCATCCTAAATGAAAATAAATAAGGAAACACAAGCTTTAAATGATACATTAAACAAGATGGACTTAATTGATATTTATAGGACATTTCGTCAAAAACAACACAATGCACCTTCTTCTCAAGTGCTCATGGAACATTCTCCAGGATAGATCATACCTTGGGTCACAAATTAAGGCTTGGTAAATTTAAGAAAATTGAAATCAACAAGTATCTTTTCCGACCACAGTGCTATGAGACTAGATATCAATTACAAGAAAAGATCTGCAAAAAATACAAACACATGGAGGCTAAACAATACACTACTAAATAACCAAGAGATCACTGAAGAAATCAAAAAATACCTAGAAACAAATGACAATGAAAACACGATGACCCAAATGTATGGGATGCAGCAAAAGCAGTTCTAAGAGGGAACTTTATAGCAATACAATCCTACCTCAAGAAACAAGAAACACCTCAAATAAACAACCTAACCTTACACCTAAAGCAATTAGAGAAAGAACAAAAAAAACCCAAAGTTAGCAGAAGGAAAGAAATCGTAAACATCAGATCAGAAATAAAAGAAAAAGAAATGAAGGAAACAGAGCAAAGATCAATAAAAGTAAAAGCTGTTTCTTTGAGAAG
The DNA here is from genome assembly GCF_965194805.1 of Balaenoptera borealis. Taxonomy (NCBI): domain Eukaryota; kingdom Metazoa; phylum Chordata; class Mammalia; order Artiodactyla; family Balaenopteridae; genus Balaenoptera; species Balaenoptera borealis. The sequence continues at coordinate 575,306 of NW_028123734.1, read as the reverse complement.
ACAAACAAATTGATAAACCATTAGCCAGACTCATCAAGAAAAAAAGGGAGAAGACTCAAATCAATAGAATTAGAAATGAAAAAGGAGAAGTAACAACTGAGACTACAGAAATACAAAGGATCATGAGAGATTACTACAAGCAACTATACGGCAGTAAAATGGACAACCAGGAAGAAATGGACAAATTCTTAGAAAAGCACAACCTTCCGAGACTGAACCAGGAAGAAATAGAAAATATGAACAGACCAGTCACAAGCACTGAAATTGAGACTGTGATTAAAACTCTTCCAACAAACAAATGGCCAGGACCAGATGGCTTCACAGGCGAATTCTATCAAACATTTAGAGAAGAGCTAAACCCTATCCTTCTCAAACTCTTCCAAAATATAGCAGAGGCAGGAACACTCCCAAACTCATTCTATGAGGCCACAATCACCCTGATATAAAACCAGACAAAGATGTCACAAAGAAAGAAAACTACAGGCCAATATTACTGATGAACATAGATGCAAAAATCCTCAACAAAATACTAGCAAACAGAATCCAACAGCACATTAAAAGGATCATACACCATGATCAAGTGGAGTTTATCCCGGGAATGCAAGGATTCTTCAATATATGCAAATCAATCAATGTGATAAACCATATTAACTAATTGAAGGAGAAAAAATATGATCATCTCAATAGATGCAGAAAAAGCTTTCAACAAAATTCAACACCCATTTATGATAAAAACCCTCCAGAAAGTAGGCATAGAGGGAACTTACCACAACATAATAAAGGCCATATATAACAAACCCACAGCCAACCGCGTTCTCAATGGTGAAAAACTGAAACCATTTCTCCAAGATCAGGAACAAGACAAGGGTGTCCACTCTCACCACTATTATTCAACATAGTTTTGGAAATTTTAGCAACAGCAATCAGAGAAGAAAAAGTAATAAAAGGTATCCAAAGAGGAAAAGAAGAAGTAAAGCTGTCACTGTTGGCAGATGTCATGATACTATACATAGAGGATCCTAAAGATGCTACCAAAAACTACTAGAGCTAATCAATGAATTTGGTAAAGTAGCAGGATAGAAACTTAATGCACACAAATCTCTTGCATTTCTATACACTAATGATGAAAAATCTGAAAGAGAAATTAAGGAAACACTCTCGTTTACCGCTGCAACAAAAAGAATAAAATACCTAGGAATAAACCTACCTAAGGAGACAAAAGACCTGTATGCAGAAAACTATAAGACACTGATGACAGAAAATTAAAGATGATACAAACAGATGGAGAGATATACCATGTTCTTGGATTGAGAGAATCAACATTATGAAAATGACTATATTACCCAAAGCAATCTAGAGATTCAATGTAATCCCTATCAAACTACCAATAGCATTTTTCACAGAACTAGAACAAAAAATTTCACAATTTGTATGGAAACACAAAAGACCCCGAATAGCCAAAGCAATCTTGAGAAAGAAAAACGGAGCTGGAGGAATCAGGCTCCAATCATGCTCCCAGACTTCAGACTATATTACAAAGCTACAGTAATCAAGAACATATGGTACTGGCACAAAAACAGAAATATAGATCAATGGAACAGGATAGAAAGCCCAAAGATAAACCCACTCACATATGGTCATCTTATTTTTGATAAAGGAGGCAAGAATATACAATAGAGAAAAGACAGCCTCTTCAGTAAGTGGAGCTGGGAAAACGGGACAGCTACATGTAAAAGAATAAATTAGAACACTCCCTAACACCATATACAAAAATAAACTCAAAATGGATTAAAGACCTAAATGTAAGGCCAGACACTATAAAACTCTTAGAGGAAAACATAGGCGGAACACTCTATGACATAAATCACAGCAGGATCCTTTTTGACCCACCTCCTAGAGAAATGGAAATAAAAACAAAAATAAGCAAATGGGACCCAATGAAACTTCAAAGCTTTTGCACAGCAATGGAAACCATAAACAAGACAAAAAGACAACGCTCAGAATGGGAGAAAATATTTGCAAACGAAGCAACTGACAAAGGATTAATCTCCAAAATATACAAGCAGTTCATGCAGCTCAATATCAAAAAACCAAAGAACCCAATCCAAAAATGGGCAGAAGACCTAAACAGACATTTCTCCAAAGAAGATGTACAGATTGCCAACAAACACAGGAAAGAATGCTCAACATCACTAATCATTAGAGAAATGCAAATCAAAGCTACAATGAGGTATCACCTCACACCAGTCAGAATGGCCATCATCAAAAAATCTACAAACAAGAAATGCTGGAAAGGGTGTGGAGAAAGGGGAACCCTCTTGCACTGTTGGTGGGAATGTAAATTGATACAGCCGCTATGGAGAACAGTATGGAGGTTCCTTAGAAAACTAAAAATAGAACTACCATATGATCCAGCAATCCCACTACTGGCATATACCCTGAGAGAACCATAAGTCAAAAAGAGTCATGTACCACAATGTTCATTGCAGCTCTATTTACAATATCCAGGACATGGAAGCAACCTAAGTGTCCATCGACAGATGAATGGATAAAGAAGATGTGGCACATATATACAATGGAATATTACTCAGCCAAAAAAAGAAATGGAGTTATTTGTAGTGAGGTGGATGGACCTAGAGTCTGTCATACACAGTGAAGTAAGTCAGAAAGAGAAAAACAAATACCATATGCTAACACATATATATGGAATCTAAAAAAAAAAAAAAAAAAGTTCCGAAGAACCTAGAGGCAGGACAGGAATAAAGACGCAGACGTAGAGAATGGACTTGATGACACAGGGAGGCGGAAGGGTAAGCTGGGACGAAGTGAGAGAGTGGCATGGACTTATATATACTACCAAATGTAAAATAGATAGCTAGTGGGAAGCAGCTGCATAGCACAGGGAGATCAGCTCGATGCTTTGTGACCACCTAGAGGGGTGGGATAGGGAGGGTGGGAGGGAGACACAAGAGGGAGGAGATATGGGGATATATGTATATGTATAGCTGATTCACTTTGTTATAAAGCAGAAACTAACACACCATTGTAAAGCAATTATACTCCAATAAAGATGTTAAAAAAATTAAAAAATAAAAGAATCTGAACAAATAGTTAAAAAAATAAATAAAATAAAATTCTGCCACAAGAAAACTGAAACAATAAGAATTTGTGAAAATGTAAAACATGAATGAGACAATGGACTAAATATGTCAGAATAAGAAATGAAGGTCTAGAGATAATCACAAAGAAATAAAATCAAATTAAAAAGAACAAGTAAATTCAAAATAAAATTTATAGTCAATAAAATGAAAAGCTCAATTGACATTCAAAGAATAAAATTAAAATAACTGAAGCAGGTCTGGTGAAGAAAGGGTTAAGAAATTTAGCCAAGAACTAAACCTACACAAAATAATTAAGTAGGAATTTTAGGACTTACAAATGTAATAATTGAAATTAGGAGCTTAGTGGATAGGTTAAATGAATAGATCAGACAGAATTTGAATCTAATGGACACATCTAGGAAGAAAATTGTGTCCAATTCTTCAGAATACATATTCTTTTCATATATGTACATAGAACATATGTGAAAATTGCCAAATGCTGTTCCATAAATCAAGCCTCCACAATTTCAAAGGAATGAAATCATGGAGTACTTTCTATGACCACAGTGGAATTAAGTTAGATATCAATAATAATCAATAAATAATAATCAAAGTGGGAACTAAAAACATTTTTATGTTAGAAAATTGTGAAACAGCAATCTAAATAATCCAATGGTCAAAGAATAAAACGCAAGAGATATTTTTAAATATTATGAGCTGAATGATAATGAAATAATGGAAAATCAAGACTTGTGGGATGGGGCTTCCCTGGTGGCGCAGTGGTTGAGGATCTGCCTGCCAATGCAGGGGACACGGGTTCCAGCCCTGGTCTGGGAAGATCCCACATGCCGCGGAGCAACTAGGCCCATGAGCCACAACTACTGAGCCTGCACGTCTGGAGCCTGTGCTCCGCAACAAGAGAGGCCGCGATAGTGAGAAGCCCGCGCACCGCGATGAAGAGTGGCCCTCGCTTGCCGCAACTAGAGGAAGCCCTCCCACAGAAACGAAGACCCAACACAGCCATAAATAAATAAATAAATAATTTTTTAAAGACTTGTGGGATGGCTTAGAGGGACATTTTTAATAGCTTTAAATGTGCATATCTGAAAAGAATTTCTTAAAAACAATAATCTAAGCATCCATCTGTGTAAGCAAGAAAAAGAACAGCTAAAGCAAAAGAAAGAAGGAAAAAATAAAGATGAGAGCAGAAATCAATGAAGAAGAAACATACATAGTTTTAACATTGCTAAAACTAGTCCTTAGAAAGACTATAAAATTAATAAACCCAGTGGCATTTGGTAAATTTTTCTTATAATCTGGAAACCTTCTATCAAGGGACATTTTGAATCTGGATCTGAAAGAAGATCTTCCCACCCTCCACACCCCGTCATATATAGGGCTCACAAAACTCTGTGCTGTCCCTCATTTCACGTTTTTTCCATTCCAGAGCATTTGTTTTAGAATGCAGTTAATAATGGAAAAAATGAAGCTGCAACTAATTATTTCTGGGTTTATAAAAATGTGAGTTAGAATGTTTCATCCATTCAAAATAGCCAGTTGTGAGATTAAAAACCTAATTCATTCATTTAATGCTTTTCAGCAGACATCACAAGACTGAAGACATTCTCATAGCTCAAAACCTATGTCCAGGACATTTTTTCTTGGTTCTGATTTCAGCAGCTATGGAGTAAAAACTCTTTTATCTCCAGGGATTGTGTCACTTAACATAAAGCCTCCAACAATAACAACAAAAAGAAGTAAAAGAAAACATGAATTCAGCATACTAATAGTGATCATAGGTATGAAGATATATATTTTCCAAACCTGATAACTGTAATAACTGTTCAAGTTACTATGTTTTTAGAATAAAAAATTACCTTTCTGAAGCCCCTTGACTGATATAAGAACAAGAAAAAAATGACATCCACGTTAACAGGAGCTGTCAACAAATGGATTAGTCAAATGTACAAACTAGATCATTCGTTTTGTAACTTTATGTCTTCCAAGCAACATGGTGCAGAAAGTTGAGGTTATAGTGTTCAGAAAATATAACAAACATGAAAACTTTGATCCTGTGGTCGCTGTCACATGCGTCACATTTGTGACATTTGAATGTATATGCCACAAAAGAATTACACACACACATATCCACACACATACACACCCACTTACACACAAATACTCACATATGTACACATGTATATACACATGTAAACACAAAAACAAACAGAAACGTACACATAGATATATACACACATACATTTCCACTTACACACATAAACACCTACTTATACACATGAACATATTTATACATATGCACACCTACTTACACACACATACACCCATGCGTGCATACACATACTACACACACATACCCTACCACACATACACACACACTACAGGGTGTGTGTATAGATGTCCAAAAAATAATTTTTAAGATTGGGGTTTTGAAAATATGGAAACATCCCAATAAATGCTGCATTAAAACCAAGTAAAATATGTAAATGCTCATTTGGACAACAGAACCTTTAGCAAAAGAAATGTCCTTGAAAATATTGTGATTATTATGAGCTGGAGTACAAATGTACCCTATAATATAAAGCTCAAATATTCTCATTTGTAGAGCTGTTCCATTTCATCCTATCATCTTTTCTTATTCTGTCTCTGCCCCAGTTCTCTCTTCTCCCCCCACGATGTTTCATCCCTGACTTGAAAGCAGCAGAAGTTTAATGCTGAAAGTAACCAGCATTTTACAGGCTGATTGCCATTGCTGGGCTATTAGTAGAAATAAAAATGGCTTAATAAACTCTAGCATTCCACTCTAGTTAATGTCATTCCAGGTGTAGAGAGAAAGAAAGAATTCTATGTCTTCATTGTAATGATATTAAAACAAACTACTGTGTATTAAATCATGCTTGGAAATGAGCAGACACTGCAGCTAGAAGCAAGCTCAAGAAACCATGGGAAACTATTTTGACTACTGCATCCAGTTTCCTTTTGAGGGAGAAGGCTCTGTATAAGGAAATGAGCTGCCTCAGAGCCCCATCTTGACTTACACAAAGACCATCACTGACTTGCTGTGATTCTCAACCACTCAGTGGAAGAAACAGGGGCAGCATGGGGAGGAGATGCAGAGGAGCACGAGGATGGACCACCGGGCAAGCAGCGATCAGAAGAAAAAGCTTATTTCTCTAATATGCAGCAATTCCTAGTCATTTGTGTTCTAGGCTTGCTCCACCATAAGAACTGAAACACTGCCAGGAAATGCACAATATTAGATTCCTTGAGAGAAACTTCCTTGGGCCTGGACACATGTGCACTGTCTTGGGTCATTTTACATTTATCCACAGAGCTCACAGCAGAAGATTGAATAGTTAAAAGATACAACTAATCTTATTTTTCACTTAAAGATTCTTAAATTCTACCAGTGCAGCGTGGCTAATAAATTGGGAAAACAAATCTAACTTTAAAGCAGTGCAATCCTCTATAATAATTTGAAAAATCAAAACTCTTTCCTCTCTGGAATTTTAAATAGATGATAGACTCAAAACCATTTAAAAATATGTTATGTTATGGAAATTGACAAATAATTGATTATCAGCTTAAATTGAAATAACAGTCTGCTCTAAATCCAGGACTAAGTACAGATGAAAAGCTTAACTTTGGGGCCTTATTTTTGGACATTGAATTAAGACAGACCAGGAGCAGCAGGCGTGTGGTGTAGGGAAAGGTGGAAGGGAGGCATAAATACTGGGAGTGCAGAGGAGGAAAAGTCGACACCTGTTTCACCCTCCCCCTCTATTTCTACTCCAATGTTCCTGGCTCGGGTACTACCATCTTTCACCCAAATGACTCATGGATCCCACAGCTGCCTCCTTAGCTGATGTTTTGTTCCATTGCTTTCATGTACAACAAAGTAGTGGATACGCTCTGCTTTATGTAACCTTTTTGTATTTTCGGCAGTCCTCGGTGCAAATCTGTTTTATTAAAAACTCTGAATAAACGTGGAATTCAGTAACTGCCCAAATTCTAGAAGGAAGTAAAAAAAAGATGTAGGAGGGATGATTCATAGTTCAAGTTGTTTTTTAAACATAATTTCTATAAACTCTGTACATACTGGAAAAAATAGAATCAACGCCTTAATCCTTTGTTAGTGTCTGGCTGTGTCCATTAAGGACCGTGCATAAGCACAGACACATATGTTACCCAGCTGTCCGCTTTGTGGGCGTCACAGGTCTCCTATGTCTACGTGCCATCATCCAGGGAGAAACAGGATCACGCCATTTCAGAGAGGCCTTAAGGCTGTTGAGCACCCTTTCCTCTGACAGCTCAGGATTGGTAGTGAGTGGTCAGAAAGAAGTGTTCATTGAATAAGTTTTTTAAGGACTGGATTAAATGTCTTACAACAACAACAATACACATTTGGGGCATAAAAGAAATAGCTCAAAACATTAAACATGCTAATATTGGAAAATATTAGCATTTCCAATCACTGCTAAATTATCCTGATTCAGCTTCCCAGTGACAGTCCTATTTCCTTCACTTTTTTGCTGGATCATATGGTAGTTTTATTTTTAAATTTTCGAGGAACCTCCATACTGTTTCCCATTATGGCTGTACCAAATTACATTCCCACCAACAGTGTACAAGGCTTTTCTTTTCTCCACACCCTTGCCTTTTTGGAACTTTAAGGTAATCCAAAAACATTATCCCTGCATTGTATGTATGCAGTTAAGGTAGAAGCACCAGGGAATGGAGAGAGCAACAATCTCCTTAAGTCAGTGTTTGCATCTGAAAAAACACGAGGGGATTTACGCCTGCCATTATTTTTTAAAAGGGCAGTAGAATGCTGATCACACACAGGTGGGATGCTTAAAGGAAATCCTGCATGTGGACTAAAAAGGAAGAGGCTCGGCCTGGCCCTTGCATGGAATATTCTACCTATTCTTTTTTTTTAAATTTTTATTGGAGTCTAGTTGAGTTACAATGTTGTGTTAGTTTCAGGTGTACAGCAAAGGAAATAAGTTATATATATACATATATCCACTCTTTCTTAGATTCTTTTCCCATATAGGCCATTACAGACTATTGAGTAGAGTTCTCCGTGCAATACAGTAAGTTCTTATTAGTTATCTATTTTATATATAGTAGTGTGTATATGTCAATCCCAATCTCTCAAATTACCCCTCCCCCCCCTTTTCCCCCCTGGTAACCATAAGTTTGTTTTCTACATCTGTGACTCTATTTCTGTTTTGTAAATAAGTTCATTTGTACCATTTTTTTAAATTCCACATATATCATATGATATTTGTCTTCCTCTGACTTACTTCACTCAGTAGAACAATCTCTAGGTCCATCCATGTTGCTGCAAATGGCATTATTCTTTTTTATGGCCGAGTAATATTCCATTGTGTGTGTGTGTGTGTGTGTGTGTGTGTGTGTGTGTGTATATATATATATACACACCAAATCTTCTTTATCCATTTCTTTGTTGATGGACATTTGCTTCTACTGATTCTTAAAGTAGTCCTCTTCCTGACCTAACAGGTTCAGTGGTGGTTACATGACGCATATTAGCTATTACATACCTTGTTCCTCTGTTTCTCATTAAGCAGAAGCCCTTTTGGAGTGGGAAATGTCCTGAAGTGAAAGAATTTATTCTAAGATGACTCTCATTGTCTTATAGATAAAATGTCAATACGGCATCAATTCATTAAACAAAAAATATAGATTGTGAAGCAGTTTCCATGAGGTTTCAGGATTAGAGTCACTCCCTAAAACATGCTCAAGTGAAGACGAATCCTTCACCTCTCCAGGATGTGCATGGCCAGCCTTCCTAGCAGTCCCTTGTAGGGGGCCTTTAGGCAGCTCCCCCAGAGCCTGAGGGCCAGGACAGGCAGACTGAATTTTGATCTCCCACAATTAACCACTTCTACACTTCATTCAGCCATTTCTTTGTGGAGCACTTCTCAAAGCTGAATTATGTGATGTGGAGAAGGACAGTGACTTTAGCACCAGCCAACAGAAGTATAATTTCTTCAAGATTACAGTTTTCTCCTCCAATGTTTTAATAGTTTGAGTATAAATATTTTCACAAAGAACATTTATGAGCTATTTTATTCTTTGAATGTGCTCTGTACAAATGAAATCGTCTCTAGCCTCACTGGGATAATAATTTTGGCTATAATTTAATTGTCATGCAGAACCTAGAGCAAACCAAGCATTGAAGAAGAGAAGAGGAGAAGGAAGAAAAGACTTGTAGGTGTGGGAAAAATAAAACTAAAGTAGCATTGTTAGTATATTAATGTTCTTGCATTTTTCTAGCAGCTTTTCTTTTTCTAATAATCTTGAAGTATTTCATGAACTGTTGCTGTAGGAAAGCCATGAGATGCAGATTATTAAGAAAAAAAGACATCAGGATTATCCTAACACCACGATTCTGCATGACCTTTGCTACAGTTCCTTTGACAGATAATTACGTGAGGAGAGGAGTAACAGCCATGTGCTGAGCGCCTCTGAAGTCCAAGTATTTTCTCCAGCATCTTCACTGCTAACCTCTACCCTGTGAGGCAGCTGTTACCGGCATTTTACAGAGGTTCCCAAGAATCAAGAAAATGGCCCCAAGTGATGTGTGTGTGGGTGTATGTGTATATATATATATATATATATATATATATATATATATATATATATATATATATATTACACACACACAATGGAATATTACTCAGCCATAAGAAAGAATGAAATAACGCTATTTGTGGCAACATGGATGGACCTAGAGATTATCATACTAAGTGAAGTAGGCCAGACAAAGACAAATATTGTAGGATATCACTTATATGTGGAATCTACAAAAAATGATACAAATGAACTTATTTATAAAACAGAAATAGACTCACAGACATAGAAAACAAACTTATGGTTACCAAAGGGGAGGGGAGGAGAGGGACAAATTAGGAGTTTGGGACTAACTTATACACAGTACTATATATAAAACAGTTAAACAACAAGGGCCTACTGTATAGCATCGGGAACTCTACTTAATATCTTGTAATAACCTATAATGGAAGAGAATATAAAAAAGAATACATATATTTATATATATGTATAACTGAATAACTTTACTGTACACCTGAAACTAACACAAAAATGTAAAGCAACTATATTTCAATAAAAATAAAGAAAAGAAAACAATAAATTAACCAAATCACATTAAGAAAAAAAAGAAAGAAAATGGCCCGAGGTACTCTGCCTTGTGGATCTTGGGAGAACAACTGAGCTCCAAATCAGTGCGTATTTCCTTCTCCATTTATGCTCATCCCTCAAATGAAATATGAGACATGTAACTGCTATTTGGCAAGGGTATAGGGCAGGCAGGCTCCAAAATGCAACATTCTTGGCATTACAAAAAGTTGAGGCATATGCCAATTCCAGAAGACTCAGAGGGAACTCAGCAAGTGCTCAGACTGACCAGTATCACTGCCCAAGGTGACCTGGACATCTTTATGCCAAGGAACAATGTATAGAAATGACATCGATGGCAGAGGCCAGCAAGGCATGGGTCAGGGGCTCCTTTCCACCCCTTACCAACTCCCCATTCCATAATGCATGTAAGCCCCTCGCATAAAAACAGATACACAAAGAACTTGGATTCCCACAGCAAAACCTTACATTGACTGAGAAATTTCTGCAATGAATTGAGAAATCTGAAATTGACTAGATTATTTTCTACTGTCAAGGAGAAATGAAATGTTATGATGAAAAATGAGATATTTTTTAAATTACAATTTTGCCTCCTTTACTGGCTTTTTGGACTGCAACTATGAAACTTAAGCATGGTTTTAGACTTATTTTCAAAACAGAAATGTTTTAAAACCTTTAATGAAGTAGAAGTAACATAAAATAAACTGCACTTACAGTGTACAGTTTCATAGGTTTGATATATGTCTGCCCATGAAGCCATCAGCCTAATTAAGATAGTGAACACATCCATCACCCCCAAAAGTTTCCTCATGCCCTTCTGCAACCCCTTCCTACTCCCCCCATTCCTTCCATCCCCAGGCAAACATTTAACTACTTTTTGTAATGACAGATTTATTTGCATTTTCTAGGACTTCATACACATAGACTCATACAGTATTTTTTTCTAGCTTCTTTCAGCATAATTGAGATTAATCATGCTGTTGTGTGTACCAATAGTTTACTTCCTTTTATTGTCATGTATTATTCTACTGTAGGGATATATCATACTCTCTTTATCCATTCACTTGTTGACGGATATATGGGATATTTACTGGTTTGGGCTGTTACAAATAAACCTGCTATGAACATCCATACACAAGTCTTTGTGTGGATATATGATTTATTTGTCGTGGGTAATATCTAGGCGCAGAATGGCTGGATTATATGATGGCTTTATATGATGGATTTCTGCTTGGCTTTTTAAGAAACTGCCAAACTGCAAAACAGGTACCTTCTAAGAATATTAAAATCAACTCACTGATTTTTGCCAAATGCCAAAGGAAAGTGTACGATCTTCTTTTTATCCCTTTGTTTTTCTACTGAAATGTATTATGTTTTCACTTTGAAAACAGGATTCCCCTCCCCTCTTAATACTGAAACATTTTACTGACCAAAGCAGGCAATGTAAAAAATATCTCATCCCTTTTAATATTATAAGCCTTTGATTGTTACAACTTTTTTGCTCCTCAGAAAGCCAGCCCCTGCTATTCCAGACCCACAGGTATGGGAATGGAGTACTGTATCAAGCAGCCTCCCAAGCGACAGGACATTAACCACTGAGACAAGAAAAACCATGGCCTAATTATCATTAATCCAAGTGCACCTCTATTCTAGAAAAACAGAGTGCTGTGAAGGGCAGAGAATATGCCTATTCATAACATTATGTCCCTACTAAGTAACTCGTGATCTATTTCAACTTCTCTACTGATACCCCAAGTCCAGAGAATTACTCTCTGGTTTCTACCAAGGGCCTGAAAAAATAACTTTTTTCCCCACTGATTTTCTTTTTCTGGCCCTCAGAAAATTCTATCATATTAAGCAGGTATGATTGTATTTTGAATTCCTCTGCAGGCTCTTTCTGCTTCACCGTCCCCCTGTGAGGTTTCGCAGTTCATCCGTAATGTTCTTCTATGAGTGAATTACACTCAGTGGTTGACATACACTTACCTGTCCCCACCACTTCTATTATCTGGCATATTCCCTAAAATAGGTCTGCCTCCATTTTCCTGGTACTCTTACCTTACTAAAAGAAAAGAAAACATAATCAGTGCCAATGTTTTCACTGGTTTCAGTTAAGGTTGAAGTCAGGAATAAATCATAAACTTTTTAGTGGGGATTTGTTCTTCCCTTTTTTTTTTACACTTAAAATAATATTTATACTACTTTTTCCCCATGGAATGTGTTTTTTTATGCCCACTATTTGGATCGTTTACAGCTTTCAAGACAAATCAATAGAATCTTAGCTTTAAGATAAGTCTCAGATTTAAATCCCAACTTTGTTGACCTGCTAATGGTGGTGATTGTGCAAGTTACATAATCTCTCTGCATTGTGTTTATTTCTCCATGAAGCTGGAGTACTTCCAATCACAGAACTCCCTGAGGGCAGGTGTCTTGGGCCATTTTGTTCATTATTATATAGCTGATGCCAAGAATTGTGCCTGACATATGGGAGGCACTAAATAAATAATGACTGAACGTATAAAACAAAAACAGCAATTATAATAACATAACCACCTTCACACAATTTGCTGCACGAAGCCAGTGGATAAACAATACTGTTTAACTTCCATTACATACAAAAGTGTTCTACCAGGAAGAGAGCAAAGTAAGTGATGATTTCACCATCAGAGACTTTAGAGGGAATGATTTCCAGGGATCTTAGACCTGGGATCTGTGATTTATTCCTGACATCAATCTTAACTGAAGCAAATGGAAACATCAGCACTGATTGCCTTATCTTTTCTTTTCTTTCCGTAAGGTAAGGGTACTAAAAAATGGATCATGATAGACCACATGAAATTCTATGCTAAGAAAGTAAGAATTTTACATGCCAACCTTTTCCGGTTGTCACATAACAAGGTGCCACTTTTTAGAGAAATACACCCAGGTCCGTTCTAGTAAAGTGGTTAGGACACAGGGCCTGAAGCAATGCCCAAGACACCCAATATATGGCCAGAAACATAACTGAATTGCCTTCCCAATTTCAGAGTAGAATTACTTGTAAAAATGGAAAGAAGAGATCCCAGAGACATCCTCAGAAAAGAAAAAGAACTCACCTCTAGGCGGGGCTCACTGTGTCTGAGAGTGACTAGGTAAACATATTGTGCCCCTTCGACAAGATTTGTCCAGCATCTACTGCAGCAGATGCTACACACCTTGAAACCTCCTCCCAATGCTATAGCTCACATGGAGAGCAGTGGCTCAGAATATGCAATGGACCCAGTAATAAACAGAAACCATGGCCCTAACTCATCATCAGAGGACAAGGCAGCAGGTAGCAGCACCTTGAAAAGTCTAAAATACCTTCCCAAACTACATAAGGGATAAATAATGAAGACAGCTTGGAATTAACTTCTGATGATGCATATTTTACTATTTACATGTTGTTCAGGATGCATTATATTTATAAAACCAAGGAAGAAGGACCCGGAAAAAAAGTATGATGACACAGGCAGGGCCACCAAGTCAGTGAGCAGAGCAAGAACTCTGGTTCCTGGGAAAAGAGCCTGAGGAGCTGCATTGGAAGTTACAGGACAGTGGTGGGTCTCAGGGCTCCCAGGAGAGGCTCTGATTACAGCTGCCACAGTTGTCAGCCACTTCTCCAAAACTTGGAGTCGCTCTGGCTTGACTGATTTTTAGAAGGTCTTCTTACTCTGTATACCCCTGAGAAAGACAGATTCTCTGTACAAGTGAGATGAAAAGGAAGGAGAATAGGATCCTTCTGTCTCCTGAGGGACAGCTATTCCTCCTGCCTGCTCTCATCCTCCAAGAATGGGAGAACCTAGTCACCAAAGGCACATTGCAGGGTTTATCAATTAAAAACACTCTAAAGAAATATAACCCTTCTAGGTTTCTTTCTTCTAAGAACCCCTCCCAATGTCCACTCCCAGGAGCATCCATTCCTGAGGGCGAAGTGAGGAGAGCCAACCCCACCGTGCACACAGCTCTGCAGGTCCGGCCCAGACTGACCCTACCTGCACACACACCACCACCCAGTCAGAGAAAGAACAATGCCCATGTTCACATTAATCCTGACTGAGCCAGCCCTTGATTTCTGGCAATGTTTCATCTTTCTCTTTGTGAACGCTTCCTTCAAATCCTTAAGGGTTTAGCATTTCTTGTTTTTAGGTACCATGTTTCTTTCCTGTGTGCATGGAACACTTTTGCAAGGAAAGGTCATTCTTCCTTGATTAGTATGTTGTAGGCTCTTTGTACTGTTTTTGCTAATGGAATTTAATTCATATCAACCCTCCATGGCAAATGTTATCATTCCTATTTTAAATATGCAGAAGTTAAGACTCAGGGAGGTTAAGTAAGTTGTCAGTGGACACTCCACAAATAAAGAGATCTAGGTCTGTCCAATTCTAAAATCCCCATTTTTTCACTGTGCTAAGCAGTGTCTGAGAACAGGAGGCACATACATTTAACAAATAAATCTACTAAATTATCTATAACATACCACAATTAAGCCAGGACAGAGAATAGTTCATAAATGGACTAAATATCTCATATGTATCATATGTTCATAATGAATAGAGAAATGTTTTCAAAGTCATAGGAATAGAACTTCCGAAAAAACAAACTCATATGGCCAAGTGAGAGTTTTAAGAAAAGTTTTCTTGCAAAAATATGTTATTTTCCCATTCGGATATTTTTCTTCTAAAGAAATCTTGTTTGGTCTCTTTATTAGTGGCGTACAAGATAAAAAGATAATGATAAGGACATATATATTATACACCCTGTCCCTTCAAACTATAAATCAAGAAGTATTTTTTATCCTCCAACCTAATAAGAAAAGAGGAGTCATGTTGATGTTTTTTCTTACTTTGAAGGAAATAAAGGCAAATTCATCGCTTAAGAATTTTATCTGCTTCAGAGTCATTACGAAATAACTAACAAAATAATGTAGAGTATTTTTTATTAGGGTATAGTTGCTTTACAATGTTGTGTTAGTTTCTTCTGTACAGAAAAGTGAATCAGCTACACGTATAAATATATCCCCTCTTTTTTGGATTTCCGTCCCATTTAGGTCACCACACAGCATTGAGTAGAGTTCCCTGTGCTATACAGCAGGTTCTCATTAGTTACCTATTTTATACATATTAGTGTATATAGGTCAATCCCAATCTCCCAATTCATTACCCCCCCTCACTTTCCCCCCTTGGTATCCATACATTTGTTCTCTACATCTGTGTCTCTATTTCTGCCTTGTAAATTGGTTCATCTGTACCATTTTTCTAGATTCCACATGTATGTGTTACTATACGATATTTGTTTTTCTCTTTCTGACTTCACTCTGTATGACAGTCTCTAGGTCCATCCACGTCTCTACAGATGACCCAATTTTGTTCCTTTTTATGGCTGAGTAATATTCTATTGTACATATGTACCACATCTTCTATTTAGGGTCTTTTGTGTCTCCATACAAATTTTAAGGTTTTTTGTTCTAGTTCTGTGAAAAATGCCATTGGTAATTTGATAGGGATTGGACTAAATCTGTAGATTGCTTTGGGTAGTATAGTCATTTTCACAATATTGATTCTTCCAATCCAAGAACATGTATATGTCTCCATCTGTTTGTGTCATCTTTGATTTCTTTCATCAGTGTCTTATAGTTTTCTGAGTACAGGTCTTTTACCTCCTTAGGTAGGTTTATTCCTAGCTATTTTATTCTTTTTGTTGCAATGGTGAATAGAAGTGTTTCCTTAATTTCTCTTTCTGATCTTTTGTTGTTACTGTATAGGAATGCAAGAGATTTCTGTGCATTAATTTTGTATCCTGCAACTTTACCAAATTCATTGATTAGTTCTAGTAGTTTTCTGGTGGCATCTTTAGGATTTTCTATGTATAGTATCATGTCATCTGCAAACAGTGACAGTTTTACTTCTTCTTTTCTGATTTGGATTCCTTTTACTTCTTTTTCTTCTCTGATTGCCGTGGATAGGACTTCCAATGCTAGCATGGAAGTTAGTAGAAGAAAAGAAATCATAAAAATCAGAGCAGAAATAAATGAAATAGAAACAAAGAAAACAATAGCAAAGATCAATTTTTTAAAAAGCTAGTTCTTTGAGAAGATGAACAAAATTGATAAACCTTTAGCCAGACTCATCAAGAAAAAGAGGGAGAGGATGCAAATCAATAAAATTAGAAATGAAAAGGGAGAAGTTACAACAGACACCACAGAAATACGAAGCATCATAAGAGACTACTACAAGCAACTGTATGCCAATAAAATGGACAACCTGGAAGAAACAGACAAAGTCTTAGAAAGGTATAACATTCCAAGACTGAACCAGGAAGAAATAGATAATATAAACAGACCAATCACATGTAATGAAATTGAAACTGTGATTAAACATCTTCCAACAAACAAAAGTCCAGGACCAGATGGCTTCACAGGCGAATTCTATCAAACATTTAGCGAAGAGCTAACATTTATCCTTCTCAAACTCTTCCAAAAAATTGCAGAGGAAGGAACATTCCTAAGCTCATTCTATGAGGCCACCATCACCCTGATACCAAAACCAGACAAAGATATCACATAAAAAGAAAATCACAGACCAATGTCACTGATGAATATAGACGCAAAAATCCTCAACAAAACACTAGCAGACAGAATCCAACAACACATTAAAAGAATCATACACCATAATCAAGTGGTATTTATCCCAGGGATACAAGGGTTCTTCAATATACGTAAATCAATCCATGTGATACACCTTATTAACAAATTGAAGGAAAAAAACCTCATATGATCATCTCAATAGATGCAGAAAAAGCTTTTGACAAAATTCAACACCCATTTATGATAAAAACTGTCCAGAAAGTGGGCATAGAGGGAACCTACCTCAACATAATAAAGGCCATATATAACAAACCCACAGCAAACATCATCTTCAATGGTGAAAAACTGAAAGCATTTCCTCTAAGATTAGGAACAAGACAAGGATGTCCACTCTCATCACTATTAATCTAAAGTATTTTTAAAGTGCTAAAGTGCTAAGAAATAGCTGTCTAGTACTAGGGTAAAGATGTCCATAGAGGGCTGCTGCAGAAAGTCTACACTCTGGATCCACATGGAGCAGGAGTTAAAGATGCTGATTAGCTGCATATAAGAGCATTCCATACAGGAGTCCAAGAAATTACAGACTCCAAAGTTCTAGGGACAAGCAGAAAAGAAAGAAAACACCATGTCTTAGCAAGTCTTCAGATGTTTATTGTATGTGGATCTTTCATTTTTATTAATATTCCATAAGTATCTAGTCCATACGCCTCCATTGCATCTATTAAATCTACAGAAGGCACAATCCTGTTTGTGACAGAGGAACTAACAAAAATAAGGCTATTTCTGACCTTGAGAAACCCTATTACCTGGTTGGTGAGGATGTGGAGAAAAGGGAATCTTAATACACGGTGGTGGGTAAATTGGTGAGCCACTGTGGAAAACAGAATGGAGGTCGTCAAAAAACTAAAAATAGAGCTACTATGTGATTCGGTTATTCCATTTCTGGGTATATATCCAAAGAAAAGAAAAACACTAATTCAAAAAGATACATGCACCCCAAAGTTCATAGCAGCACTATTTACATTAGCCAAGATATAGAAGCAACCTAAGTGTCCATCAACAGATGAAAGGATGAAGAATATGTGGTATATATATACAATGGAATATTACTCAACCACTAAAAAAAGGACATTTTGCCATTTGCAACAACATGGATGAACCTGGAGGGTATTGTGCTTAGTGAAATAAGTCAGACAGAGAAAGACAAATACTGTATGTTCCCACTTGTATATGGAATCTAAAAAATAAAGCAAACAGATGAATATAACAAAACAGAAATAGACTCACAGTTATAGAGAACAAACTAGTGGTTACCAATAGGGAGACAGAAGGGGAGAGGGGTAAAATGGGGTAGCGGATTAAGAGGCACAAACTGCTATGTATAAAATAAGTAAGCTACAAGTATCTATTGTACAGCACAGGGAATATAGCCAATATTTTATAATAATAACTTTAAATGGAGTATAATCTATAAAAACAGTGAATCACTATGTTGTGCACCTGAAACTATTGAGAATATAATATTGAAAATCAAGAATACTTCAATACAAAAAAGAAAAAGAAAAAAAGAAACCCTATAACCTGGAGGTGCAGACACCTACGCGTCAACATGCTTTCAACTGGAGAGAGAGGTGGTTGCTAAGTGTCATGAGTCCTCCTTTAAGGAAACAACTCCGTTAGAAATAATAACCCATGATAACATCTGTGTCCAAGGCTCCAGATCACTCAGACTAATTGCTTTGTGGTATAAACTGCTGTCAGTCAATCCTTCCACAGCTGCCAGCACCAACAGGCATGTACAGAAATGCTCACTATGAGCCGTTAGAATTGTTATTGCAGTGTGATTTGGAATAGCCAAAAACTGGAAACTATAGAATGTCCATCAAAAACATAAAGGAGAATAAATTACAAATGTAAAGTGGCAAATAACACAGCAACGAGCATAAATGCTCTACCACCATGTGTAATAATACAGATGAATACAAAAACACAATATTATGCAAAAGGAACCCATGACAAGAGAGTACATGCTGCACCATCTCACTCATATAAAGGACAAGAACAGGAAATATCAAGCTACGTGCAGCTCAATGACAAAAAGACAAACAATTCAGTTATAATATAAGCAAAGCACTTGAATAGATACTGTTCCAAAGAAGATATACAAATGGCCAGCAAGCACATGAAAAGATGCTCCACATCATTATTCATTAGGGAAATGCAAATCAAAACCATAAGGAGATACCACTTTACACCCACTAGGATGGCTATAATCAAAACAGTGGAATATATCAACTGTTGGCAAGGATGCGGAAAAATCACAACCCTTGTCCAATGCTAGTGGGAATAGAAAATGGTACAATCAGTATGGAAAACAGTCTGACATTTCCTAAAAAAATTAAACTTAGAATTACTGCAATTCTACTCGTAGGTATGTATTCCAAACAGGTGTGTAAGTAAAAACTTCTATATAAATATTAATAGCAACACTATTCACAATAGCCAAAAGGTGAGAACAAACCAAAACAAAGTTTGGAAGGACTATTTTTAGTATCAGCCAAAAGAAAACATCTGTGAGATTTGGAATTCTGGTCTATGCCTTGCATGCTGAGGTCATCAAATTGTACTTTCCAAAAATCTTTGCATGTGATGTTTATCCCCTCAATCCATATTGAAATAGGAACATCCAGCAAACTTGTAATTTTCCTAATTCAGACATCGGGATGTCACAATCTAAGTGAGATCTAAATGTATTTCATTTAGGCCTAGGGTCATACTTATCTGGTAAAAGGAATGCTTTTCCATCTTCAGAGCTGGCTTGTTCCCAGAATCCTCTTTCACTGGCCTGATGCTAATGATTCACGTGCATGACTTCTAGCTCTTTAGGTGGTCACTAGAACGTGCAACCCCCTGAAGAGAGTACCTGCTTCTAGATCCTTCCTAAATCTCTACCACCAACATTCTTTTCATTAATTCCAAAGTTTTGACTGCATACATTATATGACCCTTAATGAGTATGTGGGCAGTCCATACGTCACACATCAGTCACTTTCCTCTCTTCCTCAAAACAGAGGGTTGTTTTGTTACTTTAAAGACTCTAACAGGGAATATCCAACAAAGCCAGAGGGGATCTTCTGAAAACAATGGGACAATGCCTACAACCCAAGAGCCCTGCTGGCTCTTCCCGACTACTTGGCTGTGCTTCTGCTCACTTTCAGAACGGAAGTGAGGCAACTTGTTCTCACATCTCCTTCAGAACCCTTCCAGTCCATCATCATTACAGTGGAGGTCCTCTTCTTAAAGTCACCTATTCTAGTAGGGGACAGAAGGCATACTGATGAGTATTAAGAAAAACATGAACTGTCAGGCACTGATAGGAAGAGCAGGAAGCTCTCACTTTTGTGAGATGGAGCCCACTAGCAATACATATTTCACTTTTAAATATATGCACCAACTGGAGATTTTAAAAGGTAACTTACAGGGCTTCCCTGGTGGCACAGTGGTTGGGAGCCCGCCTGCCAGTGCAGGGGACATGGGTTCAGGCCCTGGTCCGGGAGGATCCCACATGCCACGGCACAATTGGGCCCGTGCGCCACAACTACTGAGCCTGCGCTCTAGAGCCCGCGAGCCACAACTGCTGAGCCCAAGTGCCACAACTGCTGGGGCCCACGCGCCTAGAGCCCGTGCTCCGCAACAGGACAGGCCACCGCAATGAGAAGCCTGTGCACCGCAACGGAGAGTGGCCCCTGCTTGCCGCAACTGGAGAGAGCCCGCACACAGCAGTGAAGACCAAGTGCAGCCAAGAATAAATAAATTAAATAAATTAATTAAAAATAAATTTAAAAAAAAAACAAAAGGTAACTTACAATTATCTGTTCCTGAAATGGTGCTCCCCTTCTCACTGCAGAAGTCTTAGAGTACTTGCAGTTACTTTACCATTTAACATGCAGTGGTCTGAGCCAGGAATTCACTGAAGGTGATGGATTCACACTGTACTTTTTTGGCTCTCACAAAAGTAAAATCATTTATTTTTGTATATAACTTTCCTCTACTTTTCCTTGACAGAGATTAGAGAAATAAGCAAAAGGCATCCATCAATCCCAAGAATGCATTGATTATCTGCCATGGGCCAGGCAGTTATCTGGATCCTGGAGTCAGAGAATGAGTTACCTGCCAGCAAAGACTATAGACTCTGGCAGAAGCACAACAAAGATGTACCCAATCAATCGATAATCGCCCACTGAACAGTACATGTGGAAGGCACTCTACTGAGAACCGGAGACTGAAAGATCAACAAACGATAGACCCTGTAGTCTTTTTGTCTACAAAGAGAGGACGCCAGACTGGAAGGAGAGGTATTATTAAACACAGGGAGGTAATGGGAGTCATATAGTGGGATTGGCTAATGCATAAAATGCCTTAAGAACAGCTGATTGTAAGTTGATAATGCTGAGCTTTCCTAACCATGTAGTACCTTACAACAGTTGATCAAAAACAGAAAACTAGTTAAATGGAGCATTTAAGAGAAACAAAGAGCAAGATCATGAATTCTTAGTCCTTTTACTAGACTTAACCCTGCATGCTGGCATTTAGAATAACTGTGTTAGGTATCTATCACTGCATAACAAAGTACCCCAGAAGGGGCTAAAACAGGATTATATTTGCTCACAATTCTATTTGGGCCAGGCTCAAGTTTTGAAAAGAACTTTTGAAAAGTTCTTTTGCTTGTCTCATCTGAGATTATTCATGTGGCTGTTCAACTGGGGACTGATTCATCCAGAGGGACCTCAGCTGGAAGATCCCATCTCAGCTCCACGTGGTCTCACCCTTTATGAGGCTCTACCAAGCTTCCTCACACAGACACACTACATTCTATGGGGTAAGAGGAAGTCAAAAGTCCCCTTGAGTCCTAGATCAGATTGTCACAAATATTACTCACTCCACGTTCTTTTGGTCAAAGCCAGTCACAAGGTCATTCTAGGTAAATAAACGGGATAAAAGACTCTACCTCTTAAAAAGATGGACAGTAAAGCCATGTATTTCAAAGAGGTGTGTCTACAGGAAATGGAGACTTGTTGTAGTCATCAATTTAACAATGTCTTAACATTTAGGACTCCAAATATCTAATTTTCACTACTGAAAGATCCTTTCTTCTCACTTCTCACTATTCACAGTGTAAATATTCCTAATTTCATATAGAAATCTCTAAACTCTAAACATACTAGCTTTATCAATAAACATGTTTATACAGCACCTGTATTGATAACTTAACATTTTTACCACACAGGCTAAGTACAGTACTCTTGCCACGTGAATTACTAAAGTAGATAATAAGGATAATAATAAGCGTGTTCCTTGTTCCAAAATTATTCCCTGCTACTAGGGCCAGCATCTGAGGACTTCTGATTAACATAACACTTTGTTGTATTTGACATTAATTTTAAAGGCATCAGTTAAAAGTACAAATCCTATATAATTAGGTTGAAACAACTTATTTAAACATGTAACTTTTCATGGAGACCCACCTGTCAATACTTCCCCTCCTCCTTCAGACACTTGAAGGTAAGTGACCATGAACAAATGAGTAATTCTGATTTTTATATTACAATGTGCAGTTTCTGTTTCCTTGACAAGAGGGATAGAAATAAGAAAATATTGGCATTTTTGAATCTCCTAATTAAAGACAATGTGTTTTGCGTTTGTTTATAACTCAAACTGACTATAATACTTCAAGCACAGTGAAATTCACTTACTATTGAACAAGAGATGACTAGTCTCAAAAATAAACTTCCAATGTTCTTCCAAGGTAATTTTATCACAATTGTTTCTGCTAGAAAAGAGGGAAAGTCCAGGTAATACACTCAAAACTTCCATTAGGAGAGGCAGCCCAAATAGTATCCTATCACCTTATGATTTTCATGCTGCTTTCACCCACCACAAGGTCGCTTGGCAATGTTCTGAGACAGCCTTCTCTGATTTCGCTTGGCAGACTGAGGCAGTTTTTCTACTCTGTGATTGATTGCAGCATTACCTGGACAGTCTTAGTCCAAGCTCCCCTGTGAAAGTCTTGAATAATGTGTAACTCCTGCCATGAGCTCAGCATCTGATTTATTACACCTCATTATTGCAGCTGCCTGTCTGTGTACAGAGGCAGCAGGTAGTGAGAGCACACAGAGTACAGGGAAGAAGACAGTCACCATCCCCCCAAAGCAGCCTAAACAAGACGCACAATGGAATTAGAGTCTACATTACAAAACTCCAAACTAAACACAGAAGTTTTCCTGTTAGAGACTTAGTTAGTGTGGACCTAGCCAATGCCTCCACTCTATCTTTCTCATAACATTCATCTTACCTGTGTCCTAGCCAAATGTTAGACCCACAGTGAAATTATCCCCCATTTTGTTCAATCGCAAATAACCCCATTTTGAATTGAACTGAATACAAGAAAACATCCAAAACAATATAAGCATACAAGTGGCCAAGACCTATATTTAAACCAACAAAGAACAACAGCCAACATTCATTCAGAATTACCTATGAAGCATTTCTCACAAAATAACCTAGGTGTCTTAGTTCACAGCATCAGTGTTCCTGTTTTTGAGCTGGTGGTGTCATTGTCACTAATCAATTCTCTTTATGTGAGAAAGATCCCCAAACATTCTCTTTTATCACATTTTTGTTTCATTTAAGAATAGCCTTCCCGCAACACTTACAAAGGGACTCCTCTGTTGAATTGTACACTTGAAATGGATTAATTGCAGGGTATGTTGATTATATCCCAAAAGAGGCCTGAGAGGAAAGAGAGACGGAAAGAGAGAGAGTTTCCTGCCTGCCAAGTTTTCTCTCAGGACTATTGAACTCTGATTCTCAGAGAGGAGTTGTTAACCCTCTCCCAGTGTACAGGTGCACACATCCTACATTAGCTGGGGATGTGGGCTCTATGATTATCTTAAAATCCAATGATAAATGTGGGGGCGATCACCTGTTATGTACTGAATGTTTATGTACTCCCCAAATTCATATGTTGAAGTCCGCAAGTAATGCTATTTGGTGGCAGGCCTTTAGGAGGAAATTAAGTTTAGATGAGGTCATAAGGGTGGGGCCCCCATGATGGGATTAGTGTCCTTATAAGAAGAGATAGAGCTTGCGCACTCTCTCTCCACTGTGTAAGGACACAGCAGGAAGGTGGCCACCTGCAAGCCAGGAAGAGGGTCCTCACCAGGAACTGAATCTGCCAGCACCTTGATGCTAGATTTTAAGCCTCCAGAATTATGAGAAATAAATATCTATTCTTTAAGCTACCCAGTCGGTAGTGTTTTGTTAAAGCAGCCCAAGCAGATTAATATGTCATCTCTGGGCATCTTTACAGTGAGTTACCTTCTTTACGCTTAAGTGCCTTTACCTAAGGCATTGGGCATCAGATTGTTAGCAAAGTTTGTAGTGCTTAAAAACCTTCCACCCAAAGAGCAAACAGAAGACATCTCTGTCTTGATAGTCTGTACTATTTGGGGATCCTGTTAGGCATATTTTGTAGGGAGAAAATGGCATAGGCTTTTAAGATGTCCTGGGTAGAGTCAGAGAAAAAGTCGTTTAAGGTCAAGTTGATAAAGAAAAATGTTCCTGGCGAGAATTTATCTCAATTTCACTAAACATGGCAGTAACAAAGTATTTAATTAGTTCCTTCTTCTTGATACGCCTGCCCTCTCCACCAACATCAGAAGCATACTTGAAAAATAGCCTATGAGGTGATCCTGAAGGAGGCAGGCTTGTAGCCTGACTCAAATTTTGATCTGTAAGCTACTGGGTCACAATCCTATGCATAGTTATTTAATGAATACAGAGTTACCTGTTAATATCTGTGTCTCTAAAGTTTTTTTCTCCTTTTGTCTACAGGATAAAACTGTTTTTAGATTTCATAAAAAGAAGCTGCCACATCTACACCCAAAACAGTCAGGTCTCACGGTGTCCTGCTCCTTGCTGTTCTTTGAAGGGGACACTCGCTGCTTGATACCCCATACCACCCCCACATTGTTTTTATTTTTGAAAAAATTAAATAATTGCCAGTAACAACCAAGGTCTTTTATGAAGAATAAAACATTCCATGTGTTTTAATTAATGAAAAACAAGGATGTTATGCTTGAAAAACCACAATGATTGCCCTAGGAAGAAAATTAATGTAGGTCCATTTCTCTACACTGTTATTCTAATGGTGTAAAAGGTATGCCAGCACTTCCAAAGCGAGGTGCTAGGTACAGAGGAGGTCTTTAACAAATAAAAAGGAGGAAGGAAATAGGAGAGAATGACCAGACACCTAAAGTAATTACTAAATGACTACAGTCATCTAAAGTGATAATTTTGACTGAGCATAAAGCTCCCTAGAAAATACTCATCACAAAGACCTACTACAGTATAGGAGAGAAAGAAGAGTTTTTGGCTGGAAGCCCCAGGAAAATGTCTGTAGCAGTAATTCTCTAACAGTAACACAAGGGAGATAAGAATTTATGGTAACATAATGCAAAACCACAGCACAGAGGCAAGAATATTTGGGGTAGCGCAAGGGAGGGCAAGTGTCCATACAGGTAGAAAATGAAGGATTCATTAGTGAGAAAGGCTAAAGAAGTTGCTGGGGTAGTATGTGAAGGTCTTAAGCACCAAGATAAGGCTGTGGAACTGCACCTTGCACTCAGGACCAGCACCTTGGAAGTGAGTAGCTTGAGCCATATGTCACCATAGCCAGTAGCCTTGCTTATATACAACAGAACCCTGGTAAAGATCATATCTTTGCTTTAGAATGACAACTCTGCTAACAGAGCATAGGATCACAGAGCAAAGAAGACAGAAAACTGTAACAGCAAGAATGGTTAAGGGCCTCCCTAGAGAATTGGTTGTACCAACAGAGTAAAATGGCAGAGCAGCCATTAAAATCATGATCTTAAAAAAAAAAAAAAATGCTATTTTTAAAAAGGAACACGTTTAGGATAAGAAAAGAGAAAATCAGAATACTAAACGCTGCTATTTCCAATTTTTTTAATTATTCAAGATAAACACAAGAAAAATCTTAGTAGTAGACAAAACACATAAAGTCCATTTCCAGGTTGACAATGTGAGAAGCTCCATGAACCCATTCATGGACCCTCTGAGGTTTCACACTGCTTCACACTGTGGAAGAAATAGACTTCACAAAAATAATCTTAGCCAAGTCACAAAACAAATAAAAATGCAAATAACAACAAGCCAGGAGAGCAGGGAGGGGAATCAGTATCCAGAGTTGCTATAATACATTACCCAAAATGTTCAGCTTTCAACAACAACAGAAACAACCATATGAGAAGTGCAAAGGAAGAGGAATGTTTGACACATCCTCAGGCAAAAAAGCAAGCAACAGAAACTGACTTTGAGAAGGACCAGATTTAACAGACAAAGACTTCAAAACAACCATTGAAAAATATATCAACAACTAAAGTAAATCATGCTTAAAGAAGTAAAGCCTGATATGAAGACACAGTTTCATCAGAGATACCAATAAAGAGGCAGACATTATTTTTTAAAAAATGGAAATTTTGGTATTGAAAAGTAGTATAAATATTAATAAAAATAAAAATTCATTGGAAGGACTCACCAGTAGATTTGAACTGAGAGAAGGAACACTCAACAGTCTTGAAGACACATAAATGGATAGAGATTATACAATTTGAAAAACAGAAAAAAATAGAATGAAGAAAAATATCCGAGCCTCAGAGAAATGTGGACATTTGGTATCAAATATACCAAAATATATGTGATAGGAGTACCAGAAAAGAGGAAAGAGAGAAAGGAACAGAAAAACTAAATTTTAAATGGCTGAAAACATCCCAAATTTGCTGAAAATTATTAACTTACACATCCAAGAAGATCACCAGCTCCAAATAAGATAAAACACAGTTAAAATGAGATCCTCATCCACCAGAGGGCAGACAGCAGAACCAAGAAGAACTACAATCCTGCAGCCTGTGGAATGAAAACCACAATCACAGAAAAATAGACAAAATGAAAAGACAGAGGACTATGTCCCAGATGAAGGAACAAGATAAAACCCCAGAAAAACAACTAAATGAAGGGGAGATAGGCAATCTTCCAGAAAAAGAATGCAGAATATTGATAGTGAAGATGATCCAGGACCTCAAAAAACGAATGCAGGCAGTTTGAGAAGATGCAAGAAATGTTTAACAAAGATCTAGAAGAATTAAAGAAGAAATAGAGATGAACAATACAATAACTGAAATGGAAAATACACTAGAAGGAATCAATAGCAGAATAACTGAGGCAGAAGAACGGAGGAGTGACCTGGAAGACAGAATGGTGGAATTCACTGCTGCAGAAGAGAATAAAGAAAAAAGAATGAAAAGAAATGAAGACATCCTAAGAGACCTCTGCGACAACATTAAACACACCAACATTCGCATGGTAGGGGTCCCAGAAGGAGAAGAGAGAGAGAAAGAACCTGAGAAAATACTTGAAGAGATCATAGTCAAAAAATTCCCTAACATGGGAGAGGAAATAGCCACCCAAGTCCAGGAAGTGCAGAGAGTCCCAGGCAGGATAAAGCCAAGGAGAAATACACCGAGACACACAGTAATCAAACTGACAAAAAATAAAGACAAAGAAAAATTACTAAAAGCAACAAGGGAAAAATGACAAGTAACATACAAGGGAACTCCCATAAGGTTAACAGCTGATTTCTCAGCAGAGACTCTGCAAGCCAGAAGGGAGTGGCACAATATATTTAAAGTGGTGAAAGGGAAGAACCTACAACCCAGAATACCCTACCCAGCAAGGATCTCATTCAGATTCGACAAAGAAATCAAAAGCTTTACAGACCAGCAAAAGCTAAGAGAATTCAGCACCACCAAACGAGGCTCTACAACAAATGCTAAAGGAACTTCTCTAAGTGGGAAACACAAGAAAAGAAAAAAACCTGCAAAAACAAACCTAAAACAATGAAGAAAATGGTAATAGGAACACATATATCAATAATTACCTTAAACGTGAATGGATTAAACACTCCAACCCAAAGACACAGACTGGGTCTTCCCTGGTAGCGCAGTGGTTAAGAATCCACCTGCCAATGCAGGGGACGTGGGTTCAAGCCCTGGTACGGGAAGATCCCACATGCCGTGGAGCAACTAAGCCCGTGCACCACAACTACTGAGCCTGCGCTCTAGAGCCCGTGACCCACAACTACTGAGCCCATGTGCCACAACTGCTGAAGCCCACGCGCCTAGAGCCTGTGCTCTGCAACAAGAGAAGCCACCACAATGAGAAGCCCATGTACTGCAATGAAGAGTAGCCCCAGCTCACCACAACTAGAGAGGGCCCACATGCAGCCACAAAGACCCAACACAGCCAAAAATAAATTTTAAAAAATAAAATAAAAA
This sequence comes from Balaenoptera borealis, assembly GCF_965194805.1. Lineage (NCBI taxonomy): Eukaryota > Metazoa > Chordata > Mammalia > Artiodactyla > Balaenopteridae > Balaenoptera > Balaenoptera borealis. Next base: position 546,981 of record NW_028123734.1, on the reverse strand, counting down.
TAAGTAAATTTTACAAAAAGACACAGACTGGCTGAATGAATACGTAGTGGTCTGGATAGAAGATCAGGCCAGCCACAACACTGCCTTAAGCCAAAGCCTAATCCAGAGGATGGCCCTAACTCTCTTCACTTCTATGAAGGGTGAAAAAGGTAAGGGAACTGCAGGAAAAAATTAAGCCTAGCAGAAGTTGGCAAATAAAGTTTAAGGAAAGAAGCCTTCTTTATAACATAAAAGTGCAAGAGGAAGCAGCAAGTGCTGATGTGGAAGCTATAGCAAGTTATCCAGAAGATCTAGCTAAGATGATTAATGAAGGTGGCTCCACTACACAACAAGTTTTAATGTAGATGAAATGCTCTTCTATTGCAAGCAAGAAGATGCCATCTAGGACTTTCATAGATATAGGGAGAAGTCAATGCCTGGTTTCAAAGCATCAAAGGACAGACTGACTCTCTTGTTAGGGGTTAATGCAGCTGGTGACTTTAAGTTGAAGCCAATGCTCATTTACCATTCCAAAAATCCTAGGGCCCTTAAGAATTACACGAAATGGACTCTGCCTGAGCTCTTTAAATGGACCAACAAAGCCTGGATGACAGCACATCTGTATAAAAATATGGTTTACTGAATATAAGTCCACTGTGGAGACCTACTTCCCAGAAAAAAAAATTCCTTTCAAAATATGAATGCTTATTGACAATGCACCTGATCACCCAAAAATTCTGATGGAGATGTACAGTGAAATTAATGATGCTTTCATGCTTGCTAACACAACATCCATTCTGCAGCCATGGGTCAAGGAGTAATGTTGACTTTCAAGTCTTATTATTTAAGAAAGGCATTTTGTAAGGCTATGGCTTCCATAGATAGTGATTCCTCTGATGGATCTGAGTAAAATCAATTGAAAACCTTCTGGAAAGGATTCACCATTCCAGATGCCATTAAAGACATCCATGATCCATAAGAAGAGGCCAAAATATCAACATACACAGGATTTTGGAAGAAGTTGATTCCAACCCTCATGGATGATTTGAGGGGTTCAAGACTTCATTGAAAGAAGTAACTGCAGATGTGGTGGACGTAGCAAGAGAACCAGAATTAGAACTGGAGCCTGAAAATGTGACTGAATTGCTGCAACTCCTTGATAAAAATTTAATAGATGAGGAGTTGTTTCTTGAATGAGCAAAGAAAGTGGTTTATTGAGATGGAATCTACTCCTGGTAAAGACACTGCAAAGATTGTTGAAATGGCAAGAAAGGATTTCGGATATTACATAAACTTAGTTGATAAAACAGTGGCAAGGTTTGAGAGGACTGACTCCAATTTTGAAAGAAGTCCTACTGTGGGTGAAATACAATCAAACAGCATTGCATGCCACAGAGAAAATGTTGATGAAAGGAAGAGTGAATCGACGTAGCAAACTTCATTGTTGTCTTAATTTCAGGAAATTGTCACGACCACACCAACCTTCAGCAACCACCACCCTGATCAGTCAGCAGCCATCCATGCATGCAAACCCCTCCACCAGCAAAAAGATTGTGACTGGCTGAAAGTTCAGATGCTGGTTACCATTTTTTAGCAATAAAGTATTTTAAATTAAGGTATGTACATTTTTTAGACATAATGCACACTTAATAGACTACAGTATAGTGTAAACATAACTTTTACATGCACTGGGAAAGCAAAAAAATTGTGTGGCTTGCTTTGTTGTGATATTCTCTTTATTGCAGTGGTCTGGAACCAAACCCACAATATCACCAAAGTGTGCTGGTAATCCCATTCATGAGGGCTCCATCCTCAAGATTAAATCATCTCTGAAAGCACTTATGTCCAAATATCATCACATTGGGGACTAGGTTTCAACGTATGAATTTGGGGAGGGAGGAACACAAACATTCAGTCTATAGCACTCACCAAGGAGAAGAGAGGGACACAGTAGGAAGAGACACTTAAATGTTCCTTACTTTCTCAGCATGCCTAAGACTAATCCTGGTCTCCACGACTATCCTCTAGGTCCTTCACTTTTCTCCTCAGATTGATTTACTCGTATTCAGAAACACATCATATTATTTAGAAAATTTCTAAAAAAGCCCCCCATGAAGACACACTTATACGAATATAAGGTAAAATAAAAGAACATATTCTAGAAGAAATAATACCATGGGACTAAAAAAAAAAAAAAAAAAAAAAAAAAAAACCTGCCTCCAGAAAGTGTAGAGTCTGCTCTTCCAGGGGAAAGCTCAGTGAAACACAGTATATTTGTAATAGATATTCTGTTTCCATGCACAGAGGTGCCTGCTATACTGCCTATCACACTCTAACGAAATAAAAGAATGCTCTAGTAAGACATGTACAAAGTTTCCAATAACTACATTAAATGCAAAACAAGCTGTTGATATTTACTCAAATGCCAGTGTTTCAATATTCATTTACATAACAAATTGCCAGCCACAGGTGTTAGTTTCTGCAAAAAACCCACAGTATATAATGTGTTAAGTTAAATCATTTTTCAGCTGAGGCGAAGTGAAGATGGCAGAGTGAGAGGACGTGGAGTTCACATCTCCCCACAACTAGGGCACCTACCAGATGCTTTTGGGGGACCTTGACACTCAGGGGTACTGGAGGAACCCCTGAGCAACTGAGTGGGATGTGGTGAGGGGAGTGAGGGGGGAGAAGTGGAGGCCGGATGGAATTGGCGTCCCTGAGGGGTGGTATGGGGAAGGTAGGGGTTCCCACGCCTGGAGGGACCCCCCCCGGGACTGGAGAATGTGCCTAGCGTTTCCACTACCCACTCGGGCCCCAGGGACCTGCTGGGCTCCCGGGCCAGGGCCTCTGCCCTCCAGGATTCCCTCCAGCTGCACTGGTCCTAGGGGCGTAGGAGTGACGGGGGGGAAGAAGAGGAGAGGCAGACAGGGAGGGGCCCTCCGGGACCGGAGGATCAGGGGAGAATGCACCTAATGTTTCTCCTGCCCACTCGGGCCCCAGTGAGCCTGCTGGGCTTCCAGGCCGGGTTCTCCGCCCTCCAGGGGCCCCTCTGGCCACATTGGTCCTAGGGGCATAGGAGGACGGGAGGAGGGGGGAAGAAGAGGAGAGGCGGACAGGGAGGGGAACCACCGAGACCAGAGGATCAGGGGAGAATGTGCCTAGCATTTCTCCTGCCCACTTAGGACCCAGGAAGCCTGCTGGGCTCCCGGGTCTGGTCCTCCATCCTCCGGAGCCCTCTCTGGCCACGTTGTTCCAAGGGAGGTAGGAAGATGGGAGGAGGGGGGGAAGAGAAGGAGAGGTGGACGGTGGGGTGAAACCTCTGGGATTGGAGGCTCAGGGGAGAATGTGCCTAGCGTTCCCCCCACCCACTTGTGCCCCAGGAAGCCTCCAGGGCTCCTGGGTAAGGTCCTCTGCACTCCGGGGCCCCCTCTGCCACGTGGGTCCTAGGGGTGTAGGAGGAAGGGAGGAGGAAGGGAGGAGGAAGGAAGAGGAAGAGAGGCTGATGGGGCGGGTTCACTCAGGAACCGGAGGATCAGGGGAAGCATAGCTGGTGTTTCCCTCACCCTCTCCCTATGCCCTCTGGGGCCCCCTCTGGCCGCGTGGGTCCTAGGGGCGTGAGAGGGAGGGAGGCAGGGAAGCAGAGGAGGGGCGAATGAGGAGGGACCCTCTGGGATCAGAGGATTGGGGGAACACGCCTAGCATTTCCCCCACCCACTCAGGCCCAGGGAACCTCCTGGGGTCCCGGGCCTGGTCCTCTGCCCTCCTAGGCCAGGGGAACTCTGGGGGCCTCCAGCCTCCCTGAGTCTAAGCCCCAACCCCCACCCCCAGGGCCTTTTCTGGCCACATGGGACCTAGCCTAAACCCCGCCTGCTGCCTAAACACCGCCCCTGCCTAAGGTCCACCCCCCCATAGCCAAGGCCTTTTACGGGGTTTTTTTTTTTCCATTTATTGCTACTGTGGTTCTGTTTTACCTCCTGGTTGTTGTTTCATCTTTATTTTTATTTTTTTCTAACATATCTGTTTGTTTTCTAATCTTATTTTTTACTCTTTCTTATTGTTGTGCTCCTTTTTTGTTTTTATTTTTCATGGCCACCCCGCACGGCTTGCAGGATCTTGGTTCTTGGACCTGGGGTCAGGCGAGCTCCTGTGGTCGGAGGTCTGAGTCTGAACCACAGGATGAACAGAGAACCTCAGACCACAGAGAATATTCATCAGAGTGAGGTCTCCCAGAGGTCCTCATCTCGGTATCAAGACCTAGCTCTACCCAACAGTCTACAAACTCCAGTGCTGGAGGCCTCAGGCCAAACAACCCATAAGACAGGAAAACAATCCCACGCATCAAAAAACAAAAAAAATGAAACGACAAAAAAAATATCTTACAGTTGAAGAAACAAGGTAAAAACCAACAAGAACAAATAAATGAAGAGTAAATAGGCAACCTACCTGAAAAATAATTCAGAGTAATGATAGTAAAGATGATTCAGAACATTGGAAATATAATGGAGGCACGGATCAAGAAAATACAAGAAATGTTTAGCAAAGACCTAAAACAACTAAAGAACAAACAAACAGAGATAAACAACACAATAACTGAAATGAAAAATATACTAGAAGAAATCAGTAATAGAATAAATGAAGAAAAATAACGAATAAGTCAGCTGAAAGACAGGATGGTGGAAATAACTGCCAAGGAGCAGAATAAAGAGAAAAGAACAAAAAGAACACAAGACAATCTCAGAGACCTCTGGGACAACACTGAACACACCAACATTCGCATTTTAGGGGTCCCAGAAGAAGAAGAGAAAAAGAAAGGGTCGAAAAAATATTTGAAGAGATTATAGTTGAAAACTTCCCTAACGTGGGAAACGAAATAGCCACCCAAGTCCAGGAAGCGAAGACAGTCCCATACAGGATAAACCCTAGGAGAAACACACCAAGACACATATTCATCAAACTAACAATAAATTAAATTCAAAGAAAAAATATTAAAAGCAGCAAGGGAAAGGCAAAGAAACACTTATAAGGGAATCCCCATAAGGTTATCAGCTGATTTTTCAGCAGAAACTCCGCAGGCCAGAAAGGAGTGGCAGGACATACTTAAAGTGATGAAAGAGAAAAACCTACAACCAAGATTACTCTACCCAGCAAGGATCTCATTCAGATTCGCTGGAGAAATCAAAAGTTTTACAGACAAGCAAAAGCTAAGAGAATTCAGCACCACCAAACCAGCTTTAAAACAAATGCTAAAGAAACTTCGCTAGGCGGGAAACATAAGAGAAGAAAAAGACCCACAGAAACAAACCTAAAATGATTAAGAAAATGGTAATAGGAACATACATATTGACAATTACCTTAAATGTAAATGGATTAAATGCCCTACCAAAAAACAAAGACGGGCTGAATGGATACAGAATCGAGACCCATATATATGCTGTCTACGAGAGACCCACTTCAGACTTAGGGACACATACAGACTGAATGCGAGGGATGGAAAAAGATATTCCATGCAAGTGGAAAACACAAGAAAGCTGGAGTAGCAATACTCATAGCAGATAAAATAGGCTTTAAAATAAAGACTGTTACAAGAGATAAGGAAGGACACTACATAATGATCAAGGGATCAATCCAAGAAGAAGATTTAACAATGATAAATATTTATGCACCCAACACAGGAGCACCTCAAGAAGTAAGGCCACTGTTAACAACCATAAAAGGGGAAATCGACAGTAACACAATAATAGTAGAGGACTTTAACACCCCACATAAACCAATGGACAGATCATCCAAACAGAAAATAAATAAGGAATCATAAACTTTAAATGACACAATAGAACAGACATTTAATTGATAGTTATAGGACATTCCACCCGAAAGTGGCAGAATACGCTTTCTTCTCAAGTGCACATGGAACATTCTCCAGCTTATATCACATCTTGGGTCACAAATCAAGCCTTGGAAAATTTAAGAAAACTGAAATCATATGAAGCATCTGTTCCAACCGCAACACTATGAGATTAGAAATCATTTACAGGGAAAAAAACCGTAAAAAAACCACAAATATATGGAGGTTAAACAGTGCACTGCTAAATAACCACGAGATCACTGAAGAAACCAAAGAGGAAATTTTAAAAATACATAAAAACAAATGACAATAAAAACACGAAAACTGAAAATGTACAGGGCACAGTAAAAGCAGTTCTAAGAGGGACGCTTATAAGCAATTCAATCTCACCTCAAGAAACAAGAAATATCTCAAATTAAGAATTTAACCTTACACGTAAAGCAACTAGAGAAAGAAGAACAACAAAAAACAAAAAAAACCAAACTTAGCCAAAGGAAAGAAATCATAAAGATCAGATCAGAAGTAAATGAAAAAGAAATGAAGGAAACATTACCAAAGATCGATAAATCTAAAAGCTGGTTCAAATTTAAGAAGATAAAATAAAATGAATGAAGGGAGATCAATAGTTTTACAAGCATCAACAGATCTGCAGTATAATTATATCCTAGACATATACTCCCTTAGTGCACTTCTGATAAGAAGCTATGGATTAACAGTCCACACTAACTTAGGCTGAGTTGCAGAAGAAAATCTGCATTTATACTTGTGTCACTTTTGCCTGTGCTAAAGAATTCTATTCTAGACAGACTTGCACTATAAAAAGATACATTTGTAATCAACAACAATTGAGAAGATACATGGAAGAAATCACTTCATTTTCATAACAAGAACAATAGCAAAAAAATCAAAAGTATGACGAATGTTTAAAGCAATGTACAAAACCTACATGAAGAAAACTTGTATTTGATAGAACATAAGTCTTTTTTGTTCTATTTACTTTATTTTTAGTCATGATACTTAATGCTTTGAAATTTCAAGTGTTTTTTTTATAGCTTTAAAGAAGGATATACAAACAACACACAGATATACAGTTCTCAGGGTACCTTTAAATGAAATATTTTTCCTTGATGGGCTGTGTCCATTGCAGTGGGCTCATTGAATTTAGATGAGAAGTGTACCAGAGGAGACAGTATGATTTAAAGGGCATGCATTATATAATAGATATGCTACAAAGTGTATTTCTTTTCATCCCTCAACAGCTCTAAAAAGAAGATATGGGGATGTCCATTAGGAAAGCAAGAGAACTGGTTCCAAAATTTGACTCAAGTTTCCTTACCTAGCCCTTACCCCTAGGCAATTAATTCAGGTCTGCCTATTCCAAAGTTCATACACATCCACTTTCCACTGCCCACTGGTGCACTACTCTAATAAACAGTCCAATAAATAGGAAAGGGGAGTGGAGATCTTTGCTTTTCGTTATAGGCTGTTTAGATTCTAAAGAAGGTTTTCTGTTTTGTGGGATACTTACTATTTTCTCTCTCAGATTTGAATTATAAATGCAGATACCTTATCTTCATTATGAAATTATAGACAGCTTGAGAGCAGAATATGATTCTACTTTGTATCCTTTAGAATATCTAGAACTGAGATAATAAATGAACAGACTAGGCATAAAAAGGAGAAGGATTTCAAGAAATATGGGTGGGAGTTCGGCCTGCAGGTGTCCAAGCTGCTGCGGCCAGAAGGGAGTGGCCAGAACTGCTTGAGTATCTACATTTCAGTTTCTGCACCTATCAAGAGTTTTAATTCATCATGGATAATCTGTCAGCAGAAGAAATTCAGCTGAGGGCTAACCAGGTTACTGATGAGTCTCCGGAAAGTACGAGGAGAATCCTGGGTTTAGACATTGAGTCTCAGGATACAGGAATCAAGACTATCACTATGCTGGATGAACAAGGGGAACAACTAAAACACACAGAAGAAGGCATGGACCAAATAAACAAAGACATGAGAGAAGCAGAGAAGACTTTAACAGAACTAAACTAGTGCTGTGGCCTTTGTATATGCCCATGTAATAGTATAACAAATGATGCCAGGGAAGATGAAATGGAAGAGAACCTGAATCAAGTGGGAAGTATCCTAGGAAATCTAAAAAACATGGCCCTGGACATGGGCAATGAGATTGAGGCTCAAAATCGACAAATAGAACGGATCACAGAAAAGGCTAACACCAACAAAGATCGTATTGACAATGCCAATGCCACAGCAAAGAAACTCACTGACAGCTAAAGCTACTGCTGTCCTTTTTTTAAAAAAATTTTATTTATTTATTTATGGCTGTGTTGGGTCTTAGTTTCTGCGCGAGGGCTTTCCCTAGTTGTGGCAAGCGGGGGCCACTCTTCATCGCGGTGCGCAGGCCTCTCACCATCGAGGCCTCTCTTGTTGCGGAGCACAGGCTCCAGACGCGCAGGCTCAGTAGTTGTGGCTCACGGGCCCAGTTGCTCCGCGGCACGCGGGATCCTCCCAGACCAGGGCTCGAACCCGTGTCCCCCTGTACTGGCAGGCAGATTCTCAACCACTGCGCTACCAGGGAAGCCCTGTACTTCTTTATCATTTATTCATTTCCCTAGCTCCTCCTTCAAAGTCATTACCTTTCCAGAGTTTGAAATTTTGTTTCCACACTCTTCTAATTGGGAGATGATGTGGAAGAAGATCTAGGAGTAACAGCCCCCCTATTCTTTTATTTTCTCTTTTTCCCTTGAGGGTAGACTGCTGCTTAGTCTTCCTTCTAGTATTTTCTTTCTCAGTCCATACTCTTAGGTTGGTTTTCATACATCACATATAGTGTTATTTTTCATTCTCTCCATTTACTTAGCAGGTTCTTCTGCTTTCAAAATTTGCAAGCATTGCCAAAGACAGCCACGTAAAAGGAAGCTGGGGGCACTGGGGGCAGGCACAAGGAGGAGAGGCAAGAGATAAGAGGTTGTTACCTCAGTAAAACGTGCAGACCCTAAAGCCAGAAGTTGCATAACCACAGTGAAGATCTAGTTGGGTTTAATTTCTATTTAAGTTGCACTTATTGCCAACTTAGGCCAATGCTTGGTTTTGGAGTCTGTATACACAACATTTTTGTTATACATCACAATTTCGCAACCTCTGCTTCAAAAAAGAATAGAATGAGTTTTCTCAAAGTGAGCTTAATTTCTGAACTCTTCGTGATTCATTTATGTACATAAATTCTATGATCCCATTTCATTTTGCACCATATAGGAATACATGGTATAAATGAACGGCTTTTTATTTTCATATTATTAGTACTATCATTTGGACTTCCCTGGTGGCACAGTGGTTAAGAATCCACCTGCCAGTGCAGAGGACACAGGTTCTAGCCCTGGTCCAGGAAGATCCCACATGCCATGGAGCAACTAAGCCCGTGAGCCACAACTACTGGGCCTGTACTCTAGAGCCCGTGAGCCACAGCTACTGAGCCCACGCACCACAACTACTGAAACCCACGCACCTAGAGCCCGTGCTCTGCAACAAGAGAAGCCACCGCAGTGAGAAGCCGGCACAGCGCGATGAAGAGTAGCCCCCGCTGGCCACAACTAGAGAAAGCCCACACGTAGCAATGAAGACCCAATGCAGCCAAAATAAATTAATTAATTTAAAAAAATAGTATCATGGTCCCATTACAGGCCTATTAACCTCATAAATGTGTCATTAGTCTTTGAAGAAAAAATATGTCAATATGTATATATAATATGAGAATTTCTCTCTAAGCAGGGCTTAAAATTTTTTGAAAAGTTTGACAAAGTATATCACATGAATTCAGATTTACCTCAATGCCAAGAATTATGTTTAGATAGGAAAAAAGAAACTTGTTTTGATCTCAGGTAGAAAATGGTTAGATTACTCTGAGTTTTATGTAGCTTTAAACTTTTTTTAAAACTAGAATGTATTCTGTTTAACTAAAAATGATTTAGAAAATTATGTCTTTGTTTACTTATTGATGACTGCACTCTCATTCTCTTAGCCTTTTGTATTCAACTTCCAGAATCACATTTGTTTAGATCTTGAACAGTGTTATAAGAATTTGATTGGTATTTGTCACCTTTATTTAAAAACTAGCTTCTGCACACTTCAAAGCTATTGATGTCGATTGGTTTGACCAATAAGCACTGTTTGATCCCTACAATTAAATTTTGTAGCTAAGGAAACTGTTTTTTCAAATAAGTGATGTGCTTCTGTGACTACTTTTTGGGGGGTGGAAAGCAATCATTTTGTCAGCTCTTATTTGACAAACTGAATAAAGCAAAGATCCATAAATAAAAAAAAAAAAGAAATATGGATAGAAGGGAAGAGGGAATCAATAATAAATTAGCCAGGTAAATATGTCTTAAACAATAGGTTTTAAGTAGACCTAGTATCATTAAGATATTAGTTATTCCTAAATTAATGTATACATGTAATGTGATCCCAATTAAAATAACAACAGTTTTGGCTTTCATTTTTGTTTTGGTGAGTGGTGAGGTGCTTTAGTCAAGCCAATTCGAAAGTTCACATGAAACATAAACAAAAAAATTTAGTAAAACTCTGAATAAAAGAGCAATAAAGAGTAATGGCTCCTACATGATAGTAAACATTCACATCCCTCTCATGTGCCCAGTACATTCACCCCATTCTAATATCCCCCAAAACCTTAACCCATCCCAGCATCAACTCTAAGCTCAAACGCTCACCTAAATATCATCAACATAAAAGGTCCCAAATCTCATCATCTAAATCAGGCATGGGTGAGACTCTGGGTAGTATGGTCCATGCCTGGAAAAACTGTCTCCCCACCTGTGGACCTGTGAAACTAGAAAACAACCTTTTGTAATATGGAAGAATCTTTTGTATTCTATTACAAGTTAATCACTAAAGGGGTGTTGCCTATAAGCTTGAATTATACATAATGGCCCATCTCTGGGAACCCTGCTTTCCAGGTAATGAGTATTAAGCTAAAATACCTTTGTTTAGCTCACAGGAAACATCCTGATCAGGTCCACCTGTGAATGACTGCAGGGAGGAAAATATTAACACATCCCCTCCAGAGGCTGATGGGAACTAGGAAGTGTTTGACTTTACTCCCTCCCCTTTTAGTATAAAAGGAGCCTGAATTCTAACTCAGGCAAGATGGTTCTTTGGGGCATAAGCCCACCATCTTCTCGGTCTGCTGGTTTTCCAAATAAAGTCGTTATTCCTTGCCCCTACAACTCGTCTCTTGATTACTGGCCTGTCGTGCAGCGAGCAGTATGGTCTTAGACTTGGTAACACTTTCTCTTCCAGAATAGAGTGGTGGTACAGGTACAGAATAGACATTCTCGTTTTCATCTAGGAATGGAAAGGGGTCACCAAGCAACTCTAAGCCCAGCAGGACAAATCCCATTAGGTTTCAAAGAAGATTCTCTGTGGCTTGATGCCCTGTCCTTTGGGCCAATGGTGGTGGCCTTGTTGGCCCCTGGCCCTAAGCCGGTGTCTCTGGGCTCTACTTCCATGTCCACACTCTGCCTTTGGAACTGTTCATCCTTTTTCCTGAAGGTCAACCCATGTTTGTAGCCAAGTAGTTCTATCAGTCCCACAACCTGTTTGTAAAATCTCAGGAGTTTAATAGCCTCCCTTCATTTCTTCCTGTCTCTGTTCCCTTCAGTCCAAGCTGGCAGTGTTTCTGCTGATGTAACATTCTCAAAAACCACATTGGTCTTTGGTGTGTGTCAAGGGGGTCTACTCCATTAGGCAAAAGAGTTCTTCACTGAATCTCCCCGTATAAGCCCATCTCTATTCCGGGCTTCTGCTGAGATGGTTGAGTGGACCCAGGAGTCACCTACATAATCTCTTCTGCAACACGTTTTCCAGCCACACCTTGGCCCTCTCTCCCCAGCACACTTCCCCCAAAAATGAATTTCCTCGTTTCTTCATACTCTGTAATCTGGATTGGCTTGAAACCTTCCAAATAATCAAGGGCTGGTTCCTTTTTGCCTAGTAGTTCCTTGTTCAATTTCTCTCTTTCCTCGGGCATTTTACTATCAGCAGGAAGGAGCTTTGCTTGGAAATCTCTTCAGCTCCATATCCGAGTTTATTGCGTGTAAGTTCTATTTTCCACCCAGAATGAAGGAACACAATTCAGCCAAGTTTTCTGCCTCTTTATAACAAAAATTACCTTTTCTCCAATTTCCAATAATATGTTCCTCATTTCCTTTTAAAGTCTCACCAGAGAGATTTATATTTATAATTATAATCATATTTACATTTATATCAAGATTCTGTTCATGAACAATAGGATGTTCATGATGAGACGCTTTCCTTACAATGCTTTTGACTTCTCTCTGAGCTCTCACCAGAATCACCTTTAACATCATATTTCTACTTTCTCATCAAGATGATCTAGGATTTTCCAATCACCAACCTCTAAATTCTCCTAGCCTTTACTCATTACCTAAATTCAAAGCCACTTCCACATTTTTAGGTATCTGTTACTATGGCACCTTAGTTCCCAGTACCAGAATCTGTATTAGTTTCCTAGGGGCTGCCAAAACAAATTTTCACAAACTTGGTGGCTTACAACAACAGAATTGTTTTCTCTCTACAGTTTTGGAAGGCCAGAAGTCAAAAAATCAAGGTTTGGGCAAGGTTAGTTCCTTCTGGAGGCTCTGAGGGACTATCTGTTCCATACCTTTCCCCTAGTTTCTGGTGGTTGCTGGCAATCCTTGGCATTTTCCTGGATTGACCACTCAAATCTCTGCCTCCATCTCCACATGGTGTTCTCCTTTGCGTCTCTGTGTGTGTTCTTTTCTGTTTCTTATAAGGACAATCTCATTTGATTTAGAGACCACTCTCATCTAATGGGATCTCACCATAATCCTTACCTTAATTACATCTGCAAATACCCCAATGCCAAATACGTCACATTCTGAGGTTCTGGGAGGACATGAATTTTGAGGGGACACTATTCAACCCATTATGGTTAGTTATACTTCAAGAAAATTATTATTTTTAAAAAGTTTCCAGAGCTTGCTTATATAAGATAGATAAGCTAGTGTATTAGGGCATTTTTCTCCTACTGAAATGTTCTTCTCTAGCCTGTTTGGCCCATTTTAAAATCCTGGTATCCACATGGTGATTTAAAGTGATCCTCCTTTTCTGTCAAGTAAATTAGAATTTCTGTCTCATTATGCTCCCAGTGTTGAATTTTCCTTTTGATCTGATTGACTTCTGAAGTGATAAGTTCCCAATTTGTTCTGGTACTTTGAGCATATAGTTGCTGTTTTACACATCAGAGCTTAAGGCCCCCTGAGGGGTTTCTGTGATTTTCCCAGGAATCTTAACAGTAAGTTTCATTCATATTTTCACACCATATTTACTACTACTTTCCAGACTCCGGTTTATTCTACCAATTTGTTGCATTTTCGTTGATGTGTATACTCTATTTCTCCCTCTCTTGGTCTCTCTGTGGAGTACAGAATGGCTGTGCGCTGCTTTTCTCTGTTACGCGGTGCTGGTGTGACTGGACCCCTCACTAAAGCAGACTCCCCACCCTTCCTGCCGGGTTCTCCTTAAATTTGTCAGTTTTAAAAAATATTCACCTCATAGCAGACCTCATTATGAGGTCTAACATAACACTTGTAGCCTCAATAAAGCCATTTTTAAAAAACTTGTAATTTCCCAACATTTCATGAAATAAGCAGCTCCACGTTTTTTTTTTTAATGTTTCCAATATCATGATTTCATCTTTTTGTTATGCTACCTGACCGTGACCAATGTTAATGTTGTGGAGGTTGCTTTCTGATACAAACTAAGTTATAAGAACTTATTTATGGTCAGGAGTATATAGGCAACTTGGGGGCCAAATTCTTCCCCTCTCTTTCAACATTTTATCCAGCCAAGTACATACACATATCAAAATGCAGCCACCAGTGTCATATAACACTCTGACCTGCTTCCAAATTCAGAGTCTGTCCTTTTATCTCATGACATGGCTGTTACCATCTTGTCCAGAGCCAAGTGTTCCTTGATAATATGCATTCCTTATCAATGCAGCCTCTGCATGGAAATCCCTGAAGATGAAGGTTGGTGTAAACCTTCCTATGTCCATGAAAGTGGTATCAACAGTGTTTGATCCATGAACAAAGTACGTGTGCACTTCTGATGGAAGTTGGGAGAAAATGTGAAAGAGTATAATTGATGGAGCACCCAATGAAATAAAATACAACACTTCAATGTAATGAGTAGCAGGATCTTGATCTACAACATGTGTAGATCAGGGATATATATATATGTATATGGGAATTAGAGCAAAAATGAGTGGGGATTTTTTGTTTTGTTCTTGAGCTCATAGAGGAGTTGTTAAGAAGACTCTTGCAATCATATCATGGAGGTGCTACCCCCACAAAGTGCTGCCCCTTTGGTTTTTCATGAGAGGGAAATATATATATATAAAACCTTTATATATATATATATATATATATATATTTCCCTCTCATAAAAATAATATATATACATTAATATTATAGTAAATTATTATATATTGTGAAATATTAATATTACATTAAATTATTATCTTTAAAATTATTATACAATATATTAAATTATTATATATTCTGTATATTATATTAATAATATATATTTCCCATATATATAACCTTTTTATATATATAGATAGATATACACATAACCTTAATTGTTTTGGGGCTAGTATTTCTTGCAATTGAGTGCAGTTTCCAGTTTTTCACTCCCATTCTGGCTTCCCCTCAAAGAATAGTTCTTATGCTTAAACAGAAGTTACTAAAAATCTCAACATAATTCCCTACTACTCTTCTTGATATAGATAGATAGATACAGATAAACATATAGATATAGATAAAACCAATCAACATTACATTGTATAATTGTATGGTGATGAAATGCAAAGCAAATTTATTTTTATTTATATTCTCATATAAAATATCAATAAAATAAGTTCCATGTAAGTAAAAGTCAAAAAAAGTATGAAAACTAAATAAATATTCACGCCAGTGAGGTCAGGTAAGGTTATGTTGTGGTATAAAAACTCCAAAAATCTTAGCTGTTAAACAACAAAACTGATTTCTTAGTTATATGATATGTCAAATACATATCATATAGGTTGGCAAGGACAGGGAGGCAAGACTTCACTTGACTGATGCCAAGAGATCTGATCGCCAGTGATTTTTTTTAATGATCTCTCTCGTTGAGAAGGGTGGCATTTGTCTAAAAATCCTTCTCTGAGATCTCTGTCTTTCAATGTATGAATCTATGTAACATCTCAACAGCAGTTAAGAAAAGTGAGTGCTTCTACGTGAAACTGGCTTGAATATTTAGATGAAGAGAACACAGTTTAAGTTTTAAACAAAGTGCATACTCTCTACTTACAAGGGGGTGAGCTCAATGGACATGTAACTACAATCTTGGTATTAGAAATATGTCTTCTCAAAATAACATTACAGAAATACAACTTGAATTTGCTAAAATAAAAAGAGATTGTTTCTCTTTTCTCTGCTTCCCTATATGTGTGTACTTTATTCTTATCCTCCTGGGGGGGATGGCTTTTTTGTTCCTTCAATGAATGTGGGTACCTAAGATTATGTCTTTGGTTCATGAGATGAATCAGATGGGAGTGGGAAAGTGAAACATTTTAGTCTCATTTTAGATTCCTAGGGAAGAATCATGATCATCCAACCCTAGGTCAGAAGCTCATCCCTGATGAATCAACCAGAGGTTCGTCAGCTAAGAATATGACACCTTCTGTAGAGATCATGTGGATGGAAGGCGTTGCAGAGATGAACAGGGTAGAAAGTGTCTCCCAAAAAGAGAACACTGGACAGATAGAACAATAAGTGTCCAGAAAAAAAACAAAGAAAAAGACCCTGAAAAGAAGGTGAGTTACACATCACTGAAGAGTTAGCCAGAAGGACAATTTCATCTAATAGACATTGGGGGTTCAGGGGAAAGGAGTGGTCACAGGTCATTGTTACCAAATGACCCAAGGACTCAGGAACTCTTCTTCATCTCCCAAAGGAGCTTGAGACCGAAACTCAAGAGCACTCCTTGTGTCAGCAGGAAGGAGGTACCACCTTCCCCACATCCACCCTCCTCTTCCTCCTTACTTTCATTAGGAGTCCCTAAATGGGCACATTGGTCTGAATTTTGCCCATTGCCTCCACTGTGTAGTATTTTCTTGTCGCTTTAATTTTCTAATTTTTGTACATGCAGTGTCTTTTCTTGCCTCTTAAAATCATAGATGAATCCAGGGTTTATTTACTTAAAACACAAAGGTAATTTTCAGCAACTTGGGAATTTTCTTGTCTGTACCCAACACTATCATGGCCTATTTTGAAATGTGAAAGAACATGATGATTCCCAGCCTTAGTCTAACAAGGAGCTAAGTAACTCTGCAATGAAGCAAAATTCTAGATATTTAGCATTACTTTTCTTGTTAAAAAAATTTTTTTTAATATTTGGTTTTACCTGTGTTTTCTTACTGCTTTACCCCACTCTAGTAGAGGATTACCGCCCCCCAGTAGTAAAAAGAAGCAAGCATAAAACTTGGAAGAAACCCTCGAGAATACATAAAGAAAAGCGAAATATTTGGATTATTGGTGGAGCTTTTCCCATTTTGTTTTCTACATTCACTATTTAAAATATGCTTCTTACACATAGAAGGGCAGCAAAATGCAATGGCTCTAACAACTTGCAAACATAAAATGTTAATTAAAATTTGTGGCTCTCAAAGTTTCTAATGGCCTATAAAATTCATTCTGCTATCAGAATTTCAGTTTCTGTTCTCTTTTCTTGATTGTATCTCTAATTATAGACTATAAGCTAAAATAATTTTATTTTTATATTTTACAAGAGCTATAAAAGAAAACCACCAAATGTTTAAAAATATAAATGGCTTCCTAAGATTGTTGGTGCAAATACTATTAAATAATTTGGTTTCACTGTGAAGTGAAGACTTCTAACAGAAATGACTGTGCCTTTATTTCATGGATTAGAATTTAGGGAAAATAATTTCAAATACTGATAAGGTCTAATTAAATTATGGACATAATTCCATCTGTAGGTGATGATATTACATATTCATTTTCTTTTTTATCTAAATGGCACAAGAATGTGACAGGAAAAGGTGAGTTATCACTCCATTTTTTGAGTATACATACAAGTTTGGTCTCTTAATCTTACATAGTAGTTAAGAAGTCGAAATGATGACAAAGAAGAGTCAGAAATCAAGACAATAGTGATACTAATAGCTGCCATTCATTAACTAGCCCCATACACCACGCACTGAAACTCCACTTTTTACCACAACACTGAAAGTTACCATTTTATTTTTTTACCAGCTTTATTGATGTATATATATCATATATATTCCCATAGAATTATATGTTATATAGTATAAATATACATATATATATATACCATAAAAGTCACCAAATTTAGGTGTAAAATTCAATAGTTTCTAGTAAATTTGTAGTGTTGTACAACTAAGACCACAACCCAACTTTAGAACATTTCCACCCCCGCGTAAAGATCCCTCGTGTTCATCTGCAGCCACTCTTCATTCCCACTCCAATTCTAAGTGATGACTAATGTACTTTCTGTCTCTACAGATTTATATTTTGTGGATATTTCATATAAATAGAATTCTATAATCTGTGCTTTTTAGAATTTACTTATATCTGAGGTTCATCTGTGTTGTAACATGGATGGGCATTTGTATTATTTCCACTTTTTAGCTGTTATAAATGATCTGCTATGACCATTCATGTACAAATCTTTGTACAGACACACATATTTTTATTTCTCTTGGATGGACGCTCAGGAGTTAATTTTCAAATAAGTGAAAACGGCATCTTTTTATATTCCCTTGAGCAACGAATGAGGGTTCCAATTTCTCCACATCTTCTCCAGCACTTGTTATTGTCCAGTGTTTTTATGTAGTCATTCGAGTGACAGTGAATTAGGATCTCACTGTGTTTTTTACTTGCATTACTAAAATGTCTAAAAATATTGAGAATCATGTATGTGCTTGGTCATTCCTATATATGTCTTCTTTGATGAAATGTCTATTCAAAAATAGTTGTTTATTTTTTATTGCATTTTTCTCTTCTGGTAATTGAGTATGCTTTTAAAATATATTTTAGGTACAAGTCATTTATCATATATATGCTTTGGAATTTTTTTCTCCCAATCTGTGGCCTGTTTTTTCATGTATTAATGATGTCTTTTGAAGTTCAAAATGTTTGAATTTTGATGAAGACCAACTTATCTTTATTTAATCACTTGTGCTTTTGATGTTGTATCTAAGACTTTGCCTAACCCAAGGTCACTCTTTTACTTTATTTTTACTGAAGAGGAAACTGAGGTTTGGCAAGACCAAGGAGACACTTACATGCAAGACTGTGTTCCTCTGCAGGATATTGTCCCTGCACGACCTTCCTCTCCACTCACTGCTACCAGTGTAGAATTCAAGTGAAGTCTGATACTGGGCCAGGTTTTTTGCAAGCTGAAACGTTTCTACAGGCAGCATACCCATTTTGAGTGACTGAAGTTCACACAAAAGGACCAGATGTGTCTATCCAGAAAACTCTCCTCTAGTTTCTTCTGTGTACCTTTGGGATGAAGGTAAGAAACGTACCTAGAATATAATTTTTTACTAGGGAGTTTGAATGAGATAATGCAACTCTGCTTTTAGAGCATGAACTTGTTGATCAGCCCTGTCTGCAGCTGGCTGAGCTGTGGTCCTTACTGGGGAGGGAGGAACCTCATCATGGCATCCTGGTCTCAAGTGGGCCTTCGGGGTGTATGAAGTGTGAGATCCATGCTGGATACTCATGAGACGATATTCTATGTGAATTTGTCAACATTAACCATTTTACTTCTACCAAATTACTATTTGGAAGTTCAACTATGTACTCAAACTTGAAAGGTTCTGTAAGCAAACACATAGTACAAGTAAGTTTCTGAGGACCATTTAATCATCCCAAAATGGAAAATAATTTTCTTTGAGTTTAAGACCTATAAAAGTATACATTTAAGCTCAACACTGTCCTCTAAACTTTTAAAAAATTTTCTATACAAAAAATTTTTATATGAAAATCAAAACAAATGATTAAATTTGGAGTGATCAAAAATTTCAACTGTATTATCAAATTAGAAAAATGGACTATGTATTGTGACATGCCAACAATTAAGGCTAATCGCAGTGTATGCTGGTTTGATGTTAAAACTGACCAGAGAAATTTTATGATGAATAAATTGTGGAGACTGGCTCATTTTGTATATTTAGAGAGCATTTCAAAAAAGTGTTCTTATGGGAGGCAGCCTCTAAGGTGACCCCCAAAGACCCCTATCTGCTTGTATCCCCACTGTTGTGTGATTCCCCCTTCCCTTAAATATGGGCTAGACTTATTGACTTCTTTCAAACAAATAGTATATAGCAGAAGCATGAATAGAGGTACTGCTTCCAAGATAAGTGACAAAATGACCTGCTCTCCCTCTCTTACTCACTTGCTCTGGAAGAAGCCAGTTTCATGCTATAAGCTGCTCTATGGACAGGCCCACATGGTAGACACTGGGCCTCTTGCCAACAGTCAGGTAGGCCCTGGGGCTGGGGAGTGTCATTCTCTGGCCCTGGGGAGTGGCCATATCTTCAAGGGATCCTCAGCAATGAGAATTTTCAAATCTACAGAAAAGTAAAAATATCCTTTAAATCAGTATGACTTTTGGAAAAACTAATTATTCCAATTAAATGGAGACTGGTCAAACCAAGAGAGGGTGAGTTCATTTTAAGTATCCCTCTATTCTCCAAGCATGTTACAGGTAAGGGCTAATGAGAAAACGCTATCAGCAGCCAATGTCACCGCACTAAACTCTGTGGGCAATGAGCTCTGACCACCATGCTGACATCATAATCTAAACAGTTCCTGGCACTGTTTTACTTGAGGGCTGCACTGAGGGACCAAGGATGTCTTGCTCATTCAAACTGCACATTCTTAATACTTGATGTTCTAACTACTAGAATTTAGGGGTTTATTTTATATTCTTGGTTCAGTGGTAGCTTACTTATTTAGCAAAGGACACAATTCAAAATCAAGCAATTAAAGGGAGCAAAATTTCTTATAACTTATCTCTCTTCAGTTATATTATAATGAATGGTTCTAAGCTACTAGGTATGGAGAACACAGCAATGATGAAAATGGAAATAAACAGGGTATCTTTCAAGGCAGTGCGACTCAAAATGTGCTGATGACTGCAGCATCAACAACATCTTGTATTAGAAAAGCAAATTCCCTGCCCCTAGTCCCAAAATACTGGATCAGAATCTCTGGGTCTGGGGGGGGTCCTCCCAGTGATCCTTACGTCCTCTGAAGTTTGAGAAACACTACACTAAAGAATTTGCTTTCAAAATGTGGCCTTGTCCTAGAACCAAGAGAGTCTCCAAGACTGGCTAAAATTTGATAGCAAATGTAATATAGAATTCTATATTTTTCATTTTCCATTCTGCTGAGGATTAGATGTTAGTAAACCAAACTGGACTTATGATTATTCATAATTTGTGGTTATTCATAATATTATGGTTATTCGTAATTTGTATTCATAACCTAAGATCAATTATTCGAGTTTAGTGTCGAAACCAGTTTCACTATGTATTTTAGAAATCTGGTTGCAAAACTCCTGCACTAGAAAATAGTCAAAAGTTCCACGTTTTTTCAAGAATGACATTTGGTTATCAGCGCATCATCAGTATACACAGTGGGACTGGTGAAATCTGTTGCTGACTGAGAGGCCAGATTTAGAAGGAAGAATTAGGCCTCATTAGGTATAGTTAAGCAATGAGATCATGCATCTAAGAGAAAAAGCAATAAATCTTTCTTTCTTTCTTTCTTTTTCTTTCTTTCTTTTTGTTTTTATTAATATTTCTTTGCCTCTGTCAAGAGAAGTGTTACTGCCTGGGACCTTTCCTGGTCCCCAGGTTTTGGAGGATCTGAGACTGGAGGGAATAAGGATGGGGGTTGGTACATTCCCCACCTTGAGTTCAAGGATATGGAGGGCAGTGCTTTGTGTGGGGATGCGGGGGAGGAGTAGGTCTGATGGTTCAGGACTCAGAGAAGACTGTGTGAGGAGTTTCTGGAAGGAAAAGAAGTTTGTTTTGTTTTTTTTTTTAAAAGCACTTTTCTTTTTTTTTTTATAGCTACTTTATTTATTTATTTTATTTTATTTTTGGCTGTGTTGGGTCTTCGGTTCATGCGAGGGCTTTCTCTAGTTGAGGCAAGTGGTGGCCACTCTTCATCGCGGTGCAGGGACCGCTCTGCATCGCGGTGCGCGGGCCTTTCACTATCGCGGCCCCTCCCGTCGCGGGGCACAGGCTCCAGACGCGCAGGCTCAGTAGTTGTGGCTCACGGGCCCAGCTGCTCCGTGGCATGTGGGATCTTCCCAGACCAGGGCTCGAACCCGTGTCCCCTGCATTAGCAGGCAGATTCTCAACCACTGCGCCACCAGGGAAGCCCGGAAAAAAGAAGTATTGAGACAAAATTTCCCTTCTTCCCCAGTGAGGCTGTGAGTCCCTCTGAAAAATTCTTTGCATTTCTGGAAACATTTTTTTTTTTTTTTTTAAATCTGTGCAGCAAGAGTAACTTTTTCTAGCAAATAAAACTGTGAACTGGAAAAATGAATAATCAAAAGAGGAGGGCCTAGGTGGGAAGGGGATTTGGTGATCCCCAGGATCAGCCTGGCATCTTCCTATCTACCTGCCCAATTTAGTATCTTTCAATTCAGTCATGAAGGGGTTTCCAGGGCCTCTAAAGTGGATGTGCCATATGCCCTGACCTGGGAATTTTGCTCTCTCCTTCAATTTAAGACATCTTTAATCCACCTCTCCCTTCTCCCCAAATTTCAGTCCTCCCTGTGTTATGGTCAGAGATGGTCCCTTTCTCGTGGATTTCTAGGATAGAGACGTCTGCCCCTTTCTTCATACTCATTCCCTTTATTCTACTGCCCTAAGTCTGATGATTATGTTTACCTTTAATTCACCGGGAGGAGGATGTCATGAGAAGGTCGGTGAGGGCCAGGCCTGGGGAAGCGCCACTGGACTGAGGAAGGAGGCTTTGGGTAATATTTCAGAGAAGAGCCTCTGGAAAGGCCGTTCAGTGGGCTGCTTCCTGCCTCTTCCTCAGCTTTTATTTCCAGACTCCATCTACCTCCTCCTTCAAGAATCTTCTGCCTCAAACTAACCTTGCTGCTGACCTCAATCTCATCATCTACTACCTTTAGAGTATCTAGATTCACTGATTCCCAATAACTGATCTCTTCCCTTTTCCTCATTTCCAATAGTTAACAGTTTCCGTCACCTTTGAAATCCCCTTAAAATGCTGATGTCTGTCTCCTAAAACCTGCCATGCTCTTGCCTACCTCTGTTTATCCTGTGTGCCTAGTGGCCCCTGCACACGTCTTTCCCACCAGAGACAGGGAGGTCCCTGTCCCCTTGCTCATGCTATGCTCTCGGCCTCCTACACGTGTCTGCTCACGTTACTATTCTCCAAATTGTCAGTCCTTCTTTAAATTTATGTAATTCCGACACATGCTTAAGAACTAGTGATTTATTTTCTAGTCTTTAAAGTATCTACCATGACCTCTACCTAGTTGAATACTTTTTTTCCCCAGATTCTTTCTGCACTTCTAGTGAATTACAAATGGTTGCAAGCCATGATTTATATACATTTGCTGTTGGCCATTGGGCTATTAACAAATGATATATTGCTGATTGAGATAGCAACATTTGGAATATATAAGATGGTTTTTAGTACCTGATAAATAGAAATTGTCCCCCAAATAGGTGTTACGTGGTGAATAAGAGGTGGTGGGTATGCAGAATAAATCTGATCCTACTGAGAAAAATATTTCTGTATTGAAAAATCACTGTGAAATGCAGGTAAGAGTCGGATCATATTCTCTTGGAATTGGTAAAGTGCTAGAATTTTATAGGTGACAGTGAGTGGCCTGGGTTTTCCCTTTTTGCATCTAATATTCCAGACTTGGGTCTGGAGAAGTCAGCACCCATAAATGCCAATTGGAAAAGGCAAAATAGTGTACACAGTAAAATAAAATCCCAATAAAAGCCTGTTCTCTCTAGCTAAAGGACCAGAATAAGTGAGGCCTAAAGATACAGAAAACTTTTAGGCAATAACTGTTCTACTCCCGCCAAACACCACAGAAAAACTACAGCCCCCTCCCCAACCCTACCAGCAAAGTCCAATCTGGGAGTCTAGACTTCCACCCCTGCCAGTCTGCAATGAGGCACCCCAGTGCTAACTCCCCCAGGCCCTGGGTGTCAGAGAAGCCCTGAAAAGGTATTGCCAGAGTCGCTCCAGATCTTTGCTCAAAACCCATCTACCCCCAACTTTAGTAGGAGTGTCCTCGCTCACAACCCTCCAACCCTCCCCACCCCAACCTTTAGCAGGAGTGAACATAAATCCTTAAGCTAAAGGGTCCAGAGATAAGAAAGGAAGCTACACACACAAAAAAAGAAAAAAAAGAAACAGATGGAGCCGCTTGAGACGAAGATGGCAACGAATCTGACCTCCAACGGACCCTGAGTCTCATTATATGTTGATTTTACTACATTAGCATATTAAATGACACACCTACTGGTGGCCAGGACCAGACATTAAGGACCAAAAATGGATATAAAGGGGGTGGTACCCCACTCCCTCAAAAAAGCCCTGCCCCTTCCCTGGTTAACTAAGGCATGTGTCTCCCCATCCTCTGCCTCACTCCTCTTCCCTTTGTCTTTACTCTTTACAGTTAAATCACTTTCACCAGGTGGGTGAGAAGTTGATCTATGAACTTAATTCCTTCTTCTCCATTTTTTTTTTTTTTTTGCCCATAGAATAAGGCTTGTGCTGTGTGGATCTCTCGTTATTCTCCTACTCGAAAAAAAGAACCCTGCCCCGCTGAGCTGGGCCTGAACAAGGTCCATATGACTTAATTCTGCAACATAAGGAGCCAGGATATTCATCCTCAGCAGGTGGTAATGCCGGTGGTAATGAGTGACCATCTCAGCAGTGTCCCTGAAGACCACAGAGACCCTGGACTTCCACTTCCACCCAGCAAGAACAAGGCACACTAACCCCTCCCTGCAGAGGTGGTTTCAGAGTCAGGACTCTCACCACCATCCAAAGGTAATGAGGCTCTTCCGTGATGTCAGGTTAGGCAAAAGGAGGAGTAGGAACAAGGCACCCATGCCCCTCCCAGCAGGAGGTATCAGTGAAGGTCCAGTGGGAGCCAGAAATCCCAACCCCACTGAGCAGTAACAAGGAACCCCTCGCTCCCTGGGTGAGAACAGAGACAAATCCAAAACCTGGAGACCATGACCTGGACCCCCATTTCCACCAGGCAGTAATGAGATGGCTTGTCATCCCCTGCTAGAGTGGTGTCAGAATAGGCAAGTCAAACAGAAAATTTATATGATATCCAGAATCTCATAATGTAATACTCAAAACACCCAGGTTTTTATTGAGAATCACTCGTAGTAAGAACCAAGATGATCACAACATATATGAGAAAGGACAAAGACACTCAATGGACACCAACAACAAGATGTCAGACACAGTGGAACCATCTGATTCCAACATTCTTGCATAGCACTGATATTTCATAGGAAAATAAAGAGATCTGATTTATTTGCAGCAAGAACATTCAATAAGTAGGAAATGGGAGAAAACAAAACCACTGTCTTAATTTACTAAAATCTTTACATTGTTTTCTAAACTGCTTTGCAGAGTCTTGCATTAAGAATACGAAATTTAAAGCTGTAGGGAATCCAAAAGGGCTACAGCAGTCCGGTATGAATCATAAGAATTTCTTTATTCCAGGACATGTTTTACTGCCTGGGGTATCTACTACTACGGTCTAGAGTTTGGGGAAAGTCCTTAGCTTACCGTCTTGTGGATGTGGATAAATGATGTGGAAGCACTCATAGATTATGGGAAGTTGCATCCTAGACCACTGGGTAAGCTTCATAAATAACAGTGTTAATCACAGAGAACAAGATGGTATGAGATACACTATGTGACATTGCCATGGACCGTAAACCTTTTCAGACAGGGCTGGATGGTGAAAAGGAGGAACCACCCCCGAGTCAGGAGGACCTGGGTTCTGGTCTCAGCTCAGTGCCTGACTGAAAAGAAATTACTTAATCTCTCTGATCATCAGTTTTTTTATCCAGTGTGTGAGATGAGGGATGTCAAAGCCAGTTGTAAAATGCTATCATTCTCACTACTCAATATAAATACCTACAATCTTCACAGTTGTCTTACAAAACAGAACATGTTATGCATATTCAGGATTATTTTGTTACAACTACACAAACAAAACAATCTATGTGTAAAAATGGTATTTAAATTTCTATGAAGACAGTTATGTATTTTAATTTTGATCTTTTTCAGTAGTGTACATTTTAATCTCCTTAAAAGTACCTTTTATGGCTATCGCATATATACCCCAGGGTTGGTTAACTCAGAAAGCCACTAGACTGATGTCATACACATTTGATCTGACGTCCCATCGTGAATTCAGTTTTTCCATTTGTGAGGGTCTCCTGATCCTAAGAGGCTTTGCAGTGGCACACCAGGGACCGGGTGTTGTCAGATCATGGCATAAGACCCACATCTATGAAACAACTACAGTCCAACTCCAAAAAAAGATGTAAGTGGCATGTGTCAAAGAAGAAATAGAGTTCTATATTGCGTTTTAGGTTTAAAAGCTGTCAGAAGTATCTTATTTGAATTCACCTTGTCATAAACAAGGTAGCGGGGAGGGAACAGAGAATCACTGTTTCAAAAGCTAGGAACCTCACTGAAATCATTAAGATGTTGTGAAACAAAGCTTTGGCTCTGGTGTACAAAGAAGCCATTTGAATGTGTTTTTCTGTATCTTCTGTAATACTTTCCAGCAGATAGGGCTCACTTTTTCTTGTTGTTATTGTTATATTACTTTTCCCCAATTGTTTGTTGGCATTATTGCTTTGATTTGTCTTTTAAAATTTGCAAAATAACGTGTGAAAGTTATGCAGAAGACGTAAAGAATAAAAATAAATGAACGCTCATGTGTAACCACTCTTCCTAAAAAGAAAACTTACCCATATCTTTGAAGGTCTCTGTTGCTCCTTCTTTAATCCTAACCTGTTTGTTATTTCCACTGTTTTTCTTTACAGTTTCGTCAATATGAATATACTGCTAAATAAGATACTGCTTTGGCTTGCATATTTTGAACTTTAAAAAAATGGAATCGTACTGTATGTATTCTGCAACTTGCTGTTTTGCTCAGTGTTACAGTATTCATTATTATGAAAATTTTACTGTAGTCTATAGTCATTGCTTTATTGTATCCCTTATAAAATTATATTAAGCAAACGCATCCATTCCAACTGATTGGATTGTTTTTCCCCCATTTTTGACATCACAGTAAAAACAGCTATGAATATTCTTAAATGAGTTTTCTATATGAAGGAGCTGGAATTTCTCTAGGTTATATACAGTGCAATTGCTGTGTCAAAATGTTTACACATTCACACCTACTAAATTATGAGAAACTGTTTCCCAAGGTGGTTGTAACAATTTACATCCCCACACGCAGTTTAAAGACAATGTCACCTTTTTAAAAATGTGCCCAATTTGGTGTTGTTTGGGAAACGGTATCTCACTGTGTTTTAATTTACATTTCCTTAATTACTAAGGCAGCACACAAAGAAAAATAATTTTAGTTAGTAATAAATGCCAAGAAAAATAAACAAGTCAAGGAGAAACAGATGGAAAGGGGTTACTTCGGAAGAAGGATCAGGGGAGAGGTCTCCCCACGGAGGGTCATCAGTGTTAGAAACAAGTGACGAGATGGGGTGAGCCAGGTAGTGAGGTAGGGGCAGGGGGCTGCAGGGCAGAACAAGTGGGTTCCAGCACTAAGAAGAGGCAGAACAGTCTTTCCTTTTAAGTGCTGAAACTAAGTATTTTTAGCTGATGCGTTAGAGGACAGGCCAGAAGGATCTCAGCTAGACTGGGAGATTTAAGCAGATGGTGTTGAAGAGAAAACAGAGCTTTGGGTATGAAAAGGGGGTGTGTAGGGAGCCATACATGGTGCCTATTTATTCTCTTAATTAGGATCTGAATTACTTTGCATTATATATAAAAAAAAAGAAAATCACATGTGAAAACAAATTTTTAAAAATCCTTGAAAAAAATTAACCTGTCCTGAATTATGCAAATATTTTAAACTTAAAAGAACAATTAAGATCTTTCTAGATTTACACAATTTAAACAAATTTTGATCTATTGAATTTAAGATCTGTGTGGTTTTATAGGACAATGCCCTGTCTGTGTTAAATCTAGATGAAGCATTTCCAGTCCTTTGGAGATGCCTCTTATTATTCCCCAAGTTTTATAATCTGCAGTCCCAATGGGTCATTCATTTTCTGGAGTGAAAAATAATCCTTGCTTTCCTACCTTGAATGTTAAGCTGAGTTGAGTGTCGCCATTAATTCCTAGAAAAGGATTCACTTGCTATTGATCAGTGGAGTCTAGAGGAGCCCAGAGGAAATTTTTCTTATTTTTCTTGTTGGATCACTTAGGGTTCTCTTGCAAGCAGATGCCAAGATGAAATCAGACATGTAAGCGATCTGCCAGGGAAACACCTGTGGAGGATAAAGAAGTGATGGAGCAGGAGTAGGAGGGAAAAGCATTCAAACTGCCTTGCAGATCAGACACCTGTGAAAGGAGACAGGGAAAGGGAGGCTTGTGGAAGAAGAGCCTCAGACTTCAATGCAGCTCTGAGAAAGTCTTGGCTACACGTATAGGGAGTCCCGGAGCAAAGGCTGCCAGCTATGGTAATCCCACATAGGGCAGGGACGGCCCTGTTCCATTATCCAAACATTGGCTGGGAGCAGCCTGGGGAGAGCACAGCCTCGGTGTAAAGGCTGTCAGGGGTCCCAAAGGTCCAGAGGCACAGCAGCTGGAGGCTGTCACTTTCTCACACTCCTCACAGTAGGTTCTTTTGAAGGGTGAGTTGGAAAATATACCTCCTTAGCTGCCACTTAGAAATAAAATATATCAAATTTGCTATAACAAGATGCTTACAGTCTTTGATGTCTGCATAACAATGAAATATGAAAAATACATCTGGGTTTCTAACCAATATGCTGATCTATCAATTGCCATGTATAAGAATAGCTCACTGGTTTTCCTAATGATATTGAAGGGAAATAAGAATGATTTGGCTCAAGAGATTATTTTAAAGGACTTTGTTTATAAACAAATTAAAACCTCACAATATTTTTCAATAAAGAATATTCCATTTGGTTTATATTTTTAATTCTCCAAAACCCTTCCCTGAATGAGCCTGCCCCCTGCCCCCATGAACACATTTGGTTTTGGTTCCGTTTGATTTACTAATTTATCTCAATAGTTATAACATCAGATTTATTTTAAAATTCCTTCATAACCATTTAGTGACAATTCTTTACTCTGATTATAAATAGAAAACAAGAAAATATTGAAATGTATATTTGTGCACGTGTTGTGGTCTATGTCTTTTTGTTTTATTTCCAACTCCCAAACTTCTTGGCTATTCTGGTTAGTTTTTACATGGTTTAAACAGAGGTTTTCTGTGCATCTCAAAAGTTTTCCTTATGGAACGTTTTTCGACAACATTTTGCTCGATTAATTTAGATGTGATTTCCCAAAGGGCACCTGACTTGAAAAAATTATTTTATTCATTCAGGGATTGACAGTGCCCAGATTTTAGGAGAACAAAAAAACCCCAGAGAATATGGGGAGGAGTGAAGTAAAAACTGCAACATAGTTTTGAATTTTGAGTTTTCACCGTGAGTATATTTCAAAGGTATCTATGTACATTTTACTTTTAATACTCTGAATAAAGATGTGCAATCTAAACAAGTTCAGACTGACTACAGTTCAGGGTTTTAAAGCATGTAAACTCTTTGGGGAGCTTTACCTTTATAAACCTTGTAATAACAAAGCCATATGAGTCCTACAATCATTATTCATACTTCTTAGTTTCTCACAAGGTAAGCATTATTGACTCTTCTTTCTGCAGAGCATACCTCATTTTAAAACACATTGAATTACGGTTATCAAATTGTGTTATAGTAAATAATCTTGTTTGGTTAATGTACATGAAAGGCTAATTGTGTGGAGATAGAGAGCAAAGTGTTGCAATTTTGCCTAAGATTGGAGAGGGTAAAGGTTAAATTGTTCCTTGAAAACATAAAAACAGAGAGCAGAAAACAACTCTCAATACTATTCTCTGCCATCTTCTTCACACAAGACATATATTATGTCAATGAAATTCAGATAACTAAAAAGCCAAGTGAAAGCAGGTATAAAAATCTCCTATCTTTCAGTTTACCTTTTCTTAGATACTGGCAGGTTTGTTATAACTCAGTGGGTAGCATCACCTGGAACATAGAATTTACTGGTTGTGATTTGTTGTGTTGTTCTAGCTGTAGCTTCAGGGTTTCAAATATACATTTTTACTTATCACAGCCTATCTTCAGCTTTTATTATACCACTTCACAGGTAGTATAAGAACCTTACAGCAGTGTACTGTTTTCTCCCCTTGGGCCTTTTTGCTATTATTATCACAGGTTTAATTAACCACTTATACATTTTATTTACCCACCTATTGATGGATATTTGGGTTGTTTCACTTTCTGGTTATTATGAATAATTCTGCCAGGAACAGTCATGTGTGAGTCTTTCTGTAGACATAATGTTTTCATTTCTCTTGAGTAGTTACCTACTAGTAGAATTTTGCTAGGACATGTGGTAAATTTCTGTTTCACAATTTAAGGAAGTGCTAAGCTGGTTTCCAAAGTGGCTGTACCATTTCACACTCCTGCCAGCAATGTTCCTCTCCACACCCTCACCAATATTTATCTTCTTTCTCTTCTCTGTTAGCCATTCTTGTGGATGTGACTGGGGTTTTAATTTGCATTTCCCTAATAGCTAATGATATTGAACATCTTTTCATGTGGCGTTCACCATTTGTATACCTTCTTTAGGGGAAATGTCTATTCAAATCTTTTGCCCATTTTTAAATTGAATTATTTTGTCTTCTTCTTATGGCGTTTTTAAGAGTTCTTTATATATCCTGGCTACAAGTTCTTTATCAGATATAAATGGCAGATATTTTCTCACAGTCTGTGGCTTATCTTTCCACTTTTTTTTTTCAGTATTTTTTCCAGTTTATTGAGGTATGAATGACAAATAAAAATTGTATATACTTAGGTTGTACAAGTGATTTTTTTAAGTGCCATATGTGATGATTTAATATACATATGTATTGTGAAATGATTACCACAATCAAGTTAATGAACACACCCATTACCTCACATAGTTAGCTTTTCCTAGTGAATTTCAAGTGTACAGTATAGTATTAACTAACTATAGTCACCAGGCTGTACATTAGATCCCCAGAACTCGTTCATCTTATAACTGGAAGTTTGTACCCTTTGACCAGCATCTCCCCATTCTGTCCACGTCCGAGCCTCTGGAAACCACCGTTCTACTCTCTGGCTTTATGAGTTCAACTTTTTCAGATTCCATATGTAAGTGAAATCACACAGCATTTACCTATTTGTGTCTGGCTCATTTCACTTAGCATAATCTCCTCCAGGTTCATGCCAATGGCAGGATTTCCTTCTTTGTTATGGATAAATAATATTTCATTATATGTCTTTATAGATATATGTGAAATATATATATGTATTTGAATATATCGCATTTTCTTCATTCATATAAAACCTCACATTACTTTTTTTAATTTACAAACTAAACCAATATAGAGGCGTATTCTGTAGTCTCCTTTTTCTATTTATCTGTAAGTACAGTGATTCTCTATTGTGCTCCTATCCTCAGGCACCCTTAATTGGTTTACTGTGAATAGGGTTTCTTCTGCATGAACACATGCTAATTATTTATTTGGAATTTCTCACACAATAATTGCTATCCCTGACCCAGTGGTCCCAAACCACTCAGGTGTCTCTAGAATGTTCTGTGCCTAGTGACGCTGACATACAACTATGGAAACCAGCCCTCCTTCAGTGTTTATTATGTGATGTTCAGACCGCTCAGACTTGTTTGCCTCATTGCCTTTATTCCTATTAATACCACATCCCATTAAAGCAGAAAAACACAACAACTGGATACACATAAAAGAGGTCAAGCTTAACTAAGAAACTGGTTCTTTATCCCTCTCTTTGTATCTAATGTTTGGTTTATCTAATTTACAATAGGAAATGGGGTGAATTGGCTCACTTACTAAAAGCAGAAGTCAGTGGAGAAGAAAAATTAATTAGTCAGAGCAAGGGTTCAGCATGCAGTAGCAGGTTGGCCATCTGTGCAGGAGAACAGAAAGCTGCATTCCTGCAGGAGGTCTCTCTAAAGGAGGCCATGCAGCCCAAGGAGGCGCACAGAACTCTAGAACCGACATACATTCATGCTGTGTGTGACCTGCCTTTATCTAAACCTCTTTCTGTCTCACTAGAACTTCTTACTACCTGGCATGATTTACCCAGCATTAGCCCCAAAATTGCAGTAAACTTTCTGGGAAGAGAATAACTTTCCAGTTGGAAAACAGTATTCTTTGCTCTCCCAGTGGCCTTACCTTCTGGGCCCCTGACTCTGCCTAGGCACCTCTGCCCCTGAATTGCTCTCACTGACCACCTGACTTTCTTTTGCTTCTGTCAAGATCCCTAAGCCCCCTTTAATGGAAACACAGAGTGTTCAATGACAGTTGCAGGAATACCCATCAAAAACGGAACACAAGTCACTGACCTATTAGAAGACATTGCAAACCAAATAATTAGCTATTCTCAAAATCAAAGCTCACACTGGAAGCCAGAACTCCCAAAGCCAAGGAAACTACCTGACTGACAAAAATGTTAACATAGCCACTTCCCAAGAAAATTTGTCCTCTGCCACCTACATACTTCCCCTTGCTCAATCTTTTTTACAGATGGGAAACTCTACTTAAGGAACCTACGGCACAACAGCCTGCTAAAACCTGAGGCTGAACAATCTCATTGGAAACAAGCTGGATGTTTTGCCACTCAGATGGATTCTGGAGACACCCAGATGGCCACTTGGTCTCTTCTTGGTTACTTGCCGAAAATTTAGTACACAGCATCCATAAGGTTACACATCAGGACAAAGGGAATCTTGAAGATCTCTTTTACAAGTATTGGTGGGACAAGGATGAAAGCTAACTCTTTTATATGGCCCAGGGATGATGTATTAGTATTTCTATGCTTTTGTCCAATGCACGGCTAAAGTCGTAGAACTGAAGCTCTCTATTTGTGTCTGTCTGTATGTATTTTTGTCTATGAATGTGTAGTAAGTTTCTACCTTTGGATGGTATTACAAAATTGCACTATGAAATTTCTTAAAGAGAATTCTGTTTTGATTAGCTTAAACATAAACAAACACACATAAATTGAATAGTTCTAAAATTACCAGAAATTAAGGAAACTGAACTTCTGATATTTTCATGTGCTTAAAAATGTATTCTTATGGAAACTAACTAAAAAGTTTGTAAAATTCAAGTTTACATAATTAAGGCAAATCTTTGTCAAAAAAGACTAGCTTAATATTATTGGTTTAATAAAAACAGCTATGTTTTCAACATCATACATTTTTATTCTACCTGGATATGCTCTTCCTAAACTTATAAAATTTTTCTGATTGAATAAACTAGCATTGTATCTACCAGATGTTTCAGATTATGAAAAATGTAAATTTTTGTTTAACCAAATTGAATCATTATTCAAACCAATCTTATCTTAACAGTGCTTATGCTTTGTGGTATGAAGATAGTTTCCAAGATCTTTAGGTAACTTAAAACGTTAGACTTATGCTAAACTGAGTTAAATAATAGTATTCTTTAGATACCTATACATTTTTAAATAAGATAAAATACTGAAAATTAGTTACTAAACATAATTTTAAGTTTATATGATTTTGCCTCTAATTTTCACATGGAAAAGAGAGGGTACAGACTTTTTACTTACTATAATATTTTATGTTAATATTTCTCTTCTTCATTTTAGAATCCCTCTTTTAAGATGCCTGATCTCCAGAACTCTAAAACGCTCATCTTTTCCACTTCCTCTCAACAATTGTTCAAATGATTTTGCAGGAACAACGCCAAACAAGAGTCTTCAGGAGATTATTCCTTAGACCCAGATTTGCCCCACTCAAAGGTTTATGATTGCCTCTGTGTTGTTCAACAATGAATGACATTTCTTGGTCATGAACAAAACTGAGGCCCAACCGTTTTGAATTTTACCTGTGATTTGTGATCTCAGAAAACGGCAACAGTTAAGAAATCACCCTATCCTCTGTTTTCTGAAATCCTCCACCTTTTGTGTACCACAAAGAACCACCCCACTTAAGATAAGATTTGCTACCCAGGCCTTCTCAGGATTCCCCTAAGACCTGGAGATCACTCCCTTGTTTATCGGTGACCAGGGAAACACCAACTTTTCCCCTTTTGCCTTAACCTGCTGATAAGACCAGGCACTGATCTCTCAACTTCCCTTTCTTTGTTCCATGAATGATTCGCTGAGCTCAGAACTGTTTGTCCTTCTAAAACTAGCCAGACACAGAGATGAACCTTCCTGTTCATCTAACTGACTGAGACTTCACCTAATTGCAAAATAATTCCAACTGTAAATCAGCCCCACCTGTAACTTTTCTACTTTCCCTAAAAAAGTCTAAGGTAAAAACCACCCTGCAAGACATTCTGATCTTCTTATTGCAAAAGCCTGAATAAAATCAATCCTCTTACTTGTTTTGTCTTTGAAAACATGAATCAGGGCATATATATCCAGCAATCTATGTGGGCATATTCTGTTACATACATTAATGGGGCATACATAGCTACAGTGACAGCTGTATTAGCATCCTAAAAAGAACTAAATAATCTATATAGCCAAATGAGGGACAATGCGGAGAGAATCACCTGGAGTGGGGTGGAGAAACTGACTTAAATGTGCTAATTTTTCCAGGATTTTTTACTTTTCAAAAATTAGGAACTGAGGGCAAGAGATGCACCATTAATTTATTTGAGACAGTTTCATAATTAAGCAAGTACACTTAAGGAACATATTAAACTACTACTTTGGGAATAATTTTAGAATAACAGCAAAGTTGCAAAAATAGTACAGACTGTTCCTTGTACCCAGTTTCCCCTAATGTTTCCATTTTATCTCCTCACTTAAGAGTGTAAGCTATACTTCTTAAATTTTTTATGGTTTCCTTAGAGTTTACAATATGCATTTTTAAAATAATCTAATCCCACCTTGAAATAACACTACACCACTTGATGGGTGCAGGAACTTTATAACATAGTATTCCCAATTCTTTTCTCCCATCCTTGTGACGTGGCTGTCATTAATTTCACTTATCCATGTGCCATAATTCCTTAACACATTGTAACTATTGTCCCTTAAAACAGTTATATGTTATCCATTAGGCCACCAGGGCTGATAAAAGTTATTTTTTAGATTGATTAAGAAGCAGAGAACTCAAGGATTTAATTTTACCAGCATTCATTTCTCCTTGGAAGTTCCTCCTTTATGTAGCTATAATTTTCTGATCTTTGTCAGTTGTTCTGTTTTTAATGTTTGTGGTAACATAGGTGCCAAAGGCTTCAAATTCCTCTAATGTCCTTGTTTTTGTCTCTCCTCTTTTTTTTTTTTTTTTTTTTAATACTTATTTATTTGGCCGAGCCGGGTTTTAGTTGCGGCATTCAGGATCTGGTTCCCTGACCAGGGATCAGACCTGGGCCCCCTGAATTGGGAGCACAGAGTCTTAACCACTGGACCACCAGGGAAGCCCCTTGTCTCTCATCTTGATTTGGGGGTTTCCCTAAGTACTGTTGCTCAGCTTGAGTCTGTGTCTTGCAGTTCTCTTGGCTGTGATCTACTCTTAACTATCCTGGAGGCCTGCGGGTGTGATGGTGAACTGTGCGGGAGGGAAAACATTCTATAATCTTGCAGTAAATCCCAGTCTCTAGTGGGACTCTGTTTGAGGGTGTGGCCTTCACAACTGTTTCTGACTCTCCCCGAGGATATGGCTCTTTCCCCTGCACCTACGCCTTCCCTTGGCTGCAGCATTTCCTTGAAGCCCTATCCCCTGCTGACATGTTCCCCCAACACACCGCATCACATGAGAAAGGAAGGATGTAGAAGGCTGAATTGGGGGAGAATTTATTTCCTCTAGCTGGGATAAGATTTCAGAATTGCACTCTGGCCAAGTCCTTTCTCTGGAGAGTAAGATTCTGCTACATAGAAAGCTCCATTGCCACCCCTTCGTCCCCACCCCCTCCAGAGCCACCTCGGGCACCTCTCTCCATCCTCACCATGAGAGCCTGCAGGGGTTCCTGGAGGTAATGCACCCCAAGAGTCTGGCTCCCAGGATTTTCTCCCTCTCAACTAGTCATCCTTGGCTTCCAGCAGTTTGTCAAAATTACCTTTTAAGTCATCCTGCTCGTCTATGGCTCCTGCTGCAAGTAAGCAGATCTTGGCTCCTATATCTCTCTGGATGTGCCTGGCTCTCCAACTTTCGGGGTGACAATTAGCCTTGCAACTTTAGTTCTTTGATGAGTCTATGAAAACTTGCTGATTTCCAGTTTTTCCAGATTTTCCTTATCGTAAGGATAGGAGTGATGACTTCTGGAAACTGCTTCTCTTAATGTTAACATCTTATATAACCATAGTACAGTTGTTAATACTAAGAAATTAACATTGGTACTACACTATTAAGTAAAATGCAGACTTCATTCTACTTTCACCAAGCTTTTCCATTAACGTCCTTTGTCTGTTCCAGATCCAAATAAGAATAACATGTTGCATTTAGTTACCTATCTGCCTAGTCATCCTCAATCTGTGAGAGCTTCTCAGTCTTTTCTTGATTTTCATGACTTTTTCAAGTTTGAATATCTCTCATTTTGCTTTTTTCTGATATTTTCTCATGATTAGACTTGGGTTATGGGTTTGGGGGAAGCATAGTACAGAGGTGAATGCTTTTCTTATGCATCATATCAGAGGGTACATGATTTCAAGATGACTTGTAATTGAGGATGTTATCAGGACCACTAGACTTAGGTGGTACCTGCCAGGTTTATTCACTGTAAAGTTATTCTTTTTCTCTCTCAAATCTCTGTTACCTAGAAACCCAACACTAAACCCAATACATGATCAAAATAAAACTCCACTTCTTGGAGGCAGGAATATCTAAATATCTTTATATATTATTTGTAATTTTTCTGTAATTTATTTTTCTGGTCAATGATTTATTTATATAAGTATGGACTCATGGACATTTATTTTATTCTTTGGTTTATAATCTGGTATTTGGTTGTTTGTTTTGTTGCTCAATTTGTTAAAATTCTCTAGTTTAATCTCTGGGCTTATAATTCATTCAGTCTGTGTCTGTTTTAAGTAAATGAATGTCAAGTTGCTGTTTCTCCCTGCAGGTGCCTGTCACTCTCTAGAGTTCCTGTTGGTTGCTTGTCCTGCAACCTCAGTTTTAGGAAGGGTTTGAAAAAAGTCATTAATTTCCAACAACACTCTTTCCAGCTCTCTACATCTCTGAAGTCAATTGTAAAATGTTGATACCTGCCTTTCCTGCCTATCAGGAACACCTTTCCATTTATTCAGAAAAATGTTTCAGAAAAACACCTGGTAAAACATGATCT
Organism: Balaenoptera borealis; assembly: GCF_965194805.1. Classification (NCBI taxonomy): domain Eukaryota; kingdom Metazoa; phylum Chordata; class Mammalia; order Artiodactyla; family Balaenopteridae; genus Balaenoptera; species Balaenoptera borealis. Next base: position 510,338 of record NW_028123734.1, on the reverse strand, counting down.
AAGAACTCACATGAAAATAATGGATGTATAATTACAATATAATTTTTGACTCATTGGTTCTATGTGCTTTGAAGTCTTTTCATCCAGGCTGGTGACATTGAAGAAAATAAAAATGGAGAGATTATTTCTTAGTTTCATTTCCATTCTCTCTCTTTGCATCACTTCCATTTGTCCCTCACTTGATGGAACCTATTACACACATGAGGACCACGACTCTTGGCTTGTTTTACACCCACCTTATCAATCATGCTTTTTTGCCTTACAGCAATATGCTCACTCCCTGCTTTGTCCACAGTGGAGAACATAGTAAATTATCTAAAACAGAAAGCTCACATTACTCCCATAAAGCACAGAAAACAAGCAGGGGGAATGTGCATGTAACACCCCCATCAAGCAGCCCTCGCAGAGAGGTATAACAGTAAATATCAATGGCGATAAAAAGTGAAGGCTTTTCAAATGGCCACACCTCCCAGGATCTTAGAAAGAAATGCAACGTGCATTTAGGACTCGAAGAGGTTTAAAGGTCAAAACAGGTCAGAGAGAGTAGACCTAAAACCATCTTACAGATTTGAGCAATTACCTGAGGAAAAAACCCATTTCCTAATATACCTGACAGATGCTGAGGAAGTAGTAGGGAAATGTACCATCTTGTATGATAAAACACAATAAAAACGTATTCTGACAGGAGACCAATGACATTTAAATTGTAAAAAGCTGTTTTCGCCTTTCTCTCCAGACAACATTAATTAGAAAGAGATCCATACCTATGGCGGGTATTATCCAAATGAACTGGATAATCCGCAGACCACTTGAATTAATAAAAAAAAAAAAAACTTTTGATTGTTGAGGGCTGAAATTATTTGTCAAAAAACAGAAAACTTAAGTTTCTCAACTGAATATTATCACAACATTAAATGATGACTCCAGAAACACTAAAATTGGAAAGGGAAGCAAAAAGTGTACTGTATATTAATGGCCTTCCTATTGTATCTTCAGCTTCTGCTGAAATAAGTAATGATTCAATAGGAGAGAAAGGGAATCTTTCTGAAATTCACCTTAATAACTGAGCAGCAGGCACTTCCTATACTTATGGCTTCTTTTATTACAGAGATAAAAATCATCACATAGGTCAGGGAAATAATCCAATGTAATACTGATTAATTTTTTAGGGGAGGGGCCCTTACTTAACACGAGGGTTCCTCTCGACTATACACACTATTCTAGTTGGATTAGGTTTTCTGGAAGAGTTTTCTTATTGATTTACATTCTAAACACATGCCCTAAAGGCTTCATAAGAAATATACATGTAAGCCTAGAAAAGTACTGAGCAGGATTAGGTTTTAGAGTTTGTTAAATACAAGAAACAACATTAGGATTGTCAAGAATATGATGCAATAGAAAAATAAGTCATTTAACATACTGGGTTACACCAAATTCTTTTTCTGCATCTACTAAGGTGATCATTGGACTTTCCTCCTTTATCCTACAAATATGATGTGTAATAATGATTGATTTTTTGGAATGTGAAAACAACCTTGTCTTCATGAAATAAACTCTCTTTAACGGTTTTTGTGTCCATTCCCATTTCCCCAAGATTTTTCACTTCTTAATTTCTGGCAGTGCTAGATTTCTCTCATCCTCTTTCATTCCTTCCACCTTGCTGGAATTTACACGCGTCGCAATCCAGACATTAGCATTGTGTGTCATAGCAGAGAATGCTGAGACCAAAGAAACAGGCAAACCGGAAGACTATGGTGGAGGTCGTGGCATAGCTGTTAATAAGACCAGGAACCTTTCATTTCAGGAAGAACCACAATCTCCCTCATAAACATAGATGCATAATTCATAAACAAATCATAAGCAAAATATAGCACAGTGAAGATAAGATCTGTGATACTAAAGTCAACACATACATTGTCTTCAGATCCAATGACAATTCATATCATCTGCGGTGCATAAATGAGCAAAGGTAGTGGGCTATTTCCCCAAACTGGTACTTTACTATAAGGATGAAGGCTAAAAAATTCTATTTGGTGGCATAATAATAAATACATGATGGTTCTTATTAGTTTTCTTTTATTTCCTCCTTAGTCCCATGCTGCTATGTTAGGCATATTTTAGTGCCCAATATCTACTTATTGGCTTATTGGAAGGCCATCTTCATTATACAAGGACAATCAGGTCACAGTTGGCTTGAGCTGTGTGGTATAAAAATACAGGACTAAGAGTCAAGGGACTGTGTGATAGGCCTATTTCTGCCACAAACTAGACATATGATCTTGGGCAAGTCACCTGGCTCAAACCCTACCTAGGCCTTGCATGGAAGAGGGACGCCTGGGCCCACAGAATCTCAGGGTTTCTCCATGTTGCTTGAATCTGCCCAAAACTGTCCCTGCTCTCCAGAAATTTGCTATCTAGGAGAAAAGTCAGACATATCCGTAGATGATTCCGCTATCAAGCAAATGCTAAGTGGTTTGACAGAAGTAGGATGATACATGTGGAGAAATGTACTTTGCAGGATTCTCTAAAATTCTCTTAAAGGAAGTTTTTAAAGAACTACACTTTGAATCATGCTTACGATGTTACAGTACTGTTGTAAAAGTGTAGAAAGAAGGAAAACCTTGATCAAAACAGCAAAGTAGGGTTGAAATGCATATCATCAGAAGTTTCAGTGAAAAGTGATACACTGGGAATTTGATAGTAAGAACACCTTGACAAACTGCACAGTTATGGTCTGACAGTGCTAAGGGCAATTCTATTTTCAGACATGCTTGTGAGGCTCTTTTTTTGTGTTAGGTCCCACAGATATACATTATTTATGTCACACATAAACTATTAAACTATTAAATGGTCAGTATTTTAAATGGAACCATACCTGACACTTCACAAGTGTTATGTGTTTTTAAATACAAAGTAAATAAAATAACTCACAGTATATCCACTATCTTACTTGACATTCTTCTATATTTTTCTTAATTTGTTCCTACATCATTTGATGATAAGAGGCAATAAAGTAGCAGACTTGAATTTCAGTCCCAGCTCCAGAAAGAGACCTTTGTTTGACTTGTTAAGTATAAAGTTGTCTTATCTCTGGAGGAAGACATTAAACATGATTTTGGTGACTACTAAGAGAGTTAACTATGCAACAAATTATTCTGTGATCAAAATATGCATAAATTGGAAATAAATATACTAGCTTAGGGTAATAAGAACAACTTACACAAGACCTCTTTTGGTATAACCAAGATTATCTTTTTAATCAAGTAAAAAATCATCTTTCCATAATCTGTAAGTGTTTGTATGTGTAACTGTCTAATACCTACAAAGGTGAATATCTAAGCACTCATGTGTACAAAAGGGTTCAGAGAATCAATAATTTGTACTCAGGAAATGATGCCCAAGACCCCCTCCTCGGGTTCCATTAATTGGCCAAAGTGGCTCACAGAATTCAGGGAAATACATATATTTACCAGTTTATCGAAGGATATGAGAAAAGATATAGATGAACATTCAGATGAAGAGATACATAGGATGATATCTGAGAAGGTCGCAAACTCAGGGGCTTCTGTCCCCGCAGTGTTGGGGTGTGTCACCCTCCCAGAATGTGGATGTATTCACCCACCTGGAAACTCTCCAAATCCTGTGCTTTAGGGATTTTTACGGAAACTTCCTCATGTAGGCATGTGATCAGTCATTAACTCCCTTTTTAGCCCTTCTCCCTTCTCAAGAGACTAGTGGGGTGGGGCTAAAAATGTCAAGCCTGCATCATGGCTTGGTCTTTCTGGTGATCAGCCCTCACCCAGGAGCCATCCAGGAGCCCACCCAGAGTCACCTCACGAGAGCAAAATGAAACCAAGCCCAAGCTCACTCTGCTCGCTGCACGACAGGCCAGTACATCAGGAGACGAGGTGTTGGGGTAAGGAATAATGACTTTGTTCAGAAAGCCAGCAGATTGAGAAGATGGTAGACTAGTGTCTCAAAGAACCATCTTCCTCCAGTCTGAATTCAGGCTCCTTTTAAACAGAGGAAGGGGAGGGGGAGGGGCCCACTGCAAAGCCAACCAGTGGCTGAGTGGGACTGCTGATGGTTGCTCGCTCATAGCCACGTGCCTGCCCCATCCCTATCACAAAAAGACACTTTTATATAAAATAGATAACTAATAACGACCTACTGTATAGCACAGGGAACTCTACTCGATACTCTGTAATGACCTATATGGGAAAAGAATCTAAAAACGAGTGTGTATATGTCTATGTATAACTGATTCACCTTACTGTACAGCAGAAGCTAATACAACATTGCAAATCAACTATAACCCAATAAAAATTAATTAAAAAAAAAGACACTCCTATCACCCAGGAAATCACAAGAGCTTCAGGAGCTCTGTGCCAGGCACTGGTGGCAGAGACCAATATATATTTTCCATTATCTCACAGAATCATATTGGAAGGTGATTCCTTGCATGCCCAAGCCTGATTTTCTAGGTCAAGATGAGACTCACATTTCAGTCATAAGTCCCCCTGCAAATGAAGCAGAAATCAGGACCCACCATGATCTCCACTGATTCTACTTGTCTAAATTAGGGACCTCCATGCTCCTCAGGTGCCCTAGTTGTTCACACTGAGGACTGTCATGCCCCAGTGACAATATCATAAAGGGTGAAGAGACTGTAATAAAAGCAACAGTAGATGCTAGAGACATGTTCTTGAACATGTACATTCATGACAGTATAGCCAAATAAATATTTCACATATTAAGAAAAATTAACCAGCTAGTGATTAAAAAGTACAATCCCTAAGTGAATACCCAATTCCACCTGCCAAAAGGGATGTCCAATGATGTCATAGGGGATTTCCTATAAGACTCAAAGTGCCCTCTCTATAAGGTACAGGCAAGACTCGAAGCTCCAGGGTCCGGAGAGGGTAGGGTAGGAGGGGGAAGGCAAGGTGTATTCTGAAAAAGAGAATATGTGTAGAACACACTAGGGATATCAGAAAAGGCTACTGTAGATGACTTTAACCCAGGCCTTGGTCCTCCACTCCCAGTGTCTACTCTAAAGATGAGAACCTAAGCTCACCTAACCCATTTCTGACTTCTGGGTGTTCCACACATGTTTCTAAACTCTGGAGAATGGAGACTGTCTATTTTGGGCAGAGTGAGAAGAAATGTGGTCAAGACAATATACAAAAGATTTAGAGAAAATGAGGACATGCTTAATTTTTGGATTTGAATATACTGCAGTGGTCTGTCAAAATATGTGTGTGTGTGTGTGTGTGTGTGTGTGTGTGTGTGTGTGTGTACAGTTTTTGTGAAGCTTTTCTAACTTCAGAAGTATAAAATGTTACTAACCCAAAACATATCATTTAGAGGTTAAATTACTTATCTTTTTGTTATACTTGGTTTTGTAAATTTGAAATAATCATCATTAGTTTGAATTTTTGTGTTAATTATTCTGAGTGAAGTCGGCAAAGGTGGATGGAAACTATAACAAATTAAATATTCAAAATTAAATAAGTATAAAAAAAGTTCTATTTCTGGGTTGATGAAAGTAAAAAACTTATTATATGGGAAAAGTGGTGTTCATATTTGCAACAATGTGGATGAATCTAGAGGACATCATGCTAAGTGAAAGCCAGACAGAGAAAGGCAAATACTGCCTATTATCAATTATATACAGAATCTACACAGAAAAAAGTCAAACTCATAGAAACAGAGGAGTGTTTGCCAAGGGATAGGGTTGGGGGAAATAAGGAGAGGGTGGCAACAGGGTACAAACTTTGAATGAGAGGAAAGTCTTAGGATCTAATGTACAACATGGTGACCAGAGTTGATAATACTGTATCGTATAACTGAAATTTGCTGAGAAAGTATTGATACAACTTAAATGTAAATATGCGAGATGAAAAAACGATGGAATTGTGAACAAAGGAGATTGTGAGAGTTAAAATCGTTGGGAAACAGCCAAAATCCTGGGAGAATTTCAGAGTTTCAAAGGCTATGAAAATGGTGGGTTCAAGCCGAGATCCCCAAGAGATCTGAGGAACCAGGAAAAATGTGATTTCCAGGTGGAATGGATAGAAAATTGACTAAGGTCTAGAAGACCCATGAGGGTGGAGGGATAGAGCTGTGGGGCGGATGGTGGGGAGGGGCCGTGGTCCAGCCTCCTCCTCTATTACTCCCTCCCCCACTCTCAGGAGCCCTTTGTGACCAGACCACAGCTCTATGATGTAGGCCTAGGACTTCAGTCCCCAAGTACACATCCTGTGCTCAGTTGCCTGAAGCCAGCAATGTGATTCAGATGATGGAGAATCCTCTCTTTTCTCTGAAAAGCACTTTTGATACTTGGCTGTACTCCAGTCGCACTTCCTGGGCGAGTGCCACCATCCTTGGCTTTCTGTGTGGACTGGGGCTCTATTTCCTGTTACTCTCCTACCTCCAGAATAATCTATCTTCACCACCTCCTAGGAAACATGGAAACATCACGAAGGTAAGGAACCCTTGGGCCAGACCCACAAGCACATGCTTCTCCCTTCTTTTCTATTATTATTTCCACTTTTCTGAATCACCTACAGAGACTCCTGAAATGGGAAAGAATTGTTGATTTCCAGTGTTTCCAGATTTTCCTTATCGTAAGGATAGGAGTGATGACTTCTGGAAACTGCTTCTCTTAATGTTAACATCTTATATAACCATAGTACAGTTGTTAATACTAAGAAATTAACATTGGTACTACATTATTAAGTAAACTGCAGACTTCATTCTACTTTCACCAAGTCTTTCCATTGATGTCCTTTGTCTGTTCCAGATCCAAATAAGAACATGTTGCATTTAGTTACCTATCTGCCTAGTCATCCTCAATCTGTGAGAGCTTCTCAGTCTTTTCTTGATTTTCATGACTTTTTCAAGTTTGAATATCTCTCATTTTGCTTTTTTCTGATATTTTCTCATGATTAGACTTGGGTTATGGGTTTGGGGGAAGCATAGTACAGAGGTGAATGCTTTTCTTATGCATCATATCAGAGGGTACATGATTTCAAGATGACTTGTAATTGAGGATGTTATCAGGACCACTAGACTTAGGTGGTACCTGCCAGGTTTATTCACTGTAAAGTTATTCTTTTTCTCTCTCAAATCTCTGTTACCTAGAAACCCAACACTAAACCCAATACATGATCAAAATAAAACTCCACTTCTTGGAGGCAGGAATATCTAAATATCTTTATATATTATTTGTAATTTTTCTGTAATTTATTTTTCTGGTCAATGATTTATTTATATAAGTATGGACTCATGGACATTTATTTTATTCTTTGGTTTATAATCTGGTATTTGGTTGTTTGTTTTGTTGCTCAATTTGTTAAAATTCTCTAGTTTAATCTCTGGGCTTATAATTCATTCAGTCTGTGTCTGTTTTAAGTAAATGAATGTCAAGTTGCTGTTTCTCCCTGCAGGTGCCTGTCACTCTCTAGAGTTCCTGTTGGTTGCTTGTCCTGCAACCTCAGTTTTAGGAAGGGTTTGAAAAAAGTCATTAATTTCCAACAACACTCTTTCCAGCTCTCTACATCTCTGAAGTCAATTGTAAAATGTTGATACCTGCCTTTCCTGCCTATCAGGAACACCCTTCCATTTATTCAGAAAAATGTTTCAGAAAAATACCTGGTAAAACATGATCTAAGAACTCACATGAAAATAATGGATGTATAATTACAATATAATTTTTGACTCATTGGTTCTATGTGCTTTGAAGTCTTTTCATCCAGGCTGGTGACATTGAAGAAAATAAAAATGGAGAGATTATTTCTTAGTTTCATTTCCATTCTCTCTCTTTGCATCACTTCCATTTGTCCCTCACTTGATGGAACCTATTACACACATGAGGACCACGACTCTTGGCTTGTTTTACACCCACCTTATCAATCATGCTTTTTTGCCTTACAGCAATATGCTCACTCCCTGCTTTGTCCACAGTGGAGAACATAGTAAATTATCTAAAACAGAAAGCTCACATTACTCCCATAAAGCACAGAAAACAAGCAGGGGGAATGTGCATGTAACACCCCCATCAAGCAGCCCTCGCAGAGAGGTATAACAGTAAATATCAATGGCGATAAAAAGTGAAGGCTTTTCAAATGGCCACACCTCCCAGGATCTTAGAAAGAAATGCAACGTGCATTTAGGACTCGAAGAGGTTTAAAGGTCAAAACAGGTCAGAGAGAGTAGACCTAAAACCATCTTACAGATTTGAGCAATTACCTGAGGAAAAAACCCATTTCCTAATATACCTGACAGATGCTGAGGAAGTAGTAGGGAAATGTACCATCTTGTATGATAAAACACAATAAAAACGTATTCTGACAGGAGACCAATGACATTTAAATTGTAAAAAGCTGTTTTCGCCTTTCTCTCCAGACAACATTAATTAGAAAGAGATCCATACCTATGGCGGGTATTATCCAAATGAACTGGATAATCCGCAGACCACTTGAATTAATAAAAAAAAAAAACTTTTGATTGTTGAGGGCTCAAATTATTTCTCAAAAAACAGAAAACTTAAGTTTCTCAACTGAATATTATCACAACATTAAATGATGATTCCAGAATCACTAAAATTGGAAAGGGAAGCAAAAAGTGTACTGCATATTAATGGCCTTCCTATTGTATCTTCAGCTTCTGCTGAAATAAGTAATGGTTCAATAAGAGAGAAAGGGAATCTTTCGAAATCCCCAAGAGATCTGAGGAACCAGGAAAAATGTGATTTCCAGGTGGAATGAATAGAAAATTGACTAAGGTCTAGAAGACCCATGAGGGTGGAGGGATAGAGCTGTGGGGCGGATGGTGGGGAGGGGCCGTGGTCCAGCCTCCTCCTCTATTACTCCCTCCTCCACCCTCAAGAGCCCTTTGTGACCAGACCACAGCTCTATGATGTAGGCCTAGGACTTCAGTCCCCAAGTACACATCCTGTGCTCAGTTGCCTGAAGCCAGCAATGTGATTCAGATGATGGAGAATCCTCTCTTTTCTCTGAAAAGCACTTTTGATACTTGGCTGTACTCCAGTCGCACTTCCTGGGTGAGTGCCACCATCCTTGGCTTTCTGTGTGGACTGGGGCTCTATTTCCTGTTACTCTCCTACCTCCAGAATAATCTATCTTCACCACCTCCTAGGAAACATGGAAACATCACGAAGGTAAAGAACCCTTGGGCCAGACCCACAAGCACATGCTCCTCCCTTCTTTTCTATTATTATTTCCACTTTTCTGAATCAACTTCAGAGACTCCTGAAATGGGAAAGAATAGGACATCTACTCCTAAGAATAGGACGTCATCCCTCTAAGGGCAAGCCAGCCTGGGCAGGGGATAGAGTGAACACTAGGATTTGTATCCAAAGATCTCAGACCAGTTGTCCAGGTGTGGTAGAGGGCTCCAGGGCAAGTCTCACACACAGTGACCAGAGGTCGAGGACTGGATACTGAGTTCAATCTCAGCCAGAGGACAGGCCCATGAGCAGTGGATCACCAGCTGTGAACATGTGTCTCGGATGAGGGCTGATCTGCTGGCAGTGCTGAGGCCCTGAGAGCCTCAGAGCAGGGGTTGGAGTGGCCCTGGCCTCGGGAAGCAGAGACCCACCTGTTGGAGCTCAGATGAACCCGTAGTTCAGAGAATGTGTGTGTTTCTTGAGCAGAGGAACAGTGACAAAAGAAATCCAGGGTGAATCTCACATTGAAAATCCTTCTTTATGTTCTTCAGAGAAGGAAAACAGAAAATATTTTTATCCTCTTTAAAAATGAGTGAAAGGAAAGAAAAACCACAGAGCTCTGTTAGTTAAATGTAAAAAGTCATATTATGTATGGACACTGAGTGTCTGATGCTTGTCTAGAGAGGGGAGAGTGAGAATTGGGTCCCAGGTCCTCGTTTTTTCTGTCTCTCAGCATCAGACGGAGTGGAGGGGGAAACGCAAGGTTAAGATGAAAAACAGAGCTTCGAAAGGTAAGTTGTGCCATTCAGCCCTGTGTGCCCCGAGGGTTAGGCCCCATCTCTCCCAGCCCTGAGGGCCCACTCCACAGGCTCCGAGGAGGCCAGTGGCAGGGCCTGTGCCTCAAGAAGCAGAACCCTCAGGGAGCTTCCTGGGAAGGAGAGCAGAACCCAGATACTTCCCAGATTCCATGCGCACAATGAAGCAGTAAGGGGCCTGGAAAAGGGTGTGGCCCAGCAGGGGTGTGTGGGCTACAGTGGACCAATAGATTGCCTGGATTGGGAGGTGGGACCTCCAGGTCCGACCGTGGACAAGTTGTTTAACTTTGCTCAGATTCCTCTGTGATGTGACCCCTGCCCATTGTCCCCCACAGGGAGGATGTGAGCGCAGCAAGGGGTAATGGATATGGAAGTACTTTGTAAATGATAAACCCTTTCATGAGCTTCGCCATCACTGTCAGGGATCTTGTGGCCCTGGACGCTGGTGCTTGGGCTCCAATCTCCCAATGGTGTCCCCTTAAAGGGACACAGCACTCAGCCTCCTGTAAGACCCCCTAAGCCCTTGCCTTCACCACCATGACCCAGTCTGCTGTTTTCCAGTTTTCAGAGATTGCCTGGAAGAGCTGGAAGAGGTTCGGGCCCTGACTTCACTTCTACAAAGGTAAAGAATCTTCCCCTTCTCTCCTGGGTTCTTCTTCCACCCAAAGCCTATGGTGTGACACCTGGGCTGCAGGCAGCCTGGGGCTGAGCTGGGAGGGGGAGCGCTGAGGGTGGGGTATGGCCAAAGCCCTGGGGTGAGGGACAGCAGGAGCACTGTGAAGTCAGCATGGGGGCCGTGGAGGGCCGTGGGCCACAGGTGCCCACCCCTGCCTGGCCTGCCCAGCCCTCCTGGCCCTGGGGGCTCCTGGCTGCAGCTTGTGCCTCATGTCTCCTGAAGCCACGTGGGGAGGCTCCCTGACAAGGGCAGCTCTCATCAGCTCTCCTATCAAGACCCCCCTGGTGAGGTGTGCAGAGCAGCGTCTGTTGGAGCCCACCAGCCCTGCAGGGAACCTGCAGAAGAGGCTGTTCCTGCCACGTGCCCATCAGCTGCCCTGGCTCCTCTGACCCAGGGCTCTTTACCTGTGGCCTCCACCCTGTCAAAAGAACCTCAAGACCAATCCAACTTGAAGAAAATCACCCTTGGCACTGTTGCAAAGAGCTCACCTCCAGGTAACTCTTTTTTGGCATCTACCATCGCAGCCATCTTGAGTCTTGGCCTCGTATGCTATCCCATTTTGTTCCTGTCCTTCTGGTGGAAGACTACCAAGGCCTTGTTCTTCCCCACCTCATCACAGAGTGAGTCCCGGCAAGAACACCTGTCCCACCAGCCACCAGGGGCCCCGTTCCAGGAAGAGCCCACAGACAAGCAGGTAGAAACTGGTAGCCCCTCACCTGTCAACCCTGAAGTCCAGAAGCTGCTGGAGATTCTAATCACCAAGAAAGTAGAACTAAAGATTCATAAGGGGAAAGAAAAGGATGGGTCATTCTCGGAACAAATGAGCTCAGACTACCACCTGAACACTTTAGGGAATGCGTGGAAATCACTGGGTGCTGAGCAGGACAACACAACCCCTCAATCTTTCTGGAACAGGAAAGACAAAACAGAGCAGCTACCCGGTCCTCGGCAGCTCTTACACTCCGAGGTCTTGAGGGACCACTTGGAACTGACATACACCCAGCTCTACTGGGGTCACCCCTCTCTGCACAGCGAGTCCCTGGTGGCTACTAGGAGCTCTACTCAACAGCAGGCACCCTTTGTTTTATTCAGTGGAGTTTCTAATGGCTTTCCAGTTTCAATTCAACTTAGAATACCTTTAGGTCCTTCCCAGGTCGCAGTCTTGCCCTGCCCGGGGGTCCCACCCCAGCCTTTCACTCAAAACTTGCCTCCGTGCCAGTCCCCACTTCTGGCTCAGATCCAGGCCCAGCCCTACCTCCCATCTTCTCTCCCATTCAGACCACCTTATTCTCCACCCCAGATGAGTACCTGTGGACTAGATTGTCCTACATTTCAGAACAAGACACCATATTTTATCCCAACTGAAACTCAATGTCTGAAATGCCCCTTGTTGCAGAAGCAACTGAAAAGTGGGAAGCCTTCATCCTCTGTGGTCAAAAGATCTCAGAAAGGCTTTAGCCAACTCAGTCTCAACCTTCCCCAAGAGAGGGGGCGCTCTCAGGCCGAAAGGTCAGTTTCTATTCATCATGAGGACTTAATTGGCCCTGATCTCCAGAAGCAACATCTTCAAAAGAGGCTCATCAAAGATCAAACCAAGAGGGGCCTGTGCCTCAGTATCCACCTGTCTCTGTCTCTGGAATTGAGTTCCTCTCAGCGCAAATTTTTAAGGACTTATCAGGCACAGGGCAAGCAGGGACCCTGGCAGCCCTCTGCTTTTACAGGCAAAAGGAGACTGGACCCACAGAAGATAAGGTCCAGGCGCCCTAGGAGATCCCATAGGAAGGGTCAAATGCAATTCCAACCAGGGAAGGATTTCGGCAAGGGTCTAAGGCCATGTCTGAGGAGGATCTCAAAAGCTTCCTCCAGGGCCAGGCTCCCAGGGAAGTTTCTGCAAAGAAACTCTGAAAAGGAGTCAGAAAGATACCTGATGAGGCCCTTGATGAGTGACTCTGGAAACTGTTTACCCAGTAGCCCAGAGAAGAAACATCTAGAAAAAATCTTGAAAGCCCATTTGAGCACAAAGTTGATGCAGATTAATCAAGGTTTGATCCCTGTGATTGTGCGTCAATCCTGGCTTGCTGCCAACTGTGTTTTTTCTAAGCCCCACCCTCACGAGGAAATCAGAAATCTAGCACCCTTGAAGTCTTGGAAACCCTGTGTAAACTCCTCCCGTGTGCTTTCCTTCCTCAGTCCAAGCATTCGGCAGATGCTGGAAGCACATATTATAAGGTGGCGGGTAAGGCACAGGTGGGGCCTACCCGAACAGGCCTTTGAGCCCATAAATCTCAAGCCATGTGGGGCTCAACCCTTGTCCTCTCCAAGGCCCACCGTTTCCGCCTCTGCCACCTGGCAATCTGGGGCACACTCAAAAGCCAACTTTGCTAATAAGTTCTTGGGAAAACCTCAGCCCCATCAGGGAATGAAAGTGATAACAAAAGCAACAGTTCCCACCCTGGTGAGTCCCCTCCCTGTTCCCTCACCTGAGCATACAGAAATCCAGAGGGCCCTGGGAAAGACTTCACCTGGTGACAGGTATGGGCCCTCAGAGGCCCCTCTGACTGGACAGGAGGGCAGACTGCCTTATCAGGTGCCCACAGTCAACCTCATGGGCAGAAGCTGGGAGAATGGGACTGTCTTGGGGTTTCCAGCCGCTAGGAAAACCCTGTCACTACCAACAAAGTCAGTTGCCCAACATCCAAAGGAGCCATGCCTTAAAACACAGGTGGCTCAAGGCCGTGCCACTGGTGAGCTCCTTCAAGACTCTCACACTGATGTGCTCCTTCCTGCAGACATCTTGGCTTCTCATAGGTCTCTTTCCAGTTCCCAGAGGGAACATGCTAGTGAGGACGCGCCAGCTTTCCAGGTGGTGCCATATGACCTCAACGTGAGTGAACAGAGCAGCCAGGGGCAGCAGAAATTCAGAAAACCAAAACTTAAGGACTCATTTAAGAGCCAGAGTGAGATGTCTGTCCCAACTGAGGAGTGGAGGGGCTTTAAGAGGCTCCAACCTGGAAAGCATGAAGAAATGAGGAGCAGCCAGGGACAAGAGGAACCCAGGAAACCAAAAATTAGGGACCTGTGTAAGGGCCAGTTTGCCTCAGCTGATGAGGGGGTGGTCTGTGAGAGGCTCGAACTAGAAGAGGATGAAGAAATGAACAGCCAGAGCAAGATGTCTGCCCCAACTGAGGAGCGGAGGGACTTTAAGGGGCCCCAACCAAAAGAGTATGAAGAAATGAAGGGCCAGAGGGAGGTGCTCGCATCAGCTGAGGAGTGGAGGGGTTTCACGAAGCCCCAACCAGGACAGCATGAAGAAACAAGAAGCCAGAGCGAGACGCTTGCCCCAGCTGAGGAGTGCAGGAGCGTTAGGAGACTGCAACCAGGAGAACACGAAGAAACGAGAAGCAACCAGGGACAACAGGAAGCCAGGAAAGCAAAGGTTAGGGACCCGTGTAAGGGCCAGTTTGCCTCAAATGATGATGGGGAGGTCTGTGAGAGGCTCAAACCAGAAGAGGATGAAGAAATGAACAGCCAGAGCAAGATGTTTGCCCCAGCTGATGAGAGGGAGGACGATTGGAGGCCCAAACCGGGAGAGTATGAAGAAAGGTCTTCAGGACTAAAGGCTTCTCAAGCAAGTGGGATGAGCCACGCTTCTCAGGTCAGGGAAAGAGGAGAGTCCCTTGGGAGCAAATACCCCCAGCTCTCGCCAGAGAAGAGAGAGCTTTCACCAGAAAGCCAAAAATGGACAAGGCACTTTCTGCAGTGTCTTAGCCACAATAAAAAAGGCAAAGGAACAGAAGAATCCCTTCAAAAAGGCAAGCCTGTATCAGCCACTGCTCACCACCAGGAACCAATCAAAGGCAAATCTGTTGTAGAGAGCAGGGCTCAAAAAGGCAAGCCTGTATCAGCCACTGCTCACCACCAGGAACCAATCAAAGGCAAATCTGTTGTAGAGAGCAGGGCTATTGATCCTCGGGCGATTGGAACAGCTGTTGGACAGGTCCTAGTAGACAAACTGGGGCTTCACCAAGGACTCTGTGCCTCAGAGTTAAATCAGCACCCAGAACAGCTCCAGGCCCCAGCAGAGGGGCATTCCCACTACCACAGGGTTCTCTCCTCTTCAGAACAGAGAAGAGTGTTGAAAGATACAGCCTACAGTCACCAAGCCACCCGCAAGGACCACAGCTACCTTAACAACAGCAGGCATACCAGAGGCAGGGGCGACAAGTTGGCCTTCCCACCTAGGGAACTGGAGTCCCCAGTCAGACCCTGCCAGCATAGACCAAGGGTGGCAGGTGACTCAGGCCACCTGCGCCATCATCCAACATGTCCTCAAAAATGTGTTCCCTCTGGTCAACCAGAGCGTGCTTCTCATGCCTCTCCTGGTAGGAAAGCAGTGCAAGGAAAAGCGCAGTTCACGCAAAGAAAACCTGTTTCTTCTCACGTTAACACATTGTCTATGTGTTAATGGCTTCTTCCTACCACAATTTTTGTTTCCCAAAATAAATGTTTCTTCTCATGAGAGGTGGTGGCCTCTGTCTGTGCCCTGCTGGGGGGAAGGAAGGGATCAGGGTCCACTCTTCCCAGGTGCCTGCTTTGGCTTCCAGATGGGATGGGGCCATGGAGGGAGGTTGATCCCAGCGTGGAATACCCATCCTCACCTCAATTCCCTCACTGCATTTAAGTTTCCATAATAGCAGCATTACAGAAACAAGCAACAGCATTCAGGACGTGTCAAGGTGAACTAAACCTAAAGACCTCCCCCTTCTCAGGAACCAGCTCAGTCCTCTCCTGCTCTCTCTCTACCTTGAACTTGTGGGACTGTAGGGGAGGGGTCTGCAGAGGCTGAAATTCCCCTCAGGCTCCAGAAAGTGTCAGAGACAAGTTCACATGTCAGAATAAGGAGAGGAGTTTGGGGGCAGTGCTAGCCCAGAGTCCAGACGTGGCAGAAACCTTGCCCCCATGTCTTGGTGGGGATAGATGATGCCTGCCCTGGAAGCTCCTTCTCTCCCCGATGGAGCTGGGATTGAGGTGGGCCGGGAGCGTCACCCGTCCTCTGTCCTTCTCACACCCTGGAGCAGCGGTGAGGAGGAGGACCGCGCACTCCCAGGTCTGAGGGTGTGAGGTGATGAGCATGGAGGCCGCCGAGGGCCGTCCACCCCTGCCCCGGAGGAGAGGACAGCCCTACTCACAGTGCTCACCGCCCCCTGGGGAACGAGCAGGGGTGTGACTGTGTGTGCAGTCACCTCACTGTCTGTCATGTGCCCCTAGGGTGGGATGCAGGGGAAGGAGGCAAGTGGCAGAGGCGCCCATAAATGGCGCAGTGACCAAGGAGCCCCTGGCGTCCCACCACCGTGTACAGGCCCAGAGAAAAGAAGTCAGGGGCCAGTGGCTTATGGTGGCCCCAGCCCAGACTCTCCCCCTACGCCAGCTCCCAGAGCCCAGACAGAGGGAAGGCCCCTGGAGCTCCTCCACAGAGGGCCAGGCTCCCAGAGGCCGTGGAGCCCCCAAGCAGGGAAGGTTCACTTCCCCACAATGTATTTAATCAACTTTCACAGGACTGGGAGCTCACGACAGACTCGCGGTCTGTGACCTTTACCTACACGCGTGGCCCAAGGAGGCCCCCAGGGGACAAGTGGGACTTAACAGGCTCAGGGACTGTGCTGGGGTCATAGCAAGTCTTACCTGCTGTCAGCCTTGCTCACCCCAGAGCCTGGAGGGGGAAGAGGCCAGCAGACAGGATGTGTCACCCGGCGGGCGGGAAGTGACCTGCGGAGAACGAGGGTGCCGTCAGCTCTCCTCCCCGGCCCGTCCACACGGGAAACCAGGGAGACAGGAGCAATTCTACAGAGCAATCTGGGGCTCTGTGTCACAGTCACTCCCGTGCTGCAGAGTCCTGCTCCAGGAGGGTCCCCTGATCCAGGTGACAGCTTGAATGGCCCTGCCCTACGCCTGTCAGGACCCCAACATGCGGGACCAGGACCTGCTGAGGGGGAGCGGCCACAGGCCTGCTTGTGCTGTGGTTTCTCCCTGGAGCCAGGTCTCACCTCTGGGCCCCCTCCTCCGGGGCAGACACAGCACTGGGGGCACAGCCAGGGGCCCTGGGAGGGGCTGGGACCCAGAGCACAGAACAACTTCCAGAGCTCAGGAGAGGCTGGCACAGAGCGGGGCCCCTGAGCCTGACTGCTGCCGGGTCCTCTCAGGGGCACCAAGAGGTGAGTGCTGGGTTTGAGGGTGCCGGACGCCCAAGGCACCTGTCGGGAGAAGTGACACAGAGGGACACTGACAGAACAGCAAGAAACAAGAAGCTGCAAGTCCCTTTGCCCTTCTCCTTCTGTGAGGTGCAGAAAGGCCAGCAATGGAGGGCCCCCCACTAAGAGTCCCCACAGGGGGACCCACACTGACCCCACACGGGGACCCACACTGATTCCACACGGGGACCCACACTCACCCCACATGGGGACACACACTGATTCCACACGGGGACCCACACTGGTTCCACACGGGGACCCGCACTCATCCCACACGGGGACCCACACTCACCCCACACGGGGACCCGCACTCACCACACACGGGGACCCACACTGATTCCACACGGGGAGCCGCACTCACCCCACATCGGGACCCACACTGATACCACACGTGGACCCACACTCACCCCACACGGGGACCCACACTGATTCCACACGGGGAGCCGCACTCACCCCACACGGGGACCCACACTGACCCCACACGGGGACCCACACTCACCCCACACGGGGACCCACACTCACCCCACACGGGGACCCACACTGATTCCACACGGGGACCCACACTCACCCCACATGGGGACCCACACTGATTCCACACGGGGACCCACACTGATTCCACACGGGGACCCACACTCACCCCACACAGGGACCTCTCAGAGATAATACATAGACTTCACAGAGCCCTCTCACAGGAGCCTGCCGCGGAGCCCTCTCACAGGAGCCTGCCGCGGCGCCCTCTCACAGGAGCCTTATATACAGAGCCCTCTCACAGGAGCCTTCCGCGGCGCCCTCTCACAGGAGCCTTATACACAGAGCCCTCTCACAGGAGCCTTCCGCGGAGCCCTCTCACAGGAGCCTTCCGCGGAGCCCTCTCACAGGAGCCTTCCGCGGAGCCCTCTCACAGGAGCCTTCGCGGAGCCCTCCCTCTCACAGGAGCCTGCCGCGGAGCCCTCTCACAGGAGCCTGCCGCGGAGCCCTCTCACAGGAGCCTGCCGCGGAGCCCTCGCTGAGAAATCTCAAGGGACCTGCACGCAATTCCATGCAGTCCACACACAGGCGCCCAGCGCCCCGGCGAGACCACAGAGACCCTTCAAACAGCGGCCTGACACCCACTCAAATGAGCCTGAGCCACCAGCCGGCTCTGAGTGGATCCCAAGCCATGTAGCAAACTGAAGGTGCAGGAGATCGGTACCAGTGCCCCCAGAGAAAATTCTTGTGTAGTTTTTAATTACTTCTGAAAAAGAATTACAGATTCCCCGTGAAAACCCGCAAAATCGTTTCCTTCACAGGTTTTAGTTAGCTTGAGCTCTGACTCACAGTTGAAAGAATGACAGACTTTGAAAAGAAGCAAAACTCTGCCAGCATCTAATGAGGGAAAAATCTTTGTCCAATTTTAAATATCGTTCAGTCAAATGGCATCAGGGGGTCACATGCTTTGTTTTGCTGGGGACAAGTTCCTGCACTCAAAGTGACTTCTCTCCTTTGGAAACATGATGTAGAGAGGCCTACAGCAAGTGGGATCCATGGTGAAATGAACCAGCAAAGAGGCATCTAACCCCTACTTCCTAGCTGTGCAAATGGCGTGGGATTTCGCACAGAATAGCTTGTGCCAGGTTTGTGAGGTTTGCTTTATTTTTCAATGAAGTGAGCCACCTTATCAGACACACGAAGCTTATTCACAAATGTGACAGATGTTTGGCAATATCTCTATTACATTATCTGGCATATTTGTACTTAACTGCCTAATATTAAATGATATTGTTTATTTTACTCCTTTTAAAATACAGTAGTACAGTCAAGATGGTTGTATGGGATGCATGTCTCTAGAACGTGAAAAAATCCTAATGTTCACCTGTGATAACTTAAACTTCTGAACCATTTAGAAGAATTCATAGTTTATATAATTATAAGAAACGTGCATTTTCCAAGACTCAGGAAATTTATATTTTATTTATTTATTATAGGGCTACAAAAAGGATACATTGCTTAAAAGAATTTTGAAATCTTAGAAAATATGTCACTTAATTGGTGCTTGAAATATATATTACCTCATATCGCTTGGGAATTGGCATTTTAACATCTGTTAAAGAAAGTATATCTTTAATCAGCATTTCTATTATAATAATAATAGAGGTCTCACTGTCTGCCTAATACTTTCCAAATTTTGCACTCAGTTGAGACTACATATTTCTCATTGGTCATAAATTCTGTTGCCCTTTACATGGTAAAAACTGGATAATGTACAGATGTCAAGTATTATGTCTGGTTAAGTCTCTCAGGTCACTCTGTGGGGTAACAGTGTCATGGTCCTTTCTCTCAAAAGAGAGGAGTGAGCTGATGTGAGGGCCCTGTGTATTTTCTTTAATTAAGAAAAACAAATATTCAGGCTGTAAAATGTTTTACAAAATCATAGCTATTAATTTTTTGAAATGTGCTCCCTTTGTGACATTTTCTTATGTTACTGAATCACAGAACTCTGGAAAGTAGCCACAGATGTCCTCTAATAGCCAATCAATAGTATTTACTAACTAGACTAGCTCGTCGTTTTCCTATAGATACCCACAACTACAACATCTCACATTCATGAAAATGACACTCTCTTCTTGGAAGTTTAAGCTAATATTTCTAAACCATGTGTTTGAGATAAAACTAAATTCTAGTAAGAGGTATTATAAAATAATGTAATTCCCAACAAAATATATGAGGATTTAGGAAATACTGGCATGTTTCAGAGGAAAACACAGTTGCCTCATCTCATCCTGATAACAAGAAATTTGAGTGACACAGCTCTTTGGTCTAAGCATTTGTGTGTGTGTGTGTGCTTTAGCTGGTCCTCTGGATGGGATGCATTAACATTCTTTTTTTAAGATCTGTGGGCTAGAATATTTTTACATAAGTGATGCATAGGATATGCGGTTTATAAAT
Organism: Balaenoptera borealis; assembly: GCF_965194805.1. NCBI lineage: Eukaryota > Metazoa > Chordata > Mammalia > Artiodactyla > Balaenopteridae > Balaenoptera > Balaenoptera borealis. The sequence continues at coordinate 490,481 of NW_028123734.1, read as the reverse complement.
TAGGCTCTATGACCATTCTCATCCGTCATGGAATGGAACATGAGGGTAAACAGAACAACCGGCACAAACAGTTTCTGGAAAAACCATTACATTTCCTTGAACTTTCCCAGTAGAAGGAAAAAGGGGGGGACTTCAGGTAGGCAGCTGAGATACATTTGCCCCACAAATAAGTACATACATTTTAGTCTATTAAAACTGGAAGGACTCCCCCAAAGCTATCTGATGAAAGGATTTGCAAAGAGTAGATCAAGAAGGACAGGCAGGTCTAGGGTCTGCTGGCCACGGCCAGGATACCACCTAAAAGATTTGTCCATAGTTGAAGGAGGAACTACAACTTGGCCAAAGTGATGGGTGCTGCTCCTTCCCTCTATTTACTCCTAGATGACCCTGCCTTTCACCACCCTACACCCTATAGCCCTCCTTCATTGTCTGTCTGGGGACTCACTGCGGACTTTAGATGAAGGAGATTAGGTGAGGAAGAAGAAGAGGAGAAGGAGGAGAGCAGGAGTGGGGAGGGAACAGGAGAAGGAGGATGATGAAGGAAAGTCATTACCAAAAAATGACTGTGGCCTCTTCTGTAGTCTGGTCACCTAATGAACAAATGGGGACCCTGAGACAGAGAGGGATTCCCCAAACCATACAGATATTCGCTTTCCACAACTGACTCAGACCAAATGCTTCCTCTGCTACATCATATAACCTGTGTGAAAGAATCCTTTTCATAGATCATCCAGATGATAAACCTAGTGTAAATTATTTCCACCACCACGAGGTTATGGCACGTATTACTGTTTTAGCAAAAAAAAAAAAAAAAAAAAAAAATTCATTTTGCCACTTAAAGTATTTAAGAGTATACTACCCTTCTTTGATAACAGTCTGTTATTTTTCATCATAACATGGCTTAAAAGGAAAAGAAAAACAAGAGAAAGAAACTTCCAGGAAAAACAATGCAATGTAGTGTGATCCACATCCACTTCTCTGGATAGAACTCCATCATGAAAAACATTAACTCTCTGAATCTTGAATCCACCTGCAATTCAAGGTCATCCATGCAGATTTTGAGAGTTGAAGGCAAAAGTACACAAAATCCAGTTCCTGGAAATACCATCCCTGCTTTGCCCCCATGTCCCCACACACCCCCTCACCTGAGCAGCATGGAGTTTCACTAAGAGACTTCTTGATGGGGAAGCCCGCCAGTCAGAGTGGACAAGACAGTATGCTAGGAGGCAGGAAGAAAATGTTAGAACTTCCATTTGCATCCCTCCTCATCTCATTCTTTTAAAATTCCTATATCTGTATAATCTTTGTCTTGCATATAAATTACGGAACCATAGAACATGCATTTAATTTGCAAATGCATAAATATACACACTGGATCTTCATGCTCAGAAAACTTTTTACTGAGTAGGAGAAGGATAGAAATGTTGGAGAACACTGACATGAACCAGATTCCTGGCCTTTTCTAAGGAATCAAACCAGAATCCAAAACAGCCATGGGCTCTGGCCTCTGTCAGGCAAAGCACATGTGTGTGGCCTGTCCAGGGAGAAGGAGAACCATGAATAAACTCTAGAATATCTGTTTCACCAAACTCTGAAACTCAGAGGGACCCCGTCAGCCCTGAGTTTCACCTTGTAGGCAGAGGGCAGATAACACAGGTAAGTGAACCATTCTCCCCCCACTTGCCTGCAAACACCATGCAGCTGTGGATTGGTAGGGACCCCAAGTCTGTAGTAAGAGCACAGATCCAGTTAGAATACAGTGCAGGAACTTCCGGACCTTCCAGCAGCATCAGAGCTGCAGGGGGAATGTGTGAGGGTGTAGAAGCAAGGGGGACCTCAGGCAGCATCTAGCAGAGATTGGTGAACAGCAGCACACACCATACCCAGGAGAATGGCTTTTAGTTAAGAATGCAGTGGTTTGCATTTACATTAGATTGTTGAAAGCGTCCTGTTGCTTTCGAGGCAAAATTCTGAAGGCAGTAGTTTTATTTACTAATTTAAAAAACAGGTTTTACATATAGAAAATCCACTGGAAGGTGTTTTGGATCAGGTAAACAGTTCTGAAGAAAGAAAAGAAAAATGGACTCATGAAGTCAAATTTATGGATATAGTGACTTGACTAGTAAGCAGGAGAGTAAAAATATTAGACAAAATTAAACATCAGATCAATATACCTAGGGTGCACAACCACTGATCACACTCACAAGCTGGCATATTGAGAAAGGGTCTCAGCTATTAGGCCAAGCAACTGCTGTGATCCAGCTTAAGCACAGGCAGATCGGATACACTTTCTCCCAATTCAGGGGTTTTAAGCTAAGATGAGGGGAGTTTAGTCAATAATGAAGTTTTAGTGAAAGCAGCATCTGTAGTTGTCAGCACTTGCCATTGGAAGATAATGTGTGAACAGCAAGTTGAGAAAGAGAAGTATTTCAGTTTTGATGCCAAAACCAATCACTTGAACACATTACTAGACGTAGAAAATGGACTTAAGAGTCTATACTGGTTGATCCACTGCACACTGCCTACATTACCCAGTAATCTTCAGTAGTTGTCAATATTTCACACACTCTGATCTCTAACACAGCGGGAAGGTCAGATATACTTGTCAAGGTCAAGCTGGATGTCAGTGAAGGACTCAGTGAAAGTGTGAAAATCTTGCAACTTGCTCTCAGATAGATGACCATCAAATGAAACATTTCATGATATGATATATAATAAATGATATATAATATGACATGACATGATTAATGTATCAATACACAAAGGAATGGTAAAAAATACTGATTGATATGATATGACATATAATACAAAATATATGATATGATATGACATGATTGATTTATCAATACAAAAAGGAATGGTAAAAAAAATACTATACATTACAAACTTGAAAAAAGTGTTGCCTGATAATCTCTGGAGACATACTCTATTTTTAATTTCATCCCACATGGCTTCATGGGCTATCATGTCTACACTCTTTTTATTAGGGTAACATTTTTGCTTTTACTCAGTATATGGATAATTTAGCAGTGGTTAAATTCTTTTTTATTAAAACACTTTGTATTCAAATTATGAGCAGACTTTATATACAGTTTATTTGTGCGTGTGGATGTCTTCTTTGTTTTATGTCATCCCACTCTGATATCATTTCACCAGTTTCCTACTGAATAGAGTTGGGGAGGTGTACTGATAAGAGATTTAAATCCTAAGCAAAGGGAATCAACGTGCCCAGGCTGAGAAAGTATTTAAGGGAAGATGGATGAACTGAAATCTTACTAGTGGTGTTCACATTTATGAATTTTTACTATATCAAAATATAACAAGTATAAAATATGGGAGTAGGGGAGCTAAGCAAATCTTAGAAAATAAATTCAAGCTACCAATGCACTTACTCTGTTAATCTGTTTGTCCTTCATACAAACAGATGTATGGGTTTGGCTAGAAGACCTGTACTTTTCCATTGATTTCTAAAATTCTAGAATGATGCCTTCCAATTGAAGCTAAATGCTTCCCCCATGCTTCATTTGTCTTGTGAGAGAAAAAAAAAAAAAAAGCAAAAACAACAACAGCCCTGATGATATCCAGAGGTAAGCCTGGACATAAATACCAAAAGGTATCACAGAATACCAATGCCAAGCAAGATTACTCTGAGATAATGATGAAGTGAGATAAAGTGAAGGCAATTCACAACTGTTTTCTAAGTACAGAAAAAGAAGTCACTGTGCCATCCCCCCAAAATACCAAACACTCCATTCTCTTGGTTAAAATGAGTGACATCTACTTTGTTTCCAGTAATGGCTTTATTTTGACTATAGTCTTCCCTCTTGTAGCTAAAATTTATTGAGATGAATTATAGAATTGCCTTGGCTTTCAGCATCCAATTTAAAGTGGCCCATCACTTTTAGACCCTCTCCCAAGTCACCCAACTAAAGCCCAAATCTTGTAGTAGCTCTTTTCTAACACCCTCTTACTGAGACACCCCAGGATTCCCCATGGTGTGTGTCTTCCCTCACTGCCATGAGTAATAAATCCAACTTGTTCTAGACTAAACTGGTTCCCAGGTGTGTTCCTGGTTGTTTTGGCTGGAGAACATAGACGTTGGAATGATCTCATCCTAACCAGCTAACTCTGGCACCCCGTGGAGAACACCCCCATTCTTCAGCCCTTTCACTAAACACTGCTTACTCCAGAAAGCCTTCTCTACTGCCCCAATGAGGACTGGTCCCCTGTGCTGTGTTGCCTAGACCACTTTGCACTTCTCCCCTGTGACAACCACTGCATATCTTTTTTTTTTTTTAACATCTTTATTGGAGTATAATTGCTTTACAATGGTGTGTTAGTTTCTGCTTTATAACAAAGTGTATTAGTTATACATATACATATGTTCCCATATCTCTTCCCTCTTGTGTCTCCCTCCCTCCCACCCTCCCTATCCCACCCCTCTATGTGGCCACAAAGCACCGAGCTGATCTCCCTGTGCTATGTGGCTGCTTCCCACTAGCTATCTATTTTACATTTGGTATTGTATATATGTCCATGCCACTCTCTCACTTTGTCACAGCTTACCCTTCCCCCTCCCCATATCCTCAAGTCCATTCTCTAGTAGGTCTGTGTCTTTATTTCCGTCCTGCCCCTAGGTTCTTCATGACCTTTTTTTTTTTTTTCTTAGATTCCATATATACGTGTTAGCATACGGTATTTGTTTTTCTCTTTCTGACTTACTTCACTCTGTATGACAGACTCTAGGTCCATCCACCCCACTACACTGAAAGCTCCTTGCAGGCAAGAGAGAGGAGTGAAGCATGTCTGACCACATTGCCAGTACTTACTCTAGTCCCTGATGAAAAGTGTTTATTAAAAGTTTGTTAATTAATGGACACAAGAATTAAAGTTTTCTAACTTACCTTCTGTATAAATCACAGGAGTGTAATGACATCTCTCAAGTAGCCAATATATTTTGAGAAGAATCTGTAAGAATAAAACAGCATTAAAAATTGATGTTTAATAGGGCAAAGAAAATTCCCAATTATTGAATTTATCATTTATTTTATATTTCAAATATGGATATCCTTGTAGCTTTTGAAATTTTTCATTGTAAAATTTAGGTGTTCACAGAATATGGATTAAAAAGCAAATTTACTTCGAGGTATTGTTTCTATTTTGACACAAAGTCATAAAAAAAAAACTATTACCAAAGAAGATGTTTAAAATAATTTAAATATGTGACTTGTAACAGCTACATATATTGTAAATCTACTGTTCTAAAAATAAGGAGCAATTATCCCTTGTTTACTTTAACATTTAATATGCTGAACAGTCTGGAGAACCATTTATTTACTAACAAATATATGTAAAATAGGGTAGTGAAAAACAACTCCGTGTGCTTTTTTGACTGTTTGAAAATTATAATTGAATTACTGAAAAAACTGAAAATGTTTCAAAACATTATTTGAAAGATGTGTAAGAGAGAGGATAGGAAAATATGCCTGCATATTTATTGCCTAACAATTTAAATTACAAATATGGAGAGTACAAACTTTCAGTTATGAGTAGTTCTAGAACTTTCATGTACAGCATGGTGACTATAGTTAATAATAATGTACTGTATACTTGAAGTTTTCTAGAAGAATAGATCTCAAGTGTTCTCACCACACACACAGACACACAGGCACACACGCACACAAAAGATAACTATGGGAAATAATGAATATGTAAATTAGCTTGATTATGGTATGATTTCCTGATTTCACTTTGTGAAATGATTGTGGAATCATTTTCACAATGTGTATGTAGATCAAAACATTATATTGTACAACCTAAAAATATACAATTTTTATTTGTCAATCATACTTCAATAAAGCTGGAAAAAATACACAGACGTATATATACAGATATATACATGTATACATATATATGTTTTGTGTATGTATATATACACATACATATGTGTGCGTTTTAGCATCCTTAAATTTGCATTACCTATTCCAGTTTTTGCTGGAAAATACTATTTTTATTGTTCCACAAAACATAGCACACCAAGGTTGATCAGCAGATTTGAATCCCAAGTAACTGTCCTCTCTCTCCAGCAGTTTCTGACAGGTTTGCCTGTCCTTGGGTTTGGTGAATTCCCTCCCTGCTCTCACCTCCACTGGCAGAATCCCCAGCTTACCCCGACCCTCTAGTTACAGCCCTAATCCTCCAAAAATTTCATGAACATAAAGAAAGGTTTCTCCTCAGGAAAACACTGCATGGTTCTACTGTTGACCAACTATGGGTTTATAATATGATCAATTCATGTGATTTGTCTACAAACCTGGAAGGGCAAATTGAATACATTTTATTTTCTCTCAGAATAAGTGAAGGTACACATCAATCTACAATTGAAAATAAAATTTCATTAAAATGTACTTAAAAAAGAACTCCTTGCCTAGCCCTAGATCCCAGAGGTTTTCTCCCAGGATTTTTTCTAAAAGTTTTATAGTATTATATTTTATATTTAATTTTGTGATCCATTTTTGAGTTAATTAGTGTGAAAGGGGTGAAGTTTGGGTTGAGTTTTTTTAGCCTGTGGACATCCGTTTTCTCCAGCATCGTTTGTTAAAAAGACTAGGCTTCCTCTCTCAGAACGAAATTAGTAAAGTGAAAAAAAAATGAAACATAAAACTGAAAGTGAAGATTTTTATTCTTTGTAAAAAAGTTTTAATATCTCTCCGTTAATAAACAAATAACAATTTATGGATAGAGTTATGTTAAACAATAATTTTGCAGTTGAATCATGCTCAAAATCAACCCACCAAGTTTGAGAAAAAGACCTCGTTAACTGAACCGCTATGGAGACCAGCACAACTCCCAGGTATATTGGTGAATTTGAGAGAGAACTTGATAGCACATGGCCGCAGTTTACTTGGCTGAGTGCCACCTGCATAGGCACAAATGACCCAGTTCTGAAACTCATCTGGCTCCTGAGCAAACGAAATGTAAAGGACTATGTATTAGTTTCCTGTTGATGCATAACAGATTACCACAAGCTAAGTGGCTTCAAATAACACCCATTTATTAACGTATAGTTTACAGCAGGCTGGATTCAATGGTCAGAGTATCATAAGGCTGAGAGGAAGGTGTTAGCAAGGCAGATTCCTTGTCTGGAGGCTCTAGGAAGACATCTGCCTCTAGGCTCATTTAGGTTGTTAGAGTACGGTTCCTTGCTGTTGGAAGTGTTAGGTCCCTTATTTTCTGGCTGTCACCCAGAGTCCTTTCTCAGCATCTTAAGACCACCCACATTCCTTTTCATGTGTTTTCCTCTGCCTTCAAGCCAGCAATGATCTATCAAGTCACCTTGTACATCAAATCTCTCTGACCTTCTCTTCTGCTGCCAGATGGAGCAAACTCTGTACGCAAAGTGCTTACCTGATTGGGTCCAGTCCACCTGGATAAACTCTATGTATTAAGATCAATCCATTCAGTTTTAACTACAACTGCAAATTCTCTTCACAGCAGTATCCAGATTAGTGTTTGAATGAAGAATCAGAGAACAGGAATCTTGGAAAACCAGGTTTAGAAATCTTCCTACTATAAGCCTGTAATGAGTTAAGTGCATTTAAGCCCTTCTGGGCTTTCCCAGAGTAGTTGTAGTTGATGATGAAACATTCTAGTTAGTTACCATGTGATATTTACACATTAATCCTCTACATCTTCCTGGGACCTGCGATGTCCTCCAGCTCTTCCACATTCATCAGGTTCCATAAAGTTCCTCAAAGGCACTACCATCCTCACCTGGTGTGGCCGAAAATTCCACCAGTGGCAAAGCAGGAGATTCCTTGAGGTGCCCCTTGATGAGGGGCAGGAGAGATGACATGGTCTTCTTTTTTGCTTTGGTTTACAAAATTTAAAGACGTATCAAAATTTCAGAGCTTTTGTTGACAGTTTTTTTGTTTTCACGTCTAACTCTTTGTCCTCTCCTCCACGGGGCTCAGGCATCAATGAATGGACCTGGTCCAGGTGATGAATCTAACTAACAGGAACAACCAGGATTTGACCCGGACCAGACCTCCTCTAAGATGTCTAAGTTTTGGTCTCACTTTAACTCACGACCAATAACTTCACAAGGGCCCTCATTGTTGCCCAACAATTCTAACATATTCCTTTGTCTGTTCACTCTCTCATGCTCCTAAATTATTTCATACTTCACATCTTCTCTTTCTGAAAACTTCCCAAGTCTCCTCCTCAGTGACCACCCTCAGCTGATGACTTGCTTCTGCTGACTAAAAACAATTGCACAGCGTGAGAGTTGTGAGTTAAGTTTTATCTGGGGCAAAATGAGGACTATAGCCTGGGAGACAGCATATCGAATAGCTCTGAGAAAGTGCTCCAAAGAGGAAGTGGGGAAGGTCAGTATATATGTGATTTTGGTGAAGGAGGAGTACATGCAATCAAGCAGATATTTTTTGCAGAAGGTCCTGCTAGTTTCGTGAAGGTTACTGCTAGTCATGAGGAGCAGACATCACCATGAAGAATTTTTTAGTGCTTTTCTAAATATGAGGAGATGCAAGAATTGGGCTCATAAAATCATCTCCTGAAAATATCTAACTGTCTAAGGACCTGTTCTGCCAGTTTTTTCCAGAGCACAGAGTGCCTCATTTCTGATCTCCACCCTGAATTCCTTTCAGGGGGTGATGAAGGTCAGCAGATGCAGTGGCTCATAATTTAATTTTTGTAGAGGTAGATGGCAAGTGCCAATTTGTATGTGACATTTCCATAGGCCTGAGAAGACAGAAGCAATCGGAAGGCAACTTCCCTATTTTCCCCACATCTGCCCACCTACAGGCCATTGTGTCCATGCACCCTGCCTTCCCTCCTGACACAGTGGATTCACTGTCCATGCCCCGTTCAGAGACCAAACCTTCCACTTTGCACCAGAATCTATCTACTCTCTCCAACAAAAAGATACAAGGCAGTATACTGCCCCAGATATTCAACACCACCACCTCATGGATAAACAATAAAAATTTTATTTAATCATTACAATCAGCATACAATGGTACCATACTTTTTGCATCTTAAAAAATAAATACATAATACCTCTTTTGACCTCCATATCCACCTCTAAATACTCCTCCATTTCTCTTCTCCAACTTACATATATACTTGAAATTTTCTTTTTTTAAATTGAGGTACAATTGACATAGAACATTATATTACTTTCAAGTATACAACATAATGATTCAATATTTACATATATTGCAAAATGATCACCACAACAGATCTAGTTAGCATCCATCACCATACACAAGAATTTTTTTCTTGTGATGAGAACTTTTTTTTTTTTAATTTATTTTCTTTTGGCTGTGCTGGGTCTTTGTTGCTGCATGTGGGCTTTCTCTAGTTGCAGCAGGCAGGGGCTTCTCATTGCAGTGGCTTCTCTTGTTGTGGAGCACGGGCTCTAGGCACGTGGGCTTCAGTAGTTTCAGCATGTGGGCTCAGTGGTTGTGGCACATGGGCCCTAGAGCGCGCAGGCTTCAGTAGTTGCAGCACGTGGGCTCTAGGGCACACGGGCTCAGTAGCTGTGGCTCACTGGCTTAGTTGCTCCAAGGCACGTGGGATCTTCCCGGACCAGGGATTGAACCCATGTCCCCTGCATTGACAGGCGGATTCTTAACCACTGCGCCACCAGGGAAGTCCTGATGAGAACTTTTAAGATCTACTCTCTTAGCAACTTTCAAATACGCAGTACAGTATTATTAACTGTAGTCACCATGCTGTACATTACATCCCTATGACTTAATTATTTTATAGCTGAAAATAAATTTTATTTTAAATGAATTTTATTTTATAGCAGATGCAAACTATTATATACAGGATGGATAAACAACAAGGTCCTACTGTATAGCACAGGGAACTATACCCAAGCACAGGGAACTGTATCCAATCTCCTGGGATAAACCATAATGGAAAATAATATTTTTAAAAATGTCTCTATGTGTATAACTGAGTCACTTTGCTGTACAACAGAGATTGGCACAACATTGTACACCAACTAGACCACAATTAAATAAATAAATAAATAAATAGGATGGCAAAGAGTAGAAATCAATCAGTCTCCTTCCTTTATGTTTAAAAGTAAGCATGCTGTTATGTTAAACAAAATTCAAAATTGAAATTACGTAAAAATTCCTACAGAATTCATTCTGCAGAAGAGGCTGAGGAAATAACAAGCATGGCAGCCATAGCAATACAATAAAATATGAGTCCTATGGGACCACAGAGCTCTTGCTATCATTAGCAGTTGAACAGAAGTGGAGAGTCAACATCAAATAGCAGCTACCTGGATCTGTAACAGCTAAAATAATACTCATATGATTATAAATATAAATAGCACAGGGGAGAGAAATGGGCGTGGGTTTAATAAGTTGAAATTCAAGTATAATTCCAGAATGAAAACCAATTCCTTAGGACTGATTATGGCAAGATAGTTGTACTTTATATACTTTATCTTTTGGTACATTATTAGAAACTTGTGCAAACATCAGAGCACCTTATTACTTTTCCAGCACAAGAATTATTGATTATAAGAGACACCGTTAATACTTTAAGAGGACTAAAAGAGGAAAAATAAATACTAGATTAAATATGCACTTTAATTTTAAAATTCATACTGACTAGTAAGTATGAAATAGTAAGTATGAAGAACATGTCTAACCACTGAAGGATCACAGCAACAGTCTCAACATACTGATTAGTAATTAGACTATTTTAGTAGCTTCAGTCAGGGTGGATACCACATTACAAAAGGCACATTAATGAACAAATGTAGCTCTAGAGGAAAACAAACAGGAGATGAGGATTCTGAAAATTTTTCCTTAGAACTCAATGGCCATGTCTAAGATTGGCTGAGAGTATAAGACCTAACGGAGGAGTAGTAACATATGGAAGTAAGATCCAACTAGCTAAGAAAAGATAGGTGAATACCACGGACATTGGTTTTCAAAGAGGGATGTTTGTAATGAACCCAGACTCTCCTGGTCTGCCTGGAGCCCTCTCAGCAGAGTTGGACAACACTTGCAGGATGCTATACAAAACAACATCTGTGGCACAGAAAGTTTAACTAGAGGACTGACATGTGTGCGACCAGAGGACATGCATTTAAGAGGGACTTTAAGGATATCTAGTGTGACTCCACAAGTCCATGGATGAGTTAACCAAGGCCCAAGGAAGAGAATAATAATGCAGTTGATAAAGAGCTGGGCTTGGTCTAATCCAACTTTGCAAATTTAGTGATAAGACTAAAATTCTAGAGGGTCACCACTTTTCATTCTGAGAGCCCTGAATTTCAAACTCAGAGCTGTTTTTTCTCAGGAGATGGGTTCTCAGGCAGCTGCTTCCTGAAGAACATACACTGCTAATAAAAGACTAATACACAATTAAACATTCTAGCAGTCCTCATTTATTTGGCTTACATCCTCATATTCCCCTTTAATATTTTTAGACACTATCAAGGTTTACAATCCTAATCCAGTATAAACTGTAAACACACACATATACATACACAGACAGGAAGTTTCTTTCAGAAGTTTCGTAATTTTCTACGGTCTTTATTACAAAACTGTATCCCATGGAGTGCACAGCTTGGGAAGTCAACGGCATTTCCTTTCTAAATCCCTCTTCGTTAAGTCATGCCTTTAAGTGCACTTATAGCACCAAACTCAGGGCTATTAAAGGCAAATTGATAATTTTTCACGCTGAAATCTATCTATACTTACCCACCTATTTTTACCATGGTGGTACTCTCCAAAACTTTGAAGTCACTCAAGCTGATTTTTCCCAGAAGGAACTCATTCTATTAGTAAATGTTAATGCCAAGAATATAGATAATCACAACAAAAAGAATAAAATACCTAGGAATAAACCTACCTAAGGAGGCAAAAGACCTGTACTCAGGAAACTGTAAGATACTGATGAAATAAATCAAAGATGACACAAACAGATGGAGAGATGTACCATGTGCTTGGACTGGAAGAAGAAATATTGTGAAAATGACTATACTACCCAAAGCAATCTACAGATTCAATGCAATCCCTATCAAATTACCAATGGCATTTTTTACAGAACTAGAACAAAAAATCTTAAAATTTGTATGGAGACAAAAAAGACCCCAAATAGCCAAAGCAGTCTTGAGGGAAAAAAACGGAGCTGGAGGAATCAGACTCCCTGACTTCACACTATACTACAAAGCTACAGTCATCAAGACAATATGGTACTGGCACAAAAACAGAAATATAGATCAATGGAACAAGATAGGAAGCCCAGAGATAAACCCACGCACCTATGGTCAACTAGTCTATGACAAAGGAGGCAACGATATACAGTGGAGAAAAGACAGCCTCTTCAATAAGTGGTGTTGGGGAAACTGGACAGCTACATGTAAAAGAATGAAATTACAACACTTCCTAACACCATACACAAAAATAAACTCAAAATGGATTAAAGACCTAAATGTAAAACCAGACACTATAAAACCCTTAAAGGAAAACATAAGCAGAACACTTTTTGACATAAATCGCAGCAAGATCTTTTTTGACCCACCTCCTAGAGTTATGAAAATAAAAACAAAAATAAACAAATGGGACCTAATGAAACTTAAAAGCTTTTGCACAGCAAAGGAAACCATAAACAAAACAAAAGGACAACCCTCAGAATGGGAGAAAATATTTGCAAATGAAGCAATTGACAAGGGATTAATCTCCAAAATATACAAACAGCTCATGCAGCTCAATATCAAAAAAACAAATAACTCAATCAAAAAATGGGCAGAAGACCTAAACAGACATTTCTCCAAATAAGACATACAGATGGCCAAAAAGCACATAAAAAGATGCTCAACATCACTAATTATTAGAGAAATGCAAATCACAACTACAATGTGGTATCACCTCACACTGGCCAGAATCGCTGTCATCAAAAACCTACAAACAATAAATGCTGGAGAGGGTGTGGAGAAAACGGAACCCTCCTACACTGTTGGTAGGAATGTAAACTGGTACAGCCACTATAGAAAACAGTATGGAGGTTCCTTAAAAAACTAAAAATAGAGCTACAATATCATCCATCAATCCCCCTCCTGGGCATATACCCAGAGAAAACCATAATTTGAAAAGATATGTGCACCCCAATGTTTTTTGCAGCACTATTTACAATAGCCAGGACATGGAAGCAACCTAAATGTCCATCAACAAAGGAATGGATAAAGAAGATGTGATATATATATATATATATACACAATGGAATATTACTCAGCCATAAAAAAGAACAAAATAATGTCATTTGCAACAACATGGATGGACCTAGAGATTGTCATACTGAGTGAAGTAAGCCAGACACAGAAAGACAAATATCATATGATATCACTTACATGTGGAATCTAAATAAATGATACAAATGAGCTTATTTACAAAATATAAGTAGAGTCACAGATGTAGAAAACAAACTTGTGGTTACCAGGGGATAAGGGAGGGGGAGGAATAAATTGGGAGACTGGTATTGACATATACACACTATTATATATAAAAGAGATAACTAATAAGAACCTGCTGTATAGCACATGGAATGCTACTCAATACTCTGTAATGGCCTATATGGGAAAAGAATCTTTAAAAAAAAAAAAAAAAGTGGATACATGTATATATATAACTGATTCCCTTTGTTGTACACCTGAAACTAACACAACATTGTAAATCAACTATATTCCAATAAAAGATTTTTAAAAAGAACATAGGTAAATTGCTCTCCTCAAGAACCTTTATACTCTTTAAATTATTTCATACTGCATGACAGTTAGTAATAGCAAAGAAAAGTGATTTCAGTTACCCCACAAATTGGTACTATAGTGCCGTGAAGACACTTGCTTGACTAGGATGTTAGTGCACTGTAATTTTCTGATTAATTAAAATATCTAGGTTTCTTAAAGTTATTTATTTAATGTAGCCAATAAACGGCTGATAGACACTAAATTTAATAAAAGAGGAGAAAATCAGGATCTCCAATACAGGGAAACCAAAATGGTTTAAAAAGTTATCATGCATTACTATTAAGATTAAACCTCAAGGGAATGAAGTCAGGGAAGATAGTGAAGTTGGAAGCACCAAGAATTCATCTCTCTACCTGGACAGCAACTGTACTAGGAGAAACTATCAGAGGTGGATACTTTGGAACTTTGGAGTTTATTTGAACACTTGTAACTTCAAGGGGATAGCTTGGCTAGGACATTTTCATTAATTTTGGTTTATTTCAACCATTAGGGTGGTTGCAGCTACTCAGCCCCCTACCCCAGCCCCATACCAGACAGCTGTGAAGAACGTAACCCAAATTTCTGGAGCAGCTTCCTCTGGAGCCAGGGTGGCCAATAAGATCCTTGTCATCCACATGTAGGTTCTTGGTTCTAACTGTGAATTACTGCTCTCACTGCTGAAGTGTGGATATGGAGGCTGGCCACCAATGTTCCAACTGCCACCAGCTGAAGTAATTTCCAGGAGGTTTAAAAGAGCCACCTGTTTTTTTGTTTGCTTGCTTTTTGTTTGTTTGTTTGTTTTTGATATTCAAAAGCAACTATGTGTATGGGGGAATTTAGAAAGCCACCATGCATACCTAGGGAAATATGGAGCTCAGAAAAGACATGCAGAAGATCTTAAGCTTTTACTCCAATACAGAGACACCTTATAGCAACTTTTTAAAGTACCAAACTCTGAGGAAAAGGGAAAATCTGATTTCCCCAGTTTCCATGTTATCAAATTCAAAAGTCCAATTTTCAATAAAAAAACAACAAGGCATACAAAGAAACAAGAATGTATAGCTGATTCAAAGAAGCAAAATAAAGCAACAGAAAATGTACCTGAGGAAGCATAGATGTCAAAATTACTAGACAAAGATTTTAAAACAACTCTTTTAAAGACACTCAAAGAGCTAAAGGAAGACATGGACAAAGGAAAATAATATATTAAAAAATATCAATGAAGAGAATAAATTACTTTCAAATAGAACCAAAAAGAAATTTTGATGCTGAAAAGTACAATAACTGAAATGAAAAATACCTCAAAAGGGTTAAAAAGCAGATTTGTGCAAGTGGAAGAATAAGTGAACATAAAGAAAGAACAACTGAAATTATCAAGTCTAAGGAACAGAAAGAAAAAAGAATGAAGAAAATTGAACAGAGCCTAAGAGACCTGTGAAACACCATCAAGTGGACCAACATAGGCATTGTGGGAATGCCATCAGGAGAAGAGAGAGAGAAAGGAACGAAATGAATAACGCCTGAAAACTCCCCAAATTTAAAGGATTGAAATTGCAATAAATGCATCTACAAATCCAAGAAGCTCAAAAACTCCAAATAGAATAAACTCAAAAATACTCACACTGAGATACATTATAATCAAAATGTTGAAAGACAGAGACAAAGAGACGATCTTGAAAGCAGCAAGAGAGAAGTGACTCATCACATACAAGTGGTCCCCAATGAGGTTATCTGTCAATTTCTCATCAGAAAGCTTGAAGGCCAGAAGTCAGTGGGTTGATATACTCAATATGCTTAAAGGAAAAAAAACTGTTGATGGGCAACTTTATATCCAATAAAGCTACTCTTCAAAAATGAGGGAGAAATGACACCCCTAGATTTTAAAAAGCTGAGGGAGGTCATTACCACCAGACCTTCCCTCCAAGAAATGTTAAAGGGAGTGCTTCAGGTTGAAATGAAAGGAAGATAGTAACTTGAAGCCATATAAAGAAATTAGGGTAAAGGTAAATGCATGGGCAACTGTAAAAGCTACTATTACTGTAATTTTGGTTGAGCCTGACTTTTATTTTCTAAAGCGTTTAAAATACAAATGCATAAAAATTATTAATCTATTTTATTGTATACAAAATGTGTAATGATGTAATCTATGACATTAATAACAGAAACTGAGGGTGGTGTGGTATAGTAGTGAGCTTTTTTATGTTATTGAAGTTAAGTTGGCATCAATTCAAATTAGATTATTATAACTTTGGGATATTAAATATAATACCCATGGTAACCACCAAGAAAATATCTATAGGATATACGTATAAAGAATTAAGAAGAGAATTGAAATATTTCACTATGAAAAGTTAACTAAAAATAAAGCAGTAATGGAGAAAATGAGGGACATAAAAACCTATAGGCATAGAGAAAACATATCTGTTTTCTGAAAAATGGCAGAAGTAAATCCCTCCTTATCAGTAACTACCTTAAGTGTAAATGGATTAAACTCTCCAATAAAAATACAGAGATTGGCACAATGAATAAATATTTATAATTCAACTATGTGGTCTCTATCAGAGACTCACATTACTTCCAAAGACAAATAGGTTGAACGTAAAATGATAGAAAAAATATTTCATACAAATGATGATGAAAATAGGGCTGGAGTGGCTACACTAATATCAAACAAAATAGACTTTAACTCTAAAAAGTTTACAAGAGACAAAGAAGATGTATCTTAATAAAAGTCTCAAGAAATAATCTAAGTATTCATCAACAGATAAATGGATAAAGATGTGGTATATATACACTATGAATATTACTCAGCCATAAAAAAGAATAAAATTCTGCCATTTGCAACAAAGTGAATGGACCTAGAGAGTACTATGCTTAGTGAAATAAGTCAGACAGAAAAAGACAAATACTCTATGTTATCACATATGTGGTATCTGAAAAAATAAAACAAAGGTATATAACAAATTAGAAACAGACTCACAGATATGGAAAACAAACTAGTGGTCACCAGTGGGGAGAGGGAAGGGGAGAAAGGCAAAATAGGGGTATGGGATTAAGAGATACAAACTACTATATACAAAATAGACAAGCAACAAGGATATATTGTACAGCATAGGGAATATAGCCATTATTTTGTAATAACTTTACATGGAGTATAACCTATAAAAATATTGAATCACTATGTCTACACCTGAAACTAATAAAATGTTGTAAATCAACTATACTTCAATAAAAAATTAAATTAAAAAAGGTTCGATATCACAATGAAAATAGAAATTATAAACATTTATGCACTTAATAAAATACCTCAAAATATATGAAGCAAAAAATTGATAGAACAGAAGGTGAGAAATAGAGAGCTCTATAATAATAGTGGTGATTTCAATGCCCTGCTTTCAGTAATGGATAGATCAGTCAGACATAAGAGATGTAAGAAAATAGAGGACTTGAAAAATGCAATAAACCAACTAGATATAAAAGACATATAGAACACTACCCCAAAACAGCAGAATACAGGTTTTTTTCAAGTGCACATGGGACATTCTACAGGACAGATCACATGTTAAACCACAAAATAAGTCTGAATAGATGAAAAGACAGATATCATACTAAGTGCCTTCTCCAATCACAACAGGATGAAGTTAAAAATCAGTAACAAAGAAAACAGGAAAATTCACAGATTTGTGGAAACTCAACAACATACTCTTAAAGACGCCATCACAAGATAAATTAGAAAATACTTAGAAACAAATAAAAACACAACATACTAAATTTATGGGATGCAGTGGAAGTAGTGCTCAGAGGGAAATCTATAGGTGCAAATGTTTACATTGTAAAAAAATGTCAGATCTCAAATCAACAGCTTCATACCATAAGGAACTAGAAAAGGAAAATAAAGCCAAACTCAAAGCTAGCAGATGGAAAGAAACAATAAAGTTTAGAGCAAAGTTAACAAAATAGAGAAATAAAACAATAGAAAAATATTAATGAAACCACAAATTGGTTCTTTGAAAAAATAAACAAAATTGACAAACCTTTAGCTAGACTGACAAAATAAAAAAGAGAAGACACAAATAACTAAAATCAGAATAACAGTGGAAGTATTACTACAAACCTTATAGAGGCAAAAAGGAATTATAGAAGGATACTATGAACAACTGTAAGCCAACAAATTAGATAACCATTAGAGAAATGGGCAAACTTCTTGAAACACACAAATGCCCTAAACCAACTCACAAAGAAAGAGAAAATCTCAACAGACCTATAACAGGTAAAGAGATTGAATTATTAATCTAAAACTTACCAGCAAAGAGAAGTCCTGGACCAGGTGGCTTCACAAAAGAATTCTACCGAACATTTAAAGAAGAATTAATATCAATCCTTCTCAAGCTCTTCCAAATCATTGACAAGGAGGGAACACTTCCTACCTCATTTTATGAGTCCAGCATTAATTTATATCAAAGCCAGAAAAAAAAATACCACAAGAAAAGTAAATCACAGATCAATAGCCCTTATGAAGATAGATGCAAAAATCCTCAACAAAATATTAGTAAATTGAATCCAATAGCATTTTAAAATAATTACTTACCATGACCAAGCAGCATTTATTCCTGAAATGTAAGAGTCGTTCAACATAAGAATATTAATCAATGTAATGTGTCACATTAATAGAACAAGGAAAAAAACCACATGATTATCCCAATTGATGCAGAAAAGGCATTTGACAAAATCAAACACACTTTCATGATAAAAAAACTTCCAGAAGTCTGGAAATAGAGGGAAAATCCCTCAACCTATTAAAAAATATTTACAAAAACCCACAGCTAACATTATAATCAATGGTAAGGGACTGAAAACTGTCCACCTAAGATAAGGAACAAAAACAAGAATACCCACTTTCACTGCTGCTATTCAACATTCTACTGGAAGTTCTAACCAGAGCTATCAGAAAAGAAAAGTGAATAAAAGGCATCCAAAATAGAAAGAGCTAAAACTATTGCAGATGACACCATCCAGCATATAGAATACACCAAGTAGAAACTAATAAATTCAGCGAAGTTGCAGAGTACAAGATCAACACGCAAAAATCAGATGTGTTTCTAAATACCAGCAATAAAAAAGGCCAAAAAAAATTTAGGAAAGCAATCCTACTGATAATAGCACCTAAAAGAATTAAATACTTTGTAGTAAATCTAACCAAGCAGGTGAAAGAGTTGTACACTCAAAACTACAAAATATTGCTGAAAGAAACTGAAGAAGGGACTTCCCTGGTGGCGCAGTGATTAAGAATCCGCCTGCCAATGCAGGGGACAGGGGTTTGATCCCTGGTCCGGGAAGATCCCACATGCTGCAGAGCAACTAAGCCCATGCGCCACAACTACTGAGCCTGCATTCTACAGCCCACGTGCCACAACTACTGAGCCCACGTGCCACAACTACTGAGCCCACGTGCCTCGAGCCCCTGCTCTGCAACAAGAGAAACCACCGCAATGAGAAGCCCGCGCACTGCAACAAAGAGTAGCCCCCACTCACCGCAACTAGAGAAAGCCCGCTCGTAGCAACGAGGACCCAACGCAGCCAAAAAATAAATGAATAACTAAATAAGAAACTAAAGAAGACAAAAATAAATGGAAAGATATTTATATTCATGGCTAGGAAGACTTAATATTTTTATGATGTTAATACCACCCAAAGCAAGCTATAGGTTCAATGTAATCCCTATCAAAATACCAATAGTTCTTTTCACAAAAATGGAATTTTAGGGGGCCTTAAATAGCTAAAACAGTCCTTAAAAAAAGAAAGAAAACTGGAAGACTCATACTTCCTGACTTTGAAACTTACTGCAAAGCTGTAGTAACTAATACAGAATGGTATTGGCATTAAGGACAGACATATAGACCACTGGCATAGAATAGAGAGCTCAGAAATAAACTCTCACATATATGGTAAACTGATTATTGACAAAGGTGCCAAGACCATTCAATGGGAAAAAGAAAGTCTTTTCAACAAATGGTGCTGGGAAAACTGGATATCCACATGCAAAAGAAGTTGGACCCTTACCTCATATTAAATGCAAAAGTCAATTCAAAATGGATCAAAGATCTAAATTTTAGATCTAAATTTAAGAGCTCAAACTGTAAAACTCAGGGAAAAAAAATTTAAAGTCTTCATTACATTGGATTTGGCAACGACTTAAGGACTATGACACCAAAGCACAGGTAACAAAAGAAACAAATGATAAATTGGACTTGATCAAATTAATGTTTGTGCATCAAAGGATACTATCAAATTATATAAATAAATAATGGGGTAAAATATTTGCAAATAACATCTGATAGGGGATTAATATCCAGAATATATAAAGAGCTCCCACAACTCCATAACACCAAATAACCCAATTCAAAAATGGGCAAAGGACTTGAATAGACATTTCTCAAAGGAGATATGCAAATGGCTAATAAGCACATGAAAATGTGCTCAATATCATTAGTCATTAGGGAAATGCAAATCACAGCTACAATGAGATAGCATTTTATACCTACTAGGATGGGTTAAAAAAAAGAAAAGAAAACAAGTGATGACAAGGATGTAGAGAAATTGGAACTCTTGTGCATTGCTGGTGGGAATGTAAAATGGTACAGCTGCTGTTGAAAACAGTTTGTTGTTTTTTCAAAAGACTAAACATGAAACTACCATATGACCCGCAATTTCATTCCTAGGTATACATTCAAAAGAATTAAAAGCAGGGACTTGAACATATATATGTACACCAATGTTCATAGCCAAGTTATTCTCAATAGCCAAAAGGTGTAAATAACATGTGTCCTTGAGCAAAGGAATGTCTAAACAAATTGTGATATATACATACAAAGGAATATTATTCAGCCATAAAAAGAAGTGAAATTTTTATATATGCTGCAACATGGATGTATCTTGAAAAAATTATGCTAAGTGAAATTGTCCAGATACAAAACAACAATCATTTGGTGATTCATAGAGACAGAAAGTAGAATAGAGTTAAGGGGAAAGAGGAATTATTGTTTAATTGATACAAAGTTTTTGTTGGGGATGACCAAAAAGTTTTAGATATAGTGGTGATGATTACACAACATTGCAAATGTTATTTGATGCTACTGAATTACACACTTCGGAACAGTTAAAACGATAAATATTACGTTATGCATATTTTACCACTATAAAGAAAAGATCCTCAATTTCTTTGAAGTTAAGATAAACAGGTGAGAATAATGATTTTTAGAAAAAAAACTACAAATATATGTTAATTGAGAGAAAGTTTTTTTGGCAATAAATTTTAAAGGAAGTGTTTAAATTGGACCTATACAGTAAAAAATGATAAACATAATCGATAAAAATCCTTGATAGAAGTTTCATAAGTCACAGAAGTACTTTTTAAAGTTACAGTTTTTAAGGTCACTATGCTTCTCCTTACTTATTTTCATTTTGACTTTATGTCAACCTGAGAAAAAATAACCAGATATGTCCAACAGTAACTCCAGAAAATTAAACAACACAATGCTGGAAAGGTAGAATCCGTTAATTATCCAAGGCACTATAACATAAGTACAGTTGCTATACTGTTCTGAATGAATTACTGAAGTTTTAACAGAAGCATTCTTTTAAAAAGCATTTCACTGAATGACCACTGGACATCAACTCAAGGTAGAAGAGGCATATATAGGATTTCCCATCTCTGATTGTTTCCAGAATTTCATGGTGTATATAATGTAATATCCCAACTCTAGAAAGAAGACCACGTTGACCAAGAGAAAGGCTGCTTTCTTAATCTTAGTTTCTGATCCAAAATTTTCAGTGGTTTTTCACAGTCTAAAAGACAAACCCAAATTCCTTAATGCGACATTATCTGGGGCTCAAAATATAATATTGCCAATCACTCCCCCAAGTTCTGAAATCTTCCTAGAGTCAAATTGCTTCTGTCAAGTATTCATCACAGATGTGATTCTGCTCAGATGTGTGATTATTTAATTTCTCCCACTGTATTAGACTGAATTTTTGCTCAGCACATATCCCCAGTGCTCAGCAGGAATTAATTAATTAGTTAAGACTATTAGAGCCATCTGTCTATGCATCATCCTTCCTATAAATCCCCTTCTCACCTTTCACCTCCTACCAGGCCTTCTCACCTCTAGCCTCTTACTACTCATCCCATATGAAAACCACCTTCTGATGAGTTTGCTAAAACCCAGTTACATCACATCCCTGTTCCTCAATAAGTTGTATTCAGATCTCAACTTTCTTGGTTCTCCAGATCTCAACTTTCTTGGTTCCTGCCTTATATTTTGCTCCACTCATCTGGCAAACTGGACTATTCACATTAGTCCCAAACATTCCTCCACACATTAGTTAATGCCATGCTCTCTGGCACAAGAGCCCCTGTGCTTCTCTGCCCATTAAAATAATACCCAAATTTCAAAGTTGGCCTAAATGTCACTTCTTCCAGGTAGCTTTCCTCTTATTGCCCTACCTGAAAATGAGATTCTTGTTTTTAACTTCTCTGGCATTGGAGACATACCTCTTTCAAGGCACGCATTATATGGCATGCTTACTTCTCTTAAAATTCTCTTGAAATCATGGATTGGACTGGGTTTACCTCTCTGTCTATGGCACCCTGCAGAGAGTCGATGCAGGCTCAGAGTGCTGGACAAGCTGGAGAAAAGGCCCCTGAACTGCACCAGAGAGCAGGTGAAAGATCTAAGAGAAAGTGTGAGAGCCCTCTGACCCAGGCATTCTAGGCAGATCTTCAACTAACAAGTTGATCTCAAGTCATTGTCACTGCTCATCACTTATCATTGGTGCGCTTAAAGAAATGTATCCATACCATCTCAATGGGCAAAATGGCGCTAGGAAAATGCATATTTAGCTGATACATTTGAGTTTTTACTTAAGATACAAGGATCACACACATTACACACACTTCTCTTTTTTTCATTTCTAACACACATGAATATTAAAGAGAGATACACTTTATTAGTGCTTGTTGTCACCAAAGAAAGTGGTGGGCAAAAGCAAAAACAGCAGAGATGCTCTGAGTGTCCTTATTCTAGACTTTATTGAATTTTAAAAGATTCTAAGGCTCAAACTAGTCCAGTAGAGGCCAAGACATATGCAACTAAAAATCTCATTGGGTACATATTCTATTGTGTAAGCATGGCAAGTGGTGAAAATACACCACCTTACATTCATTTGGAGGTCAATCCAGTACCATCATATGAATTCTTTAGCAATTTGGAACATTTGGGTCAGGATGTTTATTTGCTGCATTTGAAAATAGGAAAAGAGAGGATCTGGACAGAGAAGAGATCTTGATTAGAATATGTTGGAAGTCCTTTCAAGTCCAAGTTTTGAAATTCCCATTTGAATGATTGGGAGAATAGCTTATTTTCATGATAGAGCTCTTTTCTTGGAACCAAATTCCACAGCTCAGGTACAGAGCAGAAAGAAACAGCCCAGCCCCACCCACTTTATAGCTTGGTGGTGGTGGTCTGGTCTCTGATTAGCAAAGAAGCTGAGGCAACAGGCTACAGTTATGGCAACACTTGGCTTCCTGCAGATTTCCACAGATGAAGGAAGA
This sequence comes from Balaenoptera borealis, assembly GCF_965194805.1. Taxonomy (NCBI): domain Eukaryota; kingdom Metazoa; phylum Chordata; class Mammalia; order Artiodactyla; family Balaenopteridae; genus Balaenoptera; species Balaenoptera borealis. The sequence goes on along the minus strand of NW_028123734.1, from coordinate 467,091 downwards.
AAACAGGGGTGATAGTGCGCACGGGCTGCTGTGTATGGCTGTGCATGCTTTTCATTGTACAGTCTGTGCATCGAATATTGCAGCAGCCCTGGACAGAGCTGGGTAAAGGAATACTTACTCGTTTCTTCATCATCATGCATCCTCCGACCTGGAGAATGTGAAGCAAATTTTCAAGAGGTAAAAGTTTACTACATCCAAAGAACAAGTGAATAATGTTATCAGAAATTGTACCCAGATGAAGAAGAGGTGGAATTATTGTACAGTGCTCCTACTGAGTGGTGTATTAAACTGACGACATATTTTAGTCTCTTTGGTGGAAAATCATGACCCATTAGGATTTCTGCTCATAAATATTACTTCTTTTGTGCTTTTCTTTATATTTTTCTGTTTTGTTTATTTATTTACTTATTTACTTATTTATTTTTGGCTGTGTTGGGTCTTCATTGCTGCGTGCAGGCTTTCTCTAGTTGCGGCGAGCGGGGGCTACTCTTCGTTGCTGTGTGCGGGCTTCTCATTGCAGTGTCTCCTCTTGTTGCAGAGCATGGGCTCTAGGTGCGTGGGCTTCAGTAGTTGTGGCATGTGGGCTCAGCAGTTGTGGCGCACGGGCTTAGTTGCTCCGTGGCATGTGGGATCTTCCCAGACCAGGGATCAAACCCGTGTCCCCTGAATTGGCAGGCGGATTCTTAACCACTGCGCCACCAGGGAAGTCCCTTTTTGTGCTTTTTTTTAGCCTAGTTCACTATAAAATTAGACAGATGTTCAGAGAGAAAATTAAGCACTGATATCGGATTGAAGCATTTAGTGTATTTCAAATGAAATACATAGATAATCCTGCCTATTCATGTATGTCCAAGTTGAAAAACAAGTGATTTGAAGGAGTTTAGCCCCATGTTATGCTGGAGAAATTCTACAACCTAAAACAAATTCAGCTCTATTTATTCTGATTCAAACAGAAAACACTTAGGTATCTACAAATACTCATATATGTAAGGTGGTCAAGCAAGTCCTTAGGTGTATTCATCCAATGTAGAAAAAGTTCTGGAGATCACATTCATATCCAGAGACCATACATAATGTAATCCACAAGAAAGATCTTCAGCTACATACCTATTCTTCCCACCAGATATTAAATTATATCTTTATACAAACTAAAAGTTATTTTTTCATGATTTATGTAAATAAGTTAAGCATGGAAATGGTATTCAAAATATATTTATACATATGCATAATAGAAAATTTTAAATTGAAAATGGCTAATCAATTTTATAAGGAAAATTAAATATGATAAAACTAAGAATATAGTATAAGTTTTGAAGCAAAATATTGTTGTCTATACCATTTTTATTTTAGATAATTTTAGTTTTTATTGAAGTCACTATAGTTTGTCAATGACTTTCGGGAAATTAGAAAATATTTTAATATATTTACAATCACTATGCCGCCATTACTCAGGTATCTCTAAAGGGAAAGGAAATCTGTATTTTAATTCTGGGAGGAGGAATAAGACCTTGGTCAAGGCTGAAGTTGGTAATTCAGAGTTCCCCTTTTTGCATAACCGACATTTCGTAGTTCCTATTTCTGAGTGATCAGGTTATATAGATTCTCATACTTCTCCCAGTCCCTCCTTATTTCTGTCATCAACCATTTCCCCTCCCTTATTGTTTATCTTAAATTGCATGGCCTCTACCAGGCTGCTGGTCTTTCCAGTGGACCTTAGTCCCTGGGCTTCATTCTCCCCCTCCATGTCTCTCCTCACATTTCACACTGCAGGGCACAGGTGCAGATTCACACCCAGACACACCTTCGCACCACACTCACACTTCAAAAATTAAAAAAACAGGACATTAAAAAAAATTACCATTGGTATTTTACAGGCTCAAAAAAAACAGGCTTATTTTACCATTTATTTATATATTTCCTCTATGGTGAAGTTTCTATACAAATATTTTGCCAATTTCCTTACTGGATTTTTTTCTTCTATTGCTGAGCTGCAAGTCTTCTTTACATACCCTGAATATAAATCCTATGTCCAATATATGTTTTACAAGTATTTGCTTTCAGTCTGTGACTTGTCTTTTTAATTCCTTAACAGAGTATTTTGAAGAGCAAAAGCTTTTAAATTTAACAAAATCTAGTTTATTAGTATGTTGTGTCCCATATATCAATAAAAATTTTTATGAGTCTATATAGAAACTCAGAACTACAAATATCTTCTCATAGTTTTTCTACAAGTTTTATAGTTTTAGCTCTTCCATTTAGGTCTATGATCCATTCTGAATTTATCTTCATATATGCTTTGAGGTAAGAGTCAAAGATCATTTTATTGAATATGTATATCTAATTGCTCTAGCACCATTTATTGAAAATATGTCTTTCCCCTTTGAATCACTTTGGCACATTTGTTGAAAATCAACAGACCATCCCTTTATGTGTGGATTTAATTCTGGACTCTATTCTCTTTCAGTGATTTACATATCCATCTTTACACGTCTCATACTGACATGATTATAGTAAGTCAAAATCAGTTGGGGTAACATTCCCAACTTTGTTCTTATTTATCACAATTGTTTTGAACTAACATCTTAAAAATATTGTTTTCTTGGCTATTTTGGCCCTATTTCTGCCATATACATTTTGGAATATTCTTGCCAGCTAGGTAAGTACCACCTTTGGGATTTTTATTAGAATTGTATTTAGACACATTTGAGGAAAATTGATATTCCTTTAATAACGTCTTGGGACTTATCCAATGTTTTTCAATAAAATTTGAAAATGTTCTTCCATAAAGGACATAAACACATATTCTTTTAGATTTATTATTGGGCATTATATATTTCTGTAAATGATGTCTTCATGTTTCCTAATAATTTGTTGCTGTGATATCTAACTGCAATCGATTTTTAGGGTAATATTCTTATATCCTGCAAACATGCTAAACTGTCTTTGAAATTCAAAAATTTGTTTAGAGTTTTGTTTCCATGTTGACAACTATTTTATCTACTGCTAATAATGATTATGTTTCCTCCTTTATATTTCTTATACATGATAGTTTCGTTTCTTGTCTTACTACCTTAGCTAGGCTTCCTAGCACAACGTTGAATAGAGCAGTGACAGTGGGCATTCTTTTCACGTTCCCAATTTTAAAAGAAATGGTTTAAACCCTTCACCTTCCAGTATGATGTTTATTTTGTTTTGTTTTTTGTCTTTATCAAGTTAAAATAAGTATCTTTTCATTTCTAGTCTGCTGAGGTTTATGTTGTTGTTGTTCTGGTTACTATGAAAGGATGTTAAATGGTGTCATGGGTCGTTTTCTGTAAATACTGAGATAATCAAAAGTATCATGTCTCTTTTAATCTATTAACAGTGGCTTACACTAATAATTTCTAAAAGTTTTATCATTTTTATTCCTGAGGCAATCCTTGTTTTTGTCTTTCATTGGGTGTTGATTCTTCTTGAATATTCTGCACACCACACCCCATCCTCAACATCTACTTCCAGAGAACCCAACCAGTGACAATGGTTGATTATTGCATTTTATGACAGTTTCAAGCCACCTGGTTATGACATTCTTAAATACCCCTAATCCTACTGGCTTCCAAACTTCTTGCCTGACACTCCCTCTTCTGCCACCTTATAATCTTACCTATAGGTATATCCAGGTTAAACATTACAGTTTCCACAAAATCTCTTTTTAGTGCCCCTCAACTTCCTTATGGCAATGACGTTCCACTCTGCTTGCAAAGTACTTTGTTGTGATATGTAAGTTAAATTTATGAATAAAAATCAAATAATTACCATAAACTTGCTGTGAAGGTTTTTAGAGACTAGAGAAAATAGATAGGAGAATGATTGGACATAGAAGGGAACAAAGCAAATAATGAATGAGAAATTAGGCACCTAAAGTAGAAAACAGATTTACAGACTAATCCGTGATGGCTGGTACCCAATGGCCTGTAGTGTCAAAACAAGTCATGTGGCCAAGTGAATTGGGAGAGCAGGACAAGTAGGAGTGGTGTGTTAGAACTAAGAATATGTTCACAACTACATCTCTGAGGAGGATTACCTCTCCTCCTGCCTCACTGTAGAAATGTGTGTTAAGTAATGCCACTGAGTAAAAACGTAGGAGTTCATAATTCCTTTGGATGTCGGTAATTAGCATAGACACGACCTTATTTCTCCCCAGTGGTATTTCTTTAATAATCCTGATTCCATAATCTGTGTGTCATTTCTTATGGCTTAGCATGGTCCTCACTCTGGGGCTCTACACCTTAGGTTGAATTGGTTTTGCCGGATGTTTTTAAGAAGAGGAAACACGGAAAATAACATAAGAACACTAAGTGCCTTGCAGAGAGCACAAAAGGAAAAAAAGCACAGAAGAGGCAGTTGGAATGCATGACACTGCAGACCAGAGCTCTACTGTTGCTTCTTACCCTACCTTGAGACCTCTTTGACTGTAAACATTACATTTTACTGTACTGGCTGACTCTGCCATTTTCTTTAGGAATTATGAAGCAAACAACAACAAAAACTTATACAGTGTGGTCCTATCTCTTTTGTTAGTCACCTTGTCTTGCAATTCTTCCCAAACCCTATGACTAGTCATTTTGAAAACTTTTATTATTGCCTAATGCACTGTTATATTTTTGTTGCTGTTGATTTCCTCTCCCCACTCTGTGATTTCTAGTGTGTCTTCTAGGAATACCTATCCTTTTCACCTGGTGAAGTCACACTGCAATGTTTGGACCAAGACGTGCATGGCCTCACCTGAAATGCTTTCTCCAGCTCCCTCAAGTCAGAGCAAGTGACCACCTCTTCCAGATGTCCTTACGATTTTCTGCAGAACTTTAAGTTTTCTTTGGTACACTGTTAATGTCCATTTTCCCCAATTCGTCTTTGCTATCACCCCTCTCCACTTCAGCATGTAACATGGGGTAATGCATATGGCAGACAATAATGGGGGCTGAGTAAATCAGTAAGAAAATAAATGAATACTTAATGATACCAAAGCACACTTCCAAAATGATATATTCATTACAAATCAAAATCTCTCTTTCACATTCCTTAGTAGATAGTATTTCTTCTTGTCTATTTTAGAGAAAGAGGGTGGACTTTCCTCTTCGAAGGCATTTGATCTATCTTTTAATTTGTATCAAGGATGCAGGGTGCCTTTAGTCTTTTATTAGCATAGTATTACCTTGTCATCAACAATAATTCAATTTCAGCTTTCCTGATTCCATAAGAAATATTATTCTAAAGTGTTACCGTGTCGTCAACAATAACTCAATTTCAGCTTTTAGTAGAAAAGCTGAAATTGAGTTATTGTTGACGACACGGTAATACTATTCTAAAGTCTTAAAGAAATGTAAGTGTAACACAAGCTGGAACTTGGTGAGAACACGGAAATAGCTATGGATATATAAACAATCAAGCAAGCAAACAAAGCCCTAATACGGATTTGATAGCTTGGCAAAAAGTTGTGGTGTGCATCGTATAGTCACGTGATACAGATAGAAAAGCCCTAAATTCCTTAACTTGAGATATCTGGTTTTCCTTAATTAACAATAATCTTTTGATGTTCAGACTACCTGCCCTTTGTTACAAAACTTCTATATAACCTGGCTCCCCGCCTTGCCTCCTCGGAGCAGCTTCTCAGAGCTATCTGAACTGCTGTCTCTCGGTCTGCAGTCCTCATTTTGCCCCAAATAAAACTTAACTCGAAAAAAAAAAGAGCCAAGGGACACATTCATTGGAAGCCATGTAATCCTTTTTTTGTTCTAGAGAAACAGAAAACTTTATTGTACATATACGAAAGTGTTATTTAGTTGTATTATCGAAGTCACAGAATTCTTAAGCATTTATTCTGGAATTATCAAGTTGCTTTGTTCAATTTTCATATTATATTTTCTATCTTTATAATATGTTAATTTTAAGATATTCACACTCTGCTTTAAAGTCTGCCTATGGTATACTTGACCCCATAGGGTTCTGTTATTGTTGTTAAAAATCACACAAATATGAAAAAACTTATTGAAAGAAAAAGTAAAATATTTATGTGGGTGGATATATATACATATACATGTACATGTACATGTTTATATGTATAGATGTGTGTGTGCATTTTAGATCTCTGTGTATGTATGAATTTTCCAAAGTTCTAAAGGCAACAGAGAAGGCATCCAGTTGCTCTGACTGAGAGAGCTGGAGAAGGTATCTCAGGCAATGTGACACTTGCATTGATGATAAACAATGCAGTTGGGAATTACCCAGATGCAACATACATAAAGTGCCTAATATCTATTTTTTATTGCATGAAAATAATAAGCATCCCATGAATCAAGAACCATCAATAAACATAAATGACATGAATTCACAGCAGAAGTAAACAAATACTGCAGATCTACCATGAGTGAGGCTCCGTACTGATCCCGATTAAAAACACCGAACACAAACATTAAAAGGAAACGTGAAAGGCATTGGCTTGATGTTCCATCTAAAGCTTATATTCAATACAACATCTATGACTCCTGGAGGAAAAGAAAAAGCCTTTTCTTAAATTCATACAATAAGGAATACACTATCTCCCTTTTGGACTGATCTAATTGTTACAAAACAAGAACTATTGTGATGAAATTTGCTTCCAAAAATTATGCAATTTTCAAGATTGGCCCTAATTTTATTTTCTATTCTGCATTTTAAACACATGCACTTCCTTAAATTAATAATCACTTGACTTTGTTTCTAGATAGTCTACCATGTGGGTCACTTTATTTTAGAAATATTCAATGTCTCTCTTAAAATGCAGAGTGGATGACTGAGCAAAGTAGTAGATAGGATCTCTTTCTACACAACTTTTTGACATTCTTCTACTTGTCTTTCCCCACTAATAGATTTTCTTATATTTTGATAACATATTTATGACAAACACAGAGTGGTATATTTTCATTTTAAAGGGTCATTTTCTGTATAGGTCCCTAGAAGTTTTGGAAGTCCATTGAAAGCCAGTAAATGAAGAAAAAAGTGTAAGTTAAAATTTTTTGTGTGTGATCAAACGTCAATTCATTTGATGTCATTATTATAAAGTATCATTAACACTTTACAAAAAATTCAAAGTACCCAAAGGGCCTACAATGCCTCAGGCTTCTTTGAGACACTTAAAAGAGAACATATATAAGTAAAAGTCAAAAGAAAGATGCTCCTTAGGAGAATTCAGTGATCACACGGCTGTATTTGTGATTTAAACATCTTACCATGACCTTCAGGAGACATAGTGGGAGTCTTTACAGCTCAAAACCAAGTTCCTGAAAGGGCAGCTCCCATGGAGTGTAACGTGCATGTCTGCATAATCATTGATTACCTTTGGGAATGAAAGCCATAAAGAATATTTAAAACTGCCTGAGGAATTAAAAAGCAGGAAGTTCTAATCTTTGGGTACAGTATACATGTGTTTCTTTTCTCTTTTTGCTCAACAAAAGTCTTAGAGTTCATTGGAACCATTTGCATAAACATAATTATAAACTGGAGTATCATCAGCAAAAAACAGGTTTTAGGAGAGTCATGTTACTCAGACTGGAAGCCTGTGGTAAATGTATATATGTGTGTGTATGTACATACTTATTTTTGGTAACCAAATCAAATCTCCCTTCTCGTTAAAGTCTATCCTTTGTGGAGCCCTCCTACACTGTTGGTAGGAATGTAACTTGGTACAGCCACTATGGAGAACAGTATGGAGGTTCCTTAAGAAACTAAAAATAGAGCTACCATATGATCCAGCAATCCCACTCCTGGGCGTATATCCAGAGGAAAACATGGTTTGAAAGGATACATGCTCCAAAATGTTCACTGCAGCACTATTTACAATAGCCAAAACATGGAAGTAACCTGTATGTCCAACAACAGATGAATGGATAAAGAAGATGTGGTACATATATACAATGGAATATTACTCAGGCATTAAAAGGAACAAAATAGTGTCATTTGCAGCAATATGGATGGGTCTGGAGATTATCATCCTAAGTGAAGTAAGTCAGACAAAAAGATAAAGATCATATGATATCGCTTATATGCAGAATCTAAAAAAAAAAAAAATGATACAAATGAACTTATTTACCAAATAGAAACAGACTCACAGACTTAGAGAGCAAACTATGGTTACCAGTGGGGGAAGTGTGGTGGGGGGGTCAGACTGGGAATTTGGGATTGACATGTACACACTACTATATTTAAAATAGAAAACCAACAAGGACCTACTGTACAGCACAGGGAATTCTGCTCAATATTCTGTAATAACCTAAACGGGAAAAGAATTTGAAAAAGAATAGATACATGTATATGTATAACTGAATCACTTTGTGGTACACCTGAAACTAACACAATATTGTTAATCAACTATACTCCAATATAAAATAAAAATTAAAATAAAGTTTACCCTTTGTAAGATGAAAGCAACCTCTCTGCCTCTCAATGTAGTGAAAATAATTGGTGTTGGTATAGTCTTATCTCAAACAATATTGTGGATTGGCTGTTTCTTTTGATGAAAACCATACATCCATATTTCAACTCAGTTCAGTTTGACTCCAAAGCCAAGAAAAAAAAAAATCACAGTATGCAGGCAAAACAACATTAATGAAAGATTTAACAGCATCTTTGAAGAAAAAAATGGGTTGCGATAGAGGAATGGTGAGGATCAGAACACGGTCCTGATCTTCCTCAGTCATGACATGCAGAGAAAGGAGGGCTGCCAGACTGATCCACATGTGCTTCCCTGTGGTATCAGCAAAATTTGTGGTAATGGGGAGCCGTTCTCTTTACCACCAAGCTTCTTTCTGAAGTACAAACATCATAGGTCAGAAGACAGACACTCAGTGCCAAAAGGGAACCTGAAAGAAAGCAGGAGTGCAATGCAAAGAGGCATGAAGAAGGTAGAGCAGTGGTTCCCAAGGGTTGTGGAGGACTGAACCCCATGGGTCATTTGGAAAAGTAATGAAATTATGTGTGTTTGGCCCAGTGATAGGCACTGAGTGGGAAAGGGTCAGGGATACTGCACAGCCTGTCACACAGGCAATTATCACAGTCAACTTCTGATTGTCCACATATACATTCATATGGGTGAAAACACTGTGTTTACATATGTTGTGACTGTCCCAGCCTTTTGATAAAGATCCTCTTGTCTAGAAATACCTGAGGCACTCACCTGGGTCCATACTGCTCATAACAAGCCCCAAAGACAGTTCCCCCACTCAGGCCACTGCTGTGGCTAGACTGGCCCTTGTAGTTCTTGTTATGATTGCAGGACACATCTTAGCAAAAACCATCAGGGAATTTTGAGAAATAATATTTATTACTCACAGGTCCTGAAGGATACACAGCATGCCTGAGGGCCACACAGCAAGGTAGTGGGTTGAGAAGGCGAGAGTGGGGACCTGGGGCTCTGCATTTATTAGGGTCAGAGGGTGGGATATCTAGAATTTTGCAGGTTCACTCCTTATTAGCTAATTTAAAGCATAAGAGTGGGAATTAGGGCACAGGGAGGAAGAGATGGGATCACTCAAGTGGTCAGTTATCTAGGTTATGCAGGGCTATCTGAAAGGGGAAATTCATGAGTGAGGGCAGCCTAATTCCTTATCTGGTTGTTTTGCTGGTAGCTGTGTCATACAGCTGGCAATATGTTTCTTCAAGAAGGATGTCTTTTGAAATGGATGCCTTGGCAATCAAAAGCTTAATGTCAGGCCCTTACACTACAGCAAGAATCTAGTACCAACTCTGTTTTGTGTATTTATAAATGATTTTTACACGTGTATAATGTATGTAGAAATTTCCAGGAATGCAACTGCCACTTATATCAAATGATAATTCTTTATTTGTTTGAAATTTATCAACGGTTGTTTGCATTTTGGAAAAATTACTTCACCGGTGACCCTGAGATATTTAAGCCAAGACCCCTGCATCATTCTGCACTCAACACCACATTCATAGTTATTCCCCTTAGAGATGAATGCATCTGACCACTGCATGATGTCTTTAACATACTTATGGCTGAGCATATTTTATTGAAAATTATATATTTTAATTTTTCATTTAGACACTACAAATACTTACATAAATACACATATGAGGGGTGTGTGTGTGTGTGTGTGTGTGTGTGTGTGTGAGAGAGAGAGACAGAGACAGAGACAGAGAGACAGAGAGAGAAATGGTAAAAGGTAAAAAAAGGTGTGGTGTGCCAGTTATCAATTTAATGATTCTCTACTATAAATTTTTATTTAATTGCCTAATCCGAGACAAGGTAGTTGGACATTTTAAATGTTCCCCTTGCCAGCTGGCTTGATGTTAAGTTTTGTCAGGAGAGTGCTCTGGAGAGACACTGCAGGGATAAGAAGTTTTCCTTCATGGTTCCTTATGCTCATTCACCAGCCTCTTGGAGAGTATGATTTTTTCTTTACTATTGACTATACAGTTTTCTCCAGTGCTCCATGCCTCAGGGTGTGGCTTACACAGCACTTTTTCTCCAACTCTTGATTCAGGCAACAGCAGAAGAGCAGGGAGCCCCAGCGAGCAAAGGACTGCCCCAGCCCAGGTCATGCCTCCCCAGCACCCACTTCTCGACTAGGTAAGCCACACCAAGCTGGTGTAAGCTTGATCTTCATTCCGCACAGTGGACCAGAACCACCCTGGCCTGGGCCATACATGTAAGTATGCTTGGTTTCTGCAGACCAAGGCCAATCCAACTCCAAGTTCCAAAAGTGTCTACGGTAGTGCCCCAACTCCCTCTGCATGCCTGCCTACAAGCTTCTGCTCATGTGTGTCCCACCCAGAGTGTTATTCTTGCTTTTTCAGTGACTATGGACCAGCTCTAGCTTGGGCAATTCAGTAAACTTCTCTCCAGTGGTGGTCTGTAACCACATCTTATTCAACAAAGTCCAAATTCCCCTTCCAAGTTTGGCCTGCCTTGGGTCCTCTTCCTAAGCCCTAAGGTACCCTTTAGAGTTCTCCTTCCATTTCTAGAGTTATTTTCCTATCATAGTATAATAATTCCTTATATTTCCCCTGTTTACACCTGTGTAGTTTCTGTCTCCTGATTGGGTCCAACTTGATAGTGAGAGTGGTGTTAGAAGATAAACCATAAAGATGGGTTTGGGAGTTAGTTTGCTCATGCTTTTGGGCTTGGCATGGTGCTGAGCTCCTGCCTAATGGAAGATGAGATGCTAGTAATCCATGGCATGCAATGACATACAATTTAATTAATCCACACTAACCACCCATGGTTAATTGTGATGATGCACCAACTGAAACATGTGCTTTGGGAGCCCAAGTGACTGTTGCCCTTGACCATTACAGCAGTGATGATGACTGTGGTGTGGGATGAATTAATTCGAGTATAATTATTTATATATTAAAAAGAACAAGCTCAGGTGTTTTAATTCTCAGCTCAGATGGTCTGAGAACCAGATGGCTTCCACGTCATCCCTAAAGAAACATCTCCTATTTCTTGTAGCCACAAGACTGATACTGCTGAAAATTAAACACAAAATTTAATTGTGTGCTGAATCACATAATAGTTTAATTCATAGCCTCACTGTGAAGTCCCCCCAAAGAGTAGTGAGACTTATTCCTGATCTTACAGAGAAAATAATCAGTCATTAAGTATGATGCTATCTGTAGAGATTTTTATAGATGTTCTTTATCAGGTTGAGGATGTTAGTTTTCTAAGAGACTGGGTATTGATTATTCTCCAATGATTGTTCTGCATCAATTGATAGGATCATACTGTCTTTCTTCTTTGTACTGTTTCCATAGTAGATTACACTGATTGATTTTTAAATACGAAACTAGCTTTGCATTACTGGAATAAAGTTAACTTATTAGACTTAATAGGGTCAAGTTAAATCCCAGAACTGACATAAATCATAGAAGATTCTATAAAAACAAATCAAAAGCACTGAAGAAGAATTTGAAATAAAAAAAAAACAAACAATGCAAACAGCACAAGGATTCTATGAAGGAAGGAGAATTAAAATTCTGGGGTTTCTGAGTCGGACCTAGGCCAAATCCAGGTGGTTTTGGGACACAGTTTGGAAAAAAAAAACGCTCAGAGTCTGAAAGCTCATGAAGCAAAGCTGCTAAACAAGGACCAGGATCCAGGGGGATGTCCCCACACCTCCAGAGGCAGCGAGCAGGCAGCAGCTCAAAGGGGCTCAGCAGCCATGTGGCTGACAGGGTCTTGGTGCTCCAACCGGGTGTCAGGGTAGTGCCTCTGGGGTGGGAGAGCCGAGTTCAGGACATTGGTCCACCAAAGACCTCCCAGCTCCACGTAACATCAAACAGCGAAAGGTCTCCCAGAGATCTCCGTCTCAACGCTAAGACCCAGCTCCACTCAATGACCAGCAAGCTACAGTGTTGGACACCCTATGCCAAACAACTAGCAAGACAGGAACACAACCCCACCCATTAGGAGAGAGGCTGCCTAAAATCATAATAAGGACATAGACATGCCAAAACACACCATCGGACGTGGTCCTGCCCACCAGAAAGACAAGATCCAGCCTCATCCACCAGAACACAGGCACTAGTCCCCTCCACCAGGAATCCTACACAACCCACTGAACCAACCTTAGCCAACGGGGGCAGACACCAACAACAAGGGGAACTACGAACCTGCAGCCTGCAAAAAGGAGAGCCCAAACACAGTAAGTTAAGCAAAATGAGAAGACACAGAAACACATAGAAGTTGAAGGAGCAAAGTAAAAACCCACCCGACCAAACAAATGAAGAGGAAATAGGCAGTCGACCTGAAAAATAATTCAGAGTAATGATAGTAAAGATGATCCAAACTCTGGGAAACAGAATGGAGAAAATACAGGAAATGTTTAACAAGGACCTAGAAGAACTAAAGAGCAAACAAACATTGATTAACAACACAATAAATGAAATGAAAAATTCCCTAGAAGGAATCAATGGCAGAAAACAGATAATTGACCTGGAAGATAAAATAGTGGAAATAACTACCACAGGGCAGAATAACATAAAAAGAATGGAAAGAATTGAGGACACTCTTAGAGACCTCTGGGACAACATTAAACACACCAACATTCGAATTATAAGGGTCCCAGAAGAAGAAGAGAAAAAGAAAGGGGCTGAGAAAATATTTGAAGAGATTATAGTTGAAAACTTCCCTAATATGGGAAAGGAAATAGTTAATCAAGTCCAGGAAGTGCAGAGAGTCCCATACAGGATAAATCCAAGGAGAAACAGGCCAAGACACATATTAATCAAACTATCAAAAATTAAATACAAAGAAAAAATATTAAAAGCAGCAAGAGAAAAACAAAAAATAACATACAAGGGAATCCCCATAAGGTTAACAGCTGCTCTTTCAGCAGAAACTCTGCAAGCAAGAAGGCAGTGGCAGGAGATATTTAAAGTGACAAAAGGGAAAAACCTACAACCAAGATTACTCTACACAGCAAGGATCTCATTCAGATTCGACAGAGAAATTAAAACCTTTACAGACAAGCAAAAGCTAAGAGAATTCAGCACCACCATACCAGCTTTACAACAAATGCTAAAGGGACTTCTCTAGGCAGGAAACACCAGAGAAGGAAAAGAACTACAATAACAAACCCAAAACAATTAAGAAAATGGTAATAAGAACATACATATCGATAACTACCTTAAATGTAAATGGATTAAATGCTCCAACCAAAAGACATAGACTGGCTGAATGGATACAAAAACAAGACCTGTTTATATGCTGTCTGAAGCGATCCACTTCAGACCTAGGGACACATATGGACTGAAAGTGGGGGGATGGAAAAAGATATTCCATACAAATGGAAATCAAAAGAAAGCTGGAGTAGCAAGTCTCATATCAGACAAAATAGACTTTAAAATAAAGATGATTACAAGAGACAAAGAAGAACACTACATAATGATCAAGGGATCAACCCAAGAAGAAGATATAACAATTGTAAATATTTATGCACCCAACATAGGAGCACCACAATACATAAGGCAAATGCTAACAGCCATAAAAGGGAAAATCAACAGTAGCACAATCATAGTAGGGGACTTTAACACCCCACTTTCACCAATGGACAGATCATCCTAAATGAAAATAAATAAGGAAACACAAGCTTTAAATGATACATTAAACAAGATGGACTTAATTGATATTTATAGGACATTTCGTCAAAAACAACACAATGCACCTTCTTCTCAAGTGCTCATGGAACATTCTCCAGGATAGATCATACCTTGGGTCACAAATTAAGGCTTGGTAAATTTAAGAAAATTGAAATCAACAAGTATCTTTTCCGACCACAGTGCTATGAGACTAGATATCAATGACAAGAAAAGATCTGCAAAAAATACAAACACATGGAGGCTAAACAATACACTACTAAATAACCAAGAGATCACTGAAGAAATCAAAAAATACCTAGAAACAAATGACAATGAAAACACGATGACCCAAATGTATGGGATGCAGCAAAAGCAGTTCTAAGAGGGAACTTTATAGCAATACAATCCTACCTCAAGAAACAAGAAACACCTCAAATAAACAACCTAACCTTACACCTAAAGCAATTAGAGAAAGAACAAAAAAAACCCAAAGTTAGCAGAAGGAAAGAAATCGTAAACATCAGATCAGAAATAAAAGAAAAAGAAATGAAGGAAACAGAGCAAAGATCAATAAAAGTAAAAGCTGTTTCTTTGAGAAGACAAACAAATTGATAAACCATTAGCCAGACTCATCAAGAAAAAAAGGGAGAAGACTCAAATCAATAGAATTAGAAATGAAAAAGGAGAAGTAACAACTGAGACTACAGAAATACAAAGGATCATGAGAGATTACTACAAGCAACTATATGGCAGTAAAATGGACAACCAGGAAGAAATGGACAAATTGTTAGAAAAGCACAACTTTCCAAGACTGAACCAGGAAGAAATAGAAAACATAAACAGACCAATCACAAGCACTGAAATTGAGTCTGTGATTAAAACTCTTCCAACAAACAAATGCCCAGGACCAGATGGATTCACAGGCGAATTCTATCAAACATTTAGAGAAGAGCTAAACCCTATCCTTCTCAAACTCTTCCAAAATATAGGAGAGGCAGGAACACTCCCATTCTATGAGGCCACAATCACCCTGATATAAAATCAGACAAAGATGTCACAAAGAAAGAAAACTACAGGCCAATATTACTGATGAACACAGATGCAAAAATCCTCAACAAAATACTAGCAAACAGAATCCAACAGCACATTAAAAGGATCATACACCATGATCAAGTGGAGTTTATCCCGGGAATGTAAGGATTCTTCAATATATGCAAATCAATCAATGTGATAAACCATATTAACAAATTGAAGGAGAAAAAACATATGATCATCTCAATAGATACAGAAAAAGCTCTCAACAAAATTCAACACCCATTTATGATAAAAACCCTCCAGAAAGTAGGCATAGAGGGAACTTACCACAACATAATAAAGGCCATATATAACAAAACCACAGCCAACCGCGTTCTCACTGGTGAAAAACTGAAACCATTTCCCCAAGACCAGGAACAAGACAAGGTTGTTCACTCTCACCACTATTATTCAACATAGTTTTGGAAATTTTAGCGACAGCAATCAGAGAAGAAAAAGTAATAAAAGGTATCCAAATAGGAAAAGAAGAAGTAAAGCTGTCACTGTTGGCAGATGTCATGATACTATACATAGAGGATCCTAAAGATGCTACCCAAAACTGCTAGAGCTAATCAATGAATTTGGTAAAGTAGCAGGATAGAAAATTAATGCACAGAAATCTCTTGCGTTCCTATACACTAATGATGAAAAATCTGAAAGAGAAATTAAGGAAACACTCCCGTTTACTGATGCAACAAAAAGAATAAAATACCTAGGAATAAACCTACCTAAGGAGACAAAAGACCTGTATGCAGAAAACTATAAGACACTGATGACAGAAAATTAAAGATGACACAAACAGATGGAGAGATATACCATGCTCTTGGATTGAGAGAATCAACATTGTGAAAATGACTATATTACCCAAAGCAATCTAGAGATTCAATGTAATCCCTATCAAACTACCAATAGCATTTTTCACAGAACTAGAACAAAAAATTTCACAATTTGTATGGAAACACAAAAGACCCTGAATAGCCAAAGCAATCTTGAGAATGAAAAACGGAGCTGGAGGAATCAGGCTCCAATCAGGATCCCAGACTTCAGACTATACTACAAAGCTACAGTAATCAAGAACATATGGTACTGGCACAAAAACAGAAATATAGATCAATGGAACAGGATAGAAAGCCCAAAGATAAACCCACTCACATATGGTCACCTTACTTTTGATAAAGGAGGCAAGAATATACAATAGAGAAAAGACAGCCTCTTCAGTAAGTGGAGCTGGGAAAACGGGACAGCTACATGTAAAAGAATAAATTAGAACACTCCCTAACACCATATACAAAAATAAACTCAAAATGGATTAAAGACCTAAATGTAAGGCCAGACAGTATAAAACTCTTAGAGGAAAACATAGGTGGAACACTCTATGACATAAATCACAGCAAGATCCTTTTTGACCCACCTCCTAGAGAAATGGAAATAAAAACAAAAATAAGCAAATGGGACCCAATGGAACTTCAAAGCTTTTGCACAGCAACGGAAACCATAAACAAGATGAAAAGACAACCCTCAGAATGGGAGAAAATATTTGCAAACGAAGCAACTGACAAAGGATTAATCTCCAAAATATACAAGCAGTTCATGCAGCTCAATATCAAAAAACCAAAGAACCCAATCCAAAAATGGGCAGAAGACCTAAATAGACATTTCTCCAAAGAAGATGTACAGATTGCCAACAAACACAGGAAAGAATGCTCAACATCGCTAATCATTAGAGAAATGCAAATCAAAACTACAATGAGGTATCACCTCACACCAGTCAGAATGGCCATCATCAAAAAATCTACAAACAAGAAATGCTGGAAAGGGTGTGGAGAAAAGGGAACCCTCTTGCACTGTTGGTGGGAATGTAAATTGATACAGCTGCTATGGAGAACAGTATGGAGGTTCCTTAGAAAACTAAAAATAGAACTACCATATGATCCAGCAATCCCACTACTGGCATATACACTGAGAGAACCATAAGTCAAAAAGAGTCATGTACCACAATGTTCATTGCAGCTCTATTTACAATAGCCAGGACATGGAAGCAACCTAAGTGTCCATCGACAGATGAATGGATAAAGAAGATGTGGCACATACATACAATGGAATATTACTCAGCCAAAAAAAGAAATGGAGTTATTTGTAGTGAGGTGGATGGACCTAGAGTCTGTCATACACAGTGAAGTAAGTCAGAAAGAGAAAAACAAATACCATATGCTAACACATATATATGGAATCTAAAAAAAAAAAAAAGTTCCGAAGACCCTAGCGGCAGGACAGGAAAAAGGACGCAGACGTAGAGAATGGACTTGAGGACACAGGGAGGCAGAAGGGTAAGCTGGGACGAAGTGAGAGAGTGGCATGGACTTATATATACTACCAAATGTAAAATAGATAGCTAGTGGGAAGCAGCTGCATAGCACAGGGAGATCAGCTCGATGCTTTGTGACCACCTAGAGGGGTGGGATAGGGAGGGTGGGAGGGAGACACAAGAGGGAGGAGATATGGGGATATATGTATATGTATAGCTGATTCACTTTGTTATAAAGCAGAAACTAACACACCATTGTAAAGCAATTATACTCCAATAAAGATGTTAAAAAAGTTAAAAAATAAAAGAATCTGAACAAATAGTTAAAAAAAATAAATAAAATAAAATTCTGCCACAAGAAAACTGAAACAATAAGAATTTGTGAAAATGTAAAACATGAATGAGACAATGGACTAAATATGTCAGAATAAGAAATGAAGGTCTAGAGATAATCACGAAGAAATAAAATCAAAATAAAAAGAA
Organism: Balaenoptera borealis; assembly: GCF_965194805.1. Taxonomy (NCBI): domain Eukaryota; kingdom Metazoa; phylum Chordata; class Mammalia; order Artiodactyla; family Balaenopteridae; genus Balaenoptera; species Balaenoptera borealis. The sequence goes on along the minus strand of NW_028123734.1, from coordinate 449,111 downwards.
CAAGTAAATTCAAAATAAAATTTATAGTCAATAAAATGAAAAGCTCAATTGACATTCAAAGAATAAAATTAAAATAACTGAAGCAGGTCTGGTGAAGAAAGGGTTAAGAAATTTAGCCAAGAACTAAACCTACACAAAATAATTAAGTAGGAATTTTAGGACTTACAAATGTAATAATTGAAATTAGGAGCTTAGTGGATAGGTTAAATGAATAGATCAGACAGAATTTGAATCTAATGGACACATCTAGGAAGAAAATTGTGTCCAATTCTTCAGAATACATATTCTTTTCATATATGTACATAGAACATATGTGAAAATTGCCAAATGCTGTTCCATAAATCAAGCCTCCACAATTTCAAAGGAATGAAATCATGGAGTACTTTCTATGACCACAGTGGAATTAAGTTAGATATCAATAATAATCAATAAATAATAATCCAAGTGGGAACTAAAAACATTTTTATGTTAGAAAATTGTGAAACAGCAATCTAAATAATCCAATGGTCAAAGAATAAAACGCAAGAGATATTTTTAAATATTATGAGCTGAATGATAATGAAATAATGGAAAATCAAGACTTGTGGGATGGGGCTTCCCTGGTGGCGCAGTGGTTGAGGATCTGCCTGCCAATGCAGGGGACACGGGTTCCAGCCCTGGTCTAGGAAGATCCCACATGCCGTGGAGCAACTAGGCCCATGAGCCACAGCTACTGAGCCTGCGCGTCTGGAGCCTGTGCTCCGCAACAAGAGAGGCCGCGATAGTGAGAAGCCCGCGCACCGCGATGAAGAGTGGCCCTCGCTTGCCGCAACTAGAGGAAGCCCTCGCACAGAAACGAAGACCCAACACAGCCATAAATAAATAAATTATTTTTTAAAAAAAGACTTGTGGGATGGCTTAGAGGGACATTTTTAATAGCTTTAAATGTGCATATCTGAAAAGAATTTCTTAAAAACAATAATCTAAGCATCCATCTGTGTAAGCAAGAAAAAGAACAGCTAAAGCAAAAGAAAGAAGGAAAAAATAAAGATGAGAGCAGAAATCAATGAAGAAGAAACATACATAGTTTTAACATTGCTAAAACTAGTCCTTAGAAAGACTATAAAATTAATAAACCCAGTGGCATTTGGTAAATTTTTCTTATAATCTGGAAACCTTCTATCAAGGGACATTTTGAATCTGGATCTGAAAGAAGATCTTCCCACCCTCCACACCCCGTCATATATAGGGCTCACAAAACTCTGTGCTGTCCCTCATTTCACGTTTTTTCCATTCCAGAGCATTTGTTTTAGAATGCAGTTAATAATGGAAAAAATGAAGCTGCAACTAATTATTTCTGGGTTTATAAAAATGTGAGTTAGAATGTTTCATCCATTCAAAATAGCCAGTTGTGAGATTAAAAACCTAATTCATTCATTTAATGCTTTTCAGCAGACATCACAAGACTGAAGACATTCTCATAGCTCAAAACCTATGTCCAGGACATTTTTTCTTGGTTCTGATTTCAGCAGCTATGGAGTAAAAACTCTTTTATCTCCAGGGATTGTGTCACTTAACATAAAGCCTCCAACAATAACAACAAAAAGAAGTAAAAGAAAACATGAATTCAGCATACTAATAGTGATCATAGGTATGAAGATATATATTTTCCAAACCTGATAACTGTAATAACTGTTCAAGTTACTATGTTTTTAGAATAAAAAATTACCTTTCTGAAGCCCCTTGACTGATATAAGAACAAGAAAAAAATGACATCCACGTTAACAGGAGCTGTCAACAAATGGATTAGTCAAATGTACAAACTAGATCATTCGTTTTGTAACTTTATGTCTTCCAAGCAACATGGTGCAGAAAGTTGAGGTTATAGTGTTCAGAAAATATAACAAACATGAAAACTTTGATCCTGTGGTCGCTGTCACATGCGTCACATTTGTGACATTTGAATGTATATGCCACAAAAGAATTACACACACACATATCCACACACATACACACCCACTTACACACAAATACTCACATATGTACACATGTATATACACATGTAAACACAAAAACAAACAGAAACGTACACATAGATATATACACACATACATTTCCACTTACACACATAAACACCTACTTATACACATGAACATATTTATACATATGCACACCTACTTACACACACATACACCCATGCGTGCATACACATACTACACACACATACCCTACCACACATACACACACACTACAGGGTGTGTGTATAGATGTCCAAAAAATAATTTTTAAGATTGGGGTTTTGAAAATATGGAAACATCCCAATAAATGCTGCATTAAAACCAAGTCAAATATGTAAATGCTCATTTGGACAACAGAACCTTTAGCAAAAGAAATGTCCTTGAAAATATTGTGATTATTATGAGCTGGAGTACAAATGTACCCTATAATATAAAGCTCAAATATTCTCATTTGTAGAGCTGTTCCATTTCATCCTATCATCTTTTCTTATTCTGTCTCTGCCCCAGTTCTCTCTTCTCCCCCCACGATGTTTCATCCCTGACTTGAAAGCAGCAGAAGTTTAATGCTGAAAGTAACCAGCATTTTACAGGCTGATTGCCATTGCTGGGCTATTAGTAGAAATAAAAATGGCTTAATAAACTCTAGCATTCCACTCTAGTTAATGTCATTCCAGGTGTAGAGAGAAAGAAAGAATTCTATGTCTTCATTGTAATGATATTAAAACAAACTACTGTGTATTAAATCATGCTTGGAAATGAGCAGACACTGCAGCTAGAAGCAAGCTCAAGAAACCATGGGAAACTATTTTGACTACTGCATCCAGTTTCCTTTTGAGGGAGAAGGCTCTGTATAAGGAAATGAGCTGCCTCAGAGCCCCATCTTGACTTACACAAAGACCATCACTGACTTGCTGTGATTCTCAACCACTCAGTGGAAGAAACAGGGGCAGCATGGAGAGGAGATGCAGAGGAGCACGAGGATGGACCACCGGGCAAGCAGCGATCAGAAGAAAAAGCTTATTTCTCTAATATGCAGCAATTCCTAGTCATTTGTGTTCTAGGCTTGCTCCACCATAAGAACTGAAACACTGCCAGGAAATGCACAATATTAGATTCCTTGAGAGAAACTTCCTTGGGCCTGGACACATGTGCACTGTCTTGGGTCATTTTACATTTATCCACAGAGCTCACAGCAGAAGATTGAATAGTTAAAAGATACAACTAATCTTATTTTTCACTTAAAGATTCTTAAATTCTACCAGTGCAGCGTGGCTAATAAATTGGGAAAACAAATCTAACTTTAAAGCAGTGCAATCCTCTATAATAATTTGAAAAATCAAAACTCTTTCCTCTCTGGAATTTTAAATAGATGATAGACTCAAAACCATTTAAAAATATGTTATGTTATGGAAATTGACAAATAATTGATTATCAGCTTAAATTGAAATAACAGTCTACTCTAAATCCAGGACTAAGTACAGATGAAAAGCTTAACTTTGGGGCCTTATTTTTGGACATTGAATTAAGACAGACCAGGAGCAGCAGGCGTGTGGTGTAGGGAAAGGTGGAAGGGAGGCATAAATACTGGGAGTGCAGAGGAGGAAAAGTCGACACCTGTTTCACCCTCCCCCTCTATTTCTACTCCAATGTTCCTGGCTCGGGTACTACCATCTTTCACCCAAATGACTCATGGATCCCACAGCTGCCTCCTTAGCTGATGTTTTGTTCCATTGCTTTCATGTACAACAAAGTAGTGGATACGCTCTGCTTTATGTAACCTTTTTGTATTTTCGGCAGTCCTCGGTGCAAATCTGTTTTATTAAAAACTCTGAATAAACGTGGAATTCAGTAACTGCCCAAATTCTAGAAGGAAGTAAAAAAAAGATGTAGGAGGGATGATTCATAGTTCAAGTTGTTTTTTAAACATAATTTCTATAAACTCTGTACATACTGGAAAAAATAGAATCAACGCCTTAATCCTTTGTTAGTGTCTGGCTGTGTCCATTAAGGACCGTGCATAAGCACAGACACATATGTTACCCAGCTGTCTGCTTTGTGGGCGTCACAGGTCTCCTATGTCTACGTGCCATCATCCAGGGAGAAACAGGATCACGCCATTTCAGAGAGGCCTTAAGGCTGTTGAGCACCCTTTCCTCTGACAGCTCAGGATTGGTAGTGAGTGGTCAGAAAGAAGTGTTCATTGAATAAGTTTTTTAAGGACTGGATTAAATGTCTTACAACAACAACAATACACATTTGGGGCATAAAAGAAATAGCTCAAAACATTAAACATGCTAATATTGGAAAATATTAGCATTTCCAATCACTGCTAAATTATCCTGATTCAGCTTCCCAGTGACAGTCCTATTTCCTTCACTTTTTTGCTGGATCATATGGTAGTTTTATTTTTAAATTTTCGAGGAACCTCCATACTGTTTCCCATTATGGCTGTACCAAATTACATTCCCACCAACAGTGTACAAGGCTTTTCTTTTCTCCACACCCTTGCCTTTTTGGAACTTTAAGGTAATCCAAAAACATTATCCCTGCATTGTATGTATGCAGTTAAGGCAGAAGCACCAGGGAATGGAGAGAGCAACAATCTCCTTAAGTCAGTGTTTGCATCTGAAAAAACACGAGGGGATTTACGCCTGCCATTATTTTTTAAAAGGGCAGTAGAATGCTGATCACACACAGGTGGGATGCTTAAAGGAAATCCTGCATGTGGACTAAAAAGGAAGAGGCTCGGCCTGGCCCTTGCATGGAATATTCTACCTATTCTTTTTTTTTAAATTTTTATTGGAGTCTAGTTGAGTTACAATGTTGTGTTAGTTTCAGGTGTACAGCAAAGGAAATAAGTTATATATATACATATATCCACTCTTTCTTAGATTCTTTTCCCATATAGGCCATTACAGACTATTGAGTAGAGTTCTCCGTGCAATACAGTAAGTTCTTATTAGTTATCTATTTTATATATAGTAGTGTGTATATGTCAATCCCAATCTCTCAAATTACCCCTCCCCCCCCTTTTCCCCCCTGGTAACCATAAGTTTGTTTTCTACATCTGTGACTCTATTTCTGTTTTGTAAATAAGTTCATTTGTACCATTTTTTTAAATTCCACATATGATATCATATGATATTTGTCTTCCTCTGACTTACTTCACTCAGTAGAACAATCTCTAGGTCCATCCATGTTGCTGCAAATGGCATTATTCTTTTTTATGGCCGAGTAATATTCCATTGTGTGTGTGTGTGTGTGTGTGTGTGTGTGTGTGTGTGTGTGTGTGTGTGTATATATATATATACACACCAAATCTTCTTTATCCATTTCTTTGTTGATGGACATTTGCTTCTACTGATTCTTAAAGTAGTCCTCTTCCTGACCTAACAGGTTCAGTGGTGGTTACATGACGCATATTAGCTATTACATACCTTGTTCCTCTGTTTCTCATTAAGCAGAAGCCCTTTTGGAGTGGGAAATGTCCTGAAGTGAAAGAATTTATTCTAAGATGACTCTCATTGTCTTATAGATAAAATGTCAATACGGCATCAATTCATTAAACAAAAAATATAGATTGTGAAGCAGTTTCCATGAGGTTTCAGGATTAGAGTCACTCCCTAAAACATGCTCAAGTGAAGACGAATCCTTCACCTCTCCAGGATGTGCATGGCCAGCCTTCCTAGCAGTCCCTTGTAGGGGGCCTTTAGGCAGCTCCCCCAGAGCCTGAGGGCCAGGACAGGCAGACTGAATTTTGATCTCCCACAATTAACCACTTCTACACTTCATTCAGCCATTTCTTTGTGGAGCACTTCTCAAAGCTGAATTATGTGATGTGGAGAAGGACAGTGACTTTAGCACCAGCCAACAGAAGTATAATTTCTTCAAGATTACAGTTTTCTCCTCCAATGTTTTAATAGTTTGAGTATAAATATTTTCACAAAGAACATTTATGAGCTATTTTATTCTTTGAATGTGCTCTGTACAAATGAAATCGTCTCTAGCCTCACTGGGATAATAATTTTGGCTATAATTTAATTGTCATGCAGAACCTAGAGCAAACCAAGCATTGAAGAAGAGAAGAGGAGAAGGAAGAAAAGACTTGTAGGTGTGGGAAAAATAAAACTAAAGTAGCATTGTTAGTATATTAATGTTCTTGCATTTTTCTAGCAGCTTTTCTTTTTCTAATAATCTTGAAGTATTTCATGAACTGTTGCTGTAGGAAAGCCATGAGATGCAGATTATTAAGAAAAAAAGACATCAGGATTATCCTAACACCACGATTCTGCATGACCTTTGCTACAGTTCCTTTGACAGATAATTACGTGAGGAGAGGAGTAACAGCCATGTGCTGAGCGCCTCTGAAGTCCAAGTATTTTCTCCAGCATCTTCACTGCTAACATCTACCATGTGAGGCAGCTGTTACCGGCATTTTACAGAGGTTCCCAAGAATCAAGAAAATGGCCCCAAGTGATGTGTGTGTGGGTGTATGTGTATATATATATATATATATATATATATATATATATATATATATTACACACACACAATGGAATATTACTCAGCCATAAGAAAGAATGAAATAACGCTATTTGTGGCAACATGGATGGACCTAGAGATTATCATACTAAGTGAAGTAGGCCAGACAAAGACAAATATTGTATGATATCACTTATATGTGGAATCTACAAAAAATGATACAAATGAACTTATTTATAAAACAGAAATAGACTCACAGACATAGAAAACAAACTTATGGTTACCAAAGGGGAGGGGAGGAGAGGGACAAATTAGGAGTTTGGGACTAACTTATACATAGTACTATATATAAAACAGTTAAACAACAAGGGCCTACTGTATAGCATCGGGAACTATACTTAATATCTTGTAATAACCTATAATGGAAGAGAATATAAAAAAGAATACATATATTTATATATATGTATAACTGAATAACTTTACTGTACACCTGAAACTAACACAAAAATGTAAAGCAACTATATTTCAATAAAAATAAAGAAAAGAAAACAATAAATTAACCAAATCACATTAAGAAAAAAAAGAATGAAAATGGCCCGAGGTACTCTGCCTTGTGGATCTTGGGAGAACAACTGAGCTCCAAATCAGTGCGTATTTCCTTCTCCATTTATGCTCATCCCTCAAATGAAATATGAGACATGTAACTGCTATTTGGCAAGGGTATAGGGCAGGCAGGCTCCAAAATGCAACATTCTTGGCATTACAAAAAGTTGAGGCGTATGCCAATTCCAGAAGACTCAGAGGGAACTGAGCAAGTGCTCAGACTGACCAGTATCACTGCCCAAGGTGACCTGGACATCTTTATGCCAAGGAACAATGTATAGAAATGACATCGATGGCATAGGCCAGCAAGGCATGGGTCAGGGGCTCCTTTCCACCCCTTACCAACTCCCCATTCCATAATGCATGTAAGCCCCTCGCATAAAAACAGATACACAAAGAACTTGGATTCCCACAGCAAAACCTTACATTGACTGAGAAATTTCTGCAATGAATTGAGAAATCTGAAATTGACTAGATTATTTTCTACTGTCAAGGAGAAGTGAAATGTTATGATGAAAAATGAGATATTTTTTAAATTACAATTTTGCCTCCTTTACTGGCTTTTTGGACTGCAACTATGAAACTTAAGCATGGTTTTAGACTTATTTTCAAAACAGAAATGTTTTAAAACCTTTAATGAAGTAGAAGTAACGTAAAATAAACTGCACTTACAGTGTACAGTTTCATAGGTTTGATATGTGTCTGCCCATGAAGCCATCAGCCTAATTAAGATAGTGAACACATCCATCACCCCCAAAAGTTTCCTCATGCCCTTCTGCAACCCCTTCCTACTCCCCTCATTCCTTCCATCCCCAGGCAAACATTTAACTACTTTTTGTAATGACAGATTTATTTGCATTTTCTAGGACTTCATACACATAGACTCATACAGTATTTTTTTCTAGCTTCTTTCAGCATAATTGAGATTAATCATGCTGTTGTGTGTACCAATAGTTTACTTCCTTTTATTGTCATGTATTATTCTACTGTAGGGATATATCATACTCTCTTTATCCATTCACTTGTTGACGGATATATGGGATATTTACTGGTTTGGGCTGTTACCAATAAACCTGCTATGAACATCCATACACAAGTCTTTGTGTGGATATATGATTTATTTGTCGTGGGTAATATCTAGGCGCAGAATGGCTGGATTATATGATGGCTTTATATGATGGATTTCTGCTTGGCTTTTTAAGAAACTGCCAAACTGCTAAACAGGTACCTTCTAAGAATATTAAAATCAACTCACTGATTTTTGCCAAATGCCAAAGGAAAGTGTACGATCTTCTTTTTATCCCTTTGTTTTTCTACTGAAATGTATTATGTTTTCACTTTGAAAACAGGATTCCCCTCCCCTCTTAATACTGAAACATTTTACTGACCAAAGCAGGCAATGTAAAAAATATCTCATCCCTTTTAATATTATAAGCCTTTGATTGTTACAACTTTTTTGCTCCTCAGAAAGCCAGCCCCTGCTATTCCAGACCCACAGGTATGGGAATGGAGTACTGTATCAAGCAGCCTCCCAAGCGACAGGACATTAACCACTGAGACAAGAAAAACCATGGCCTAATTATCATTAATCCAAGTGCACCTCTATTCTAGAAAAACAGAGTGCTGTGAAGGGCAGAGAATATGCCTATTCATAACATTATGTCCCTACTAAGTAACTCGTGATCTATTTCAACTTCTCTACTGATACCCCAAGTCCAGAGAATTACTCTCTGGTTTCTACCAAGGGCCTGAAAAAATAACTTTTTTCCCCACTGATTTTCTTTTTCTGGCCCTCAGAAAATTCTATCATATTAAGCAGGTATGATTGTATTTTGAATTCCTCTGCAGGCTCTTTCTGCTTCACCGTCCCCCTGTGAGGTTTCGCAGTTCATCCGTAATGTTCTTCTATGAGTGAATTACACTCAGTGGTTGACATACACTTACCTGTCCCCACCACTTCTATTATCTGGCATATTCCCTAAAATAGGTCTGCCTCCATTTTCCTGGTACTCTTACCTTACTAAAAGAAAAGAAAACATAATCAGTGCCAATGTTTTCACTGGTTTCAGTTAAGGTTGAAGTCAGGAATAAATCATAAACTTTTTAGTGGGGATTTGTTCTTCCCTTTTTTTTTACACTTAAAATAATATTTATACTACTTTTTCCCCATGGAATGTGTTTTTTTATGCCCACTATTTGGATCGTTTACAGCTTTCAAGACAAATCAATAGAATCTTAGCTTTAAGATAAGTCTCAGATTTAAATCCCAACTTTGTTGACCTGCTAATGGTGGTGATTGTGCAAGTTACATAATCTCTCTGCATTGTGTTTATTTCTCCATGAAGCTGGAGTACCTCCAATCACAGAGCTCCCTGAGGGCAGGTATCTTGGGCCATTTTGTTCATTATTATATAGCTGATGCCAAGAATTGTGCCTGACATATGGGAGGCACTAAATAAATAATGACTGAACGTATAAAACAAAAACAGCAATTGTAATAACATAACCACCTTCACACAATTTGCTGCACGAAGCCAGTGGATAAACAATACTGTTTAACTTCCATTACATACAAAAGTGTTCTACCAGGAAGAGAGCAAAGTAAGTGATGATTTCACCATCAGAGACTTTAGAGGGAATGATTTCCAGGGATCTTAGACCTGGGATCTGTGATTTATTCCTGACATCAATCTTAACTGAAGCAAATGGAAACATCAGCACTGATTGCCTTATCTTTTCTTTTCTTTCCGTAAGGTAAGGGTACTAAAAAATGGATCATGATAGACCACATGAAATTCTATGCTAAGAAAGTAAGAATTTTACATGCCAACCTTTTCCGGTTGTCACATAACAAGGTGCCACTTTTTAGAGAAATACACCCAGGTCCGTTCTAGTAAAGTGGTTAGGACACAGGGCCTGAAGCAATGCCCAAGACACCCAATATATGGCCAGAAACATAACTGAATTGCCTTCCCAATTTCAGAGTAGAATTACTTGTAAAAATGGAAAGAAGAGATCCCAGAGACATCCTCAGAAAAGAAAAAGAACTCACCTCTAGGCGGGGCTCACTGTGTCTGAGAGTGACTAGGTAAACATATTGTGCCCCTTCGACAAGATTTGTCCAGCATCTACTGCAGCAGATGCTACACACCTTGAAACCTCCTCCCAATGCTATAGCTCACATGGAGAGCAGTGGCTCAGAATATGCAATGGACCCAGTAATAAACAGAAACCATGGCCCTAACTCATCATCAGAGGACAAGGCAGCAGGTAGCAGCACCTTGAAAAGTCTAAAATACCTTCCCAAACTACATAAGGGATAAATAATGAAGACAGCTTGGAATTAACTTCTGATGATGCATATTTTACTATTTACATGTTGTTCAGGATGCATTATATTTATAAAACCAAGGAAGAAGGACCCGGAAAAAAAGTATGATGACACAGGCAGGGCCACCAAGTCAGTGAGCAGAGCAAGAACTCTGGTTCCTGGGAAAAGAGCCTGAGGAGCTGCATTGGAAGTTACAGGACAGTGGTGGGTCTCAGGGCTCCCAGGAGAGGCTCTGATTACAGCTGCCACAGTTGTCAGCCACTTCTCCAAAACTTGGAGTCGCTCTGGCTTGACTGATTTTTAGAAGGTCTTCTTACTCTGTATACCCCTGAGAAAGACAGATTCTCTGTACAAGTGAGATGAAAAGGAAGGAGAATAGGATCCTTCTGTCTCCTGAGGGACAGCTATTCCTCCTGCCTGCTCTCATCCTCCAAGAATGGGAGAACCTAGTCACCAAAGGCACATTGCAGGGTTTATCAATTAAAAACACTCTAAAGAAATATAACCCTTCTAGGTTTCTTTCTTCTAAGAACCCCTCCCAATGTCCACTCCCAGGAGCATCCATTCCTGAGGGCGAAGTGAGGAGAGCCAACCCCACCGTGCACACAGCTCTGCAGGTCCGGCCCAGACTGACCCTACCTGCACACACACCACCACCCAGTCAGAGAAAGAACAATGCCCATGTTCACATTAATCCTGACTGAGCCAGCCCTTGATTTCTGGCAATGTTTCATCTTTCTCTTTGTGAACGCTTCCTTCAAATCCTTAAGGGTTTAGCATTTCTTGTTTTTAGGTACCATGTTTCTTTCCTGTGTGCATGGAACACTTTTGCAAGGAAAGGCCATTCTTCCTTGATTAGTATGTTGTAGGCTCTTTGTACTGTTTTTGCTAATGGAATTTAATTCATATCAACCCTCCATGGCAAATGTTATCATTCCTATTTTAAATATGCAGAAGTTAAGACTCAGGGAGGTTAAGTAAGTTGTCAGTGGACACTCCACAAATAAAGAGATCTAGGTCTGTCCAATTCTAAAATCCCCATTTTTTCACCGTGCTAAGCAGTGTCTGAGAACAGGAGGCACATACATTTAACAAATAAATCTACTAAATTATCTATAACATACCACAATTAAGCCAGGACAGAGAATAGTTCATAAATGGACTAAATATCTCATATGTATCATATGTTCATAATGAATAGAGAAATGTTTTCAAAGTCATAGGAATAGAACTTCCGAAAAAACAAACTCATATGGCCAAGTGAGAGTTTTAAGAAAAGTTTTCTTGCAAAAATATGTTATTTTCCCATTCGGATATTTTTCTTCTAAAGAAATCTTGTTTGGTCTCTTTATTAGTGGCGTACAAGATAAAAAGATAATGATAAGGACATATATATTATACACCCTGTCCCTTCAAACTATAAATCAAGAAGTATTTTTTATCCTCCAACCTAATAAGAAAAGAGGAGTCATGTTGATGTTTTTTCTTACTTTGAAGGAAATAAAGGCAAATTCATCGCTTAAGAATTTTATCTGCTTCAGAGTCATTACGAAATAACTAACAAAATAATGTAGAGTATTTTTTATTAGGGTATAGTTGCTTTACAATGTTGTGTTAGTTTCTTCTGTACAGAAAAGTGAATCAGCTACACGTATAAATATATCCCCTCTTTTTTGGATTTCCGTCCCATTTAGGTCACCACACAGCATTGAGTAGAGTTCCCTGTGCTATACAGCAGGTTCTCATTAGTTACCTATTTTATACATATTAGTGTATATAGGTCAATCCCAATCTCCCAATTCATTACCCCCCCTCACTTTCCCCCCTTGGTATCCATACATTTGTTCTCTACATCTGTGTCTCTATTTCTGCCTTGTAAATTGGTTCATCTGTACCATTTTTCTAGATTCCACATGTATGTGTTACTATACGATATTTGTTTTTCTCTTTCTGACTTCACTCTGTATGACAGTCTCTAGGTCCATCCACGTCTCTACAGATGACCCAATTTTGTTCCTTTTTATGGCTGAGTAATATTCTATTGTACATATGTACCACATCTTCTATTTAGGGTCTTTTGTGTCTCCATACAAATTTTAAGGTTTTTTGTTCTAGTTCTGTGAAAAATGCCATTGGTAATTTGATAGGGATTGGACTAAATCTGTAGATTGCTTTGGGTAGTATAGTCATTTTCACAATATTGATTCTTCCAATCCAAGAACATGTATATGTCTCCATCTGTTTGTGTCATCTTTGATTTCTTTCATCAGTGTCTTATAGTTTTCTGAGTACAGGTCTTTTACCTCCTTAGGTAGGTTTATTCCTAGCTATTTTATTCTTTTTGTTGCAATGGTGAATAGAAGTGTTTCCTTAATTTCTCTTTCTGATCTTTTGTTGTTACTGTATAGGAATGCAAGAGATTTCTGTGCATTAATTTTGTATCCTGCAACTTTACCAAATTCATTGATTAGTTCTCGTAGTTTTCTGGTGGCATCTTTAGGATTTTCTATGTATAGTATCATGTCATCTGCAAACAGTGACAGTTTTACTTCTTCTTTTCTGATTTGGATTCCTTTTACTTCTTTTTCTTCTCTGATTGCCGTGGATAGGACTTCCAATGCTAGCATGGAAGTTAGTAGAAGAAAAGAAATCATAAAGATCAGAGCAGAAATAAATGAAATAGAAACAAAGAAAACAATAGCAAAGATCAATTTTTTAAAAAGCTAGTTCTTTGAGAAGATGAACAAAATTGATAAACCTTTAGCCAGACTCATCAAGAAAAAGAGGGAGAGGATGCAAATCAATAAAATTAGAAATGAAAAGGGAGAAGTTACAACAGACACCACAGAAATACGAAGCATCATAAGAGACTACTACAAGCAACTGTATGCCAATAAAATGGACAACCTGGAAGAAACAGACAAAGTCTTAGAAAGGTATAACATTCCAAGACTGAACCAGGAAGAAATAGATAATATAAACAGACCAATCACATGTAATGAAATTGAAACTGTGATTAAACATCTTCCAACAAACAAAAGTCCAGGACCAGATGGCTTCACAGGCGAATTCTATCAAACATTTAGCGAAGAGCTAACATTTATCCTTCTCAAACTCTTCCAAAAAATTGCAGAGGAAGGAACATTCCTAAGCTCATTCTATGAGGCCACCATCACCCTGATACCAAAACCAGACAAAGATATCACATAAAAAGAAAATCACAGACCAATGTCACTGATGAATATAGACGCAAAAATCCTCAACAAAACACTAGCAGACAGAATCCAACAACACATTAAAAGAATCATACACCATAATCAAGTGGTATTTATCCCAGGGATACAAGGGTTCTTCAATATACGTAAATCAATCCATGTGATACACCTTATTAACAAATTGAAGGAAAAAAACCTCATATGATCATCTCAATAGATGCAGAAAAAGCTTTTGACAAAATTCAACACCCATTTATGATAAAAACTGTCCAGAAAGTGGGCATAGAGGGAACCTACCTCAACATAATAAAGGCCATATATAACAAACCCACAGCAAACATCATCTTCAATGGTGAAAAACTGAAAGCATTTCCTCTAAGATTAGGAACAAGACAAGGATGTCCACTCTCATCACTATTAATCTAAAGTATTTTTAAAGTGCTAAAGTGCTAAGAAATAGCTGTCTAGTACTAGGGTAAAGATGTCCATAGAGGGCTGCTGCAGAAAGTCTACACTCTGGATCCACATGGAGCAGGAGTTAAAGATGCTGATTAGCTGCATATAAGAGCATTCCATACAGGAGTCCAAGAAATTACAGACTCCAAAGTTCTAGGGACAAGCAGAAAAGAAAGAAAACACCATGTCTTAGCAAGTCTTCAGATGTTTATTGTATGTGGATCTTTCATTTTTATTAATATTCCATAAGTATCTAGTCCATACGCCTCCATTGCATCTATTAAATCTACAGAAGGCACAATCCTGTTTGTGACAGAGGAACTAACAAAAATAAGGCTATTTCTGACCTTGAGAAACCCTATTACCTGGTTGGTGAGGATGTGGAGAAAAGGGAATCTTAATACACGGTGGTGGGTAAATTGGTGAGCCACTGTGGAAAACAGAATGGAGGTCGTCAAAAAACTAAAAATAGAGCTACTATGTGATTCGGTTATTCCATTTCTGGGTATATATCCAAAGAAAAGAAAAACACTAATTCAAAAAGATACATGCACCCCAAAGTTCATAGCAGCACTATTTACATTAGCCAAGATATAGAAGCAACCTAAGTGTCCATCAACAGATGAAAGGATGAAGAATATGTGGTATATATATATATACAATGGAATATTACTCAACCACTAAAAAAAGGACATTTTGCCATTTGCAACAACATGGATGAACCTGGAGGGTATTGTGCTTAGTGAAATAAGTCAGACAGAGAAAGACAAATACTGTATGTTCCCACTTGTATATGGAATCTAAAAAATAAAGCAAACAGATGAATATAACAAAACAGAAATAGACTCACAGTTATAGAGAACAAACTAGTGGTTACCAATAGGGAGACAGAAGGGGAGAGGGGTAAAATGGGGTAGCGGATTAAGAGGCACAAACTGCTATGTATAAAATAAGTAAGCTACAAGTATCTATTGTACAGCACAGGGAATATAGCCAATATTTTATAATAATAACTTTAAATGGAGTATAATCTATAAAAACAGTGAATCACTATGTTGTGCACCTGAAACTATTGAGAATATAATATTGAAAATCAAGAATACTTCAATACAAAAAAGAAAAAGAAAAAAAGAAACCCTATAACCTGGAGGTGCAGACACCTACGCGTCAACATGCTTTCAACTGGAGAGAGAGGTGGTTGCTAAGTGTCATGAGTCCTCCTTTAAGGAAACAACTCCGTTAGAAATAATAACCCATGATAACATCTGTGTCCAAGGCTCCAGATCACTCAGACTAATTGCTTTGTGGTATAAACTGCTGTCAGTCAATCCTTCCACAGCTGCCAGCACCAACAGGCATGTACAGAAATGCTCACTATGAGCCGTTAGAATTGTTATTGCAGTGTGATTTGGAATAGCCAAAAACTGGAAACTATAGAATGTCCATCAAAAACATAAAGGAGAATAAATTACAAATGTAAAGTGGCAAATAACACAGCAACGAGCATAAATGCTCTACCACCATGTGTAATAATACAGATGAATACAAAAACACAATATTATGCAAAAGGAACCCATGACAAGAGAGTACATGCTGCACCATCTCACTCATATAAAGGACAAGAACAGGAAATATCAAGCTACGTGCAGCTCAATGACAAAAAGACAAACAATTCAGTTATAATATAAGCAAAGCACTTGAATAGATACTGTTCCAAAGAAGATATACAAATGGCCAGCAAGCACATGAAAAGATGCTCCACATCATTATTCATTAGGGAAATGCAAATCAAAACCATAAGGAGATACCACTTTACACCCACTAGGATGGCTATAATCAAAACAGTGGAATATATCAACTGTTGGCAAGGATGCGGAAAAATCACAACCCTTGTCCAATGCTAGTGGGAATAGAAAATGGTACAATCAGTATGGAAAACAGTCTGACATTTCCTAAAAAAATTAAACTTAGAATTACTGCAATTCTACTCGTAGGTATGTATTCCAAACAGGTGTGTAAGTAAAAACTTCTATATAAATATTAATAGCAACACTATTCACAATAGCCAAAAGGTGAGAACAAACCAAAACAAAGTTTGGAAGGACTATTTTTAATATCAGCCAAAAGAAAACATCTGTGAGATTTGGAATTCTGGTCTATGCCTTGCATGCTGAGGTCATCAAATTGTACTTTCCAAAAATCTTTGCATGTGATGTTTATCCCCTCAATCCATATTGAAATAGGAACATCCAGCAAACTTGTAATTTTCCTAATTCAGACATCGGGATGTCACAATCTAAGTGAGATCTAAATGTATTTCATTTAGGCCTAGGGTCATACTTATCTGGTAAAAGGAATGCTTTTCCATCTTCAGAGCTGGCTTGTTCCCAGAATCCTCTTTCACTGGCCTGATGCTAATGATTCACGTGCATGACTTCTAGCTCTTTAGGTGGTCACTAGAACGTGCAACCCCCTGAAGAGAGTACCTGCTTCTAGATCCTTCCTAAATCTCTACCACCAACATTCTTTTCATTAATTCCAAAGTTTTGACTGCATACATTATATGACCCTTAATGAGTATGTGGGCAGTCCATACGTCACACATCAGTCACTTTCCTCTCTTCCTCAAAACAGAGGGTTGTTTTGTTACTTTAAAGACTCTAACAGGGAATATCCAACAAAGCCAGAGGGGATCTTCTGAAAACAATGGGACAATGCCTACAACCCAAGAGCCCTGCTGGCTCTTCCCGACTACTTGGCTGTGCTTCTGCTCACTTTCAGAACGGAAGTGAGGCAACTTGTTCTCACATCTCCTTCAGAACCCTTCCAGTCCATCATCATTACAGTGGAGGTCCTCTTCTTAAAGTCACCTATTCTAGTAGGGGACAGAAGGCATACTGATGACTATTAAGAAAAACATGAACTGTCAGGCACTGATAGGAAGAGCAGGAAGCTCTCACTTTTGTGAGATGGAGCCCACTAGCAATACATATTTCACTTTTAAATATATGCACCAACTGGAGATTTTAAAAGGTAACTTACAGGGCTTCCCTGGTGGCACAGTGGTTGGGAGCCCGCCTGCCAGTGCAGGGGACATGGGTTCAGGCCCTGGTCCGGGAGGATCCCACATGCCACGGCACAATTGGGCCCGTGCGCCACAACTACTGAGCCTGCGCTCTAGAGCCCGCGAGCCACAACTGCTGAGCCCAAGTGCCACAACTGCTGGGGCCCACGCGCCTAGAGCCCGTGCTCCGCAACAGGACAGGCCACCGCAATGAGAAGCCTGTGCACCGCAACGGAGAGTGGCCCCTGCTTGCCGCAACTGGAGAGAGCCCGCACACAGCAGTGAAGACCAAGTGCAGCCAAGAATAAATAAATTAAATAAATAAATTAAAAATAAATTTAAAAAAAAAACAAAAGGTAACTTACAATTATCTGTTCCTGAAATGGTGCTCCCCTTCTCACTGCAGAAGTCTTAGAGTACTTGCAGTTACTTTACCATTTAACATGCAGTGGTCTGAGCCAGGAATTCACTGAAGGTGATGGATTCACACTGTACTTTTTTGGCTCTCACAAAAGTAAAATCATTTATTTTTGTATATAACTTTCCTCTACTTTTCCTTGACAGAGATTAGAGAAATAAGCAAAAGGCATCCATCAATCCCAAGAATGCATTGATTATCTGCCATGGGCCAGGCAGTTATCTGGATCCTGGAGTCAGAGAATGAGTTACCTGCCAGCAAAGACTATAGACTCTGGCAGAAGCACAACAAAGATGTACCCAATCAATCGATAATCGCCCACTGAACAGTACATGTGGAAGGCACTCTACTGAGAACCGGAGACTGAAAGATCAACAAACGATAGACCCTGTAGTCTTTTTGTCTACAAAGAGAGGACGCCAGACTGGAAGGAGAGGTATTATTAAACACAGGGAGGTAATGGGAGTCATATAGTGGGATTGGCTAATACATAAAATGCCTTAAGAACAGCTGATTGTAAGTTGATAATGCTGAGCTTTCCTAACCATGTAGTACCTTACAACAGTTGATCAAAAACAGAAAACTAGTTAAATGGAGCATTTAAGAGAAACAAAGAGCAAGATCATGAATTCTTAGTCCTTTTACTAGACTTAACCCTGCATGCTGGCATTTAGAATAACTGTGTTAGGTATCTATCACTGCATAACAAAGTATCCCAGAAGGGGCTAAAACAGGATTATATTTGCTCACAATTCTATTTGGGCCAGGCTCAACTTTTGAAAAGAACTTTCGAAAAGTTCTTTTGCTTGTCTCATCTGAGATTATTCATGTGGCTGTTCAACTGGGGACTGATTCATCCAGAGGGACCTCAGCTGGAAGATCCCATCTCAGCTCCACGTGGTCTCACCCTTTATGAGGCTCTACCAAGCTTCCTCACACAGACACACTACATTCTATGGGGTAAGAGGAAGTCAAAAGTCCCCTTGAGTCCTAGATCAGATTGTCACAAATATTACTCACTCCACGTTCTTTTGGTCAAAGCCAGTCACAAGGCCATTCTAGGTAAATAAATGGGATAAAAGACTCTACCTCTTAAAAAGATGGACAGTAAAGCCATGTATTTCAAAGAGGTGTGTCTACAGGAAATGGAGACTTGTTGTAGTCATCAATTTAACAATGTCTTAACATTTAGGACTCCAAATATCTAATTTTCACAACTGAAAGATCCTTTCTTTTCACTTCTCACTTTTCACAGTGTAAATATTCCTAATTTCATATAGAAATCTCTAAACTCTAAACATACTAGCTTTATCAATAAACATGTTTATACAGCACCTGTATTGATAACTTAACATTTTTACCACACAGGCTAAGTACAGTACTCTTGCCACGTGAATTACTAAAGTAGATAATAAGGATAATAATAAGCGTGTTCCTTGTTCCAAAATTATTCCCTGCTACTAGGGCCAGCATCTGAGGACTTCTGATTAACATAACACTTTGTTGTATTTGACATTAATTTTAAAGGCATCAGTTAAAAGTACAAATCCTATATAATTAGGTTGAAACAACTTATTTAAACATGTAACTTTTCATGGAGACCCACCTGTCAATACTTCCCCTCCTCCTTCAGACACTTGAAGGTAAGTGACCATGAACAAATGAGTAATTCTGATTTTTATATTACAATGTGCAGTTTCTGTTTCCTTGACAAGAGGGATAGAAATAAGAAAATATTGGCAT
This sequence comes from Balaenoptera borealis, assembly GCF_965194805.1. Classification (NCBI taxonomy): domain Eukaryota; kingdom Metazoa; phylum Chordata; class Mammalia; order Artiodactyla; family Balaenopteridae; genus Balaenoptera; species Balaenoptera borealis. Next base: position 429,802 of record NW_028123734.1, on the reverse strand, counting down.
TTTTGAATCTCCTAATTAAAGACAATGTGTTTTGCGTTTGTTTATAACTCAAACTGACTATAATACTTCAAGCACAGTGAAATTCACTTACTATTGAACAAGAGATGACTAGTCTCAAAAATAAACTTCCAATGTTCTTCCAAGGTAATTTTATCACAATTGTTTCTGCTAGAAAAGAGGGAAAGTCCAGGTAATACACTCAAAACTTCCATTAGGAGAGGCAGCCCAAATAGTATCCTATCACCTTATGATTTTCATGCTGCTTTCACCCACCACAAGGTCGCTTGGCAATGTTCTGAGACAGCCTTCTCTGATTTCGCTTGGCAGACTGAGGCAGTTTTTCTACTCTGTGATTGATTGCAGCATTACCTGGACAGTCTTAGTCCAAGCTCCCCTGTGAAAGTCTTGAATAATGTGTAACTCCTGCCATGAGCTCAGCATCTGATTTATTACACCTCATTATTGCAGCTGCCTGTCTGTGTACAGAGGCAGCAGGTAGTGAGAGCACACAGAGTACAGGGAAGAAGACAGTCACCATCCCCCCAAAGCAGCCTAAACAAGACGCACAATGGAATTAGAGTCTACATTACAAAACTCCAAACTAAACACAGAAGTTTTCCTGTTAGAGACTTAGTTAGTGTGGACCTAGCCAATGCCTCCACTCTATCTTTCTCATAACATTCATCTTACCTGTGTCCTAGCCAAATGTTAGACCCACAGTGAAATTATCCCCCATTTTGTTCAATCGCAAATAACCCCATTTTGAATTGAACTGAATACAAGAAAACATCCAAAACAATATAAGCATACAAGTGGCCAAGACCTATATTTAAACCAACAAAGAACAACAGCCAACATTCATTCAGAATTACCTATGAAGCATTTCTCACAAAATAACCTAGGTGTCTTAGTTCACAGCATCAGTGTTCCTGTTTTTGAGCTGGTGGTGTCATTGTCACTAATCAATTCTCTTTATGTGAGAAAGATCCCCAAACATTCTCTTTTATCACATTTTTGTTTCATTTAAGAATAGCCTTCCCGCAACACTTACAAAGGGACTCCTCTGTTGAATTGTACACTTGAAATGGATTAATTGCAGGGTATGTTGATTATATCCCAAAAGAGGCCTGAGAGGAAAGAGAGAGGGAAAGAGAGAGAGTTTCCTGCCTGCCAAGTTTTCTCTCAGGACTATTGAACTCTGATTCTCAGAGAGGAGTTGTTAACCCTCTCCCAGTGTACAGGTGCACACATCCTACATTAGCTGGGGATGTGGGCTCTATGATTATCTTAAAATCCAATGATAAATGTGGGGGCGATCACCTGTTATGTACTGAATGTTTATGTACTCCCCAAATTCATATGTTGAAGCCCGCAAGTAATGCTATTTGGTGGCAGGCCTTTAGGAGGAAATTAAGTTTAGATGAGGTCATAAGGGTGGGGCCCCCATGATGGGATTAGTGTCCTTATAAGAAGAGATAGAGATAGAGCTTGCGCACTCTCTCTCCACTGTGTAAGGACACAGCAGGAAGGTGGCCACCTGCAAGCCAGGAAGAGGGTCCTCACCAGGAACTGAATCTGCCAGCACCTTGATGCTAGATTTTAAGCCTCCAGAATTATGAGAAATAAATATCTATTCTTTAAGCTACCCAGTCGGTAGTGTTTTGTTAAAGCAGCCCAAGCAGATTAATATGTCATCTCTGGGCATCTTTACAGTGAGTTACCTTCTTTACGCTTAAGTGCCTTTACCTAAGGCATTGGGCATCAGATTGTTAGCAAAGTTTGTAGTGCTTAAAAACCTTCCACCCAAAGAGCAAACAGAAGACATCTCTGTCTTGATAGTCTGTACTATTTGGGGATCCTGTTAGGCATATTTTGTAGGGAGAAAATGGCATAGGCTTTTAAGATGTCCTGGGTAGAGTCAGAGAAAAAGTCGTTTAAGGTCAAGTTGATAAAGAAAAATGTTCCTGGCGAGAATTTATCTCAATTTCACTAAACATGGCAGTAACAAAGTATTTAATTAGTTCCTTCTTCTTGATACGCCTGCCCTCTCCACCAACATCAGAAGCATACTTGAAAAATAGCCTATGAGGTGATCCTGAAGGAGGCAGGCTTGTAGCCTGACTCAAATTTTGATCTGTAAGCTACTGGGTCACAATCCTATGCATAGTTATTTAATGAATACAGAGTTACCTGTTAATATCTGTGTCTCTAAAGTTTTTTTCTCCTTTTGTCTACAGGATAAAACTGTTTTTAGATTTCATAAAAAGAAGCTGCCACATCTACACCCAAAACAGTCAGGTCTCACGGTGTCCTGCTTCTTGCTGTTCTTTGAAGGGGACACTCGCTGCTTGATACCCCATACCACCCCCACATTGTTTTTATTTTTGAAAAAATTAAATAATTGCCAGTAACAACCAAGGTCTTTTATGAAGAATAAAACATTCCATGTGTTTTAATTAATGAAAAACAAGGATGTTATGCTTGAAAAACCACAATGATTGCCCTAGGAAGAAAATTAATGTAGGTCCATTTCTCTACACTGTTATTCTAATGGTGTAAAAGGTATGCCAGCACTTCCAAAGCGAGGTGCTAGGTACAGAGGAGGTCTTTAACAAATAAAAAGGAGGAAGGAAATAGGAGAGAATGACCAGACACCTAAAGTAATTACTAAATGACTACAGTCATCTAAAGTGATAATTTTGACTGAGCATAAATCTCCCTAGAAAAGACTCATCACAAAGACCTACTACAGTATAGGAGAGAAAGAAGAGTTTTTGGCTGGAAGCCCCAGGAAAATGTCTGTAGCAGTAATTCTCTAACAGTAACACAAGGGAGATAAGAATTTATGGTAACATAATGCAAAACCACAGCACAGAGGCAAGAATATTTGGGGTAGCGCAAGGGAGGGCAAGTGTCCATACAGGTAGAAAATGAAGGATTCATTAGTGAGAAAGGCTAAAGAAGTTGCTGGGGTAGTATGTGAAGGTCTTAAGCACCAAGATAAGGCTGTGGAACTGCATCTTGCACTCAGGACCAGCACCTTGGAAGTGAGTAGCTTGAGCCATATGTCACCATAGCCAGTAGCCTTGCTTATATACAACAGAACCCTGGTAAAGATCATATCTTTGCTTTAGAATGACAACTCTGCTAACAGAGCATAGGATCACAGAGCAAAGAAGACAGAAAACTGTAACAGCAAGAATGGTTAAGGGCCTCCCTAGAGAATTGGTTGTACCAACAGAGTAAAATGGCAGAGCAGCCATTAAAATCATGATCTTAAAAAAAAAAAAAATGCTATTTTTAAAAAGGAACACGTTTAGGATAAGAAAAGAGAAAATCAGAATACTAAACGCTGCTATTTCCAATTTTTTTAATTATTCAAGATAAACACAAGAAAAATCTTAGTAGTAGACAAAACACATAAAGTCCATTTCCAGGTTGACAATGTGAGAAGCTCCATGAACCCATTCATGGACCCTCTGAGGTTTCACACTGCTTCACACTGTGGAAGAAATAGACTTCACAAAAATAATCTTAGCCAAGTCACAAAACAAATAAAAAAGCAAATAACAACAAGCCAGGAGAGCAGGGAGGGGAATCAGTATCCAGAGTTGCGATAATACATTACCCAAAATGTTCAGCTTTCAACAACAACAGAAACAACCATATGAGAAGTGCAAAGGAAGAGGAATGTTTGACACATCCTCAGGCAAAAAAGCAAGCAACAGAAACTGACTTTGAGAAGGACCAGATTTAACAGACAAAGACTTCAAAACAACCATTGAAAAATATATCAACAACTAAAGTAAATCATGCTTAAAGAAGTAAAGCCTGATATGAAGACACAGTTTCATCAGAGATACCAATAAAGAGGCAGAAATTATTTTTTAAAAAATGGAAATTTTGGTATTGAAAAGTAGTATAAATATTAATAAAAATAAAAATTCATTGGAAGGACTCACCAGTAGATTTGAACTGAGAGAAGGAACACTCAACAGTCTTGAAGACACATAAATGGATAGAGATTATACAATTTGAAAAACAGAAAAAAATAGAATGAAGAAAAATATCCGAGCCTCAGAGAAATGTGGACATTTGGTATCAAATATACCAAAATATATGTGATAGGAGTACCAGAAAAGAGGAAAGAGAGAAAGGAACAGAAAAACTAAATTTTAAATGGCTGAAAACATCCCAAATTTGCTGAAAATTATTAACTTACACATCCAAGAAGATCACCAGCTCCAAATAAGATAAAACACAGTTAAAATGAGATCCTCATCCACCAGAGGGCAGACAGCAGAACCAAGAAGAACTACAATCCTGCAGCCTGTGGAATGAAAACCACAATCACAGAAAAATAGACAAAATGAAAAGACAGAGGACTATGTCCCAGATGAAGGAACAAGATAAAACCCCAGAAAAACAACTAAATGAAGGGGAGATAGGCAATCTTCCAGAAAAAGAATGCAGAATATTGATAGTGAAGATGATCCAGGACCTCAAAAAACGAATGCAGGCAAAGATTGAGAAGATGCAAGAAATGTTTAACAAAGATCTAGAAGAATTAAAGAACAAATAGAGATGAACAATACAATAACTGAAATGGAAAATACACTAGAAGGAATCAATAGCAGAATAACTGAGGCAGAAGAACGGAGGAGTGACCTGGAAGACAGAATGGTGGAATTCACTGCTGCAGAAGAGAATAAAGAAAAAAGAATGAAAAGAAATGAAGACATCCTAAGAGACCTCTGCGACAACATTAAACACACCAACATTCGCATGATAGGGGTCCCAGAAGGAGAAGAGAGAGAGAAAGAACCTGAGAAAATACTTGAAGAGATCATAGTCAAAAAATTCCCTAACATGGGAGAGGAAATAGCCACCCAAGTCCAGGAAGTGCAGAGAGTCCCAGGCAGGATAAAGCCAAGGAGAAATACACCGAGACACACAGTAATCAAACTGACAAAAAATAAAGACAAAGAAAAATTACTAAAAGCAACAAGGGAAAAATGACAAGTAACATACAAGGGAACTCCCATAAGGTTAACAGCTGATTTCTCAGCAGAGACTCTGCAAGCCAGAAGGGAGTGGCACAATATATTTAAAGTGGTGAAAGGGAAGAACCTACAACCCAGAATACCCTACCCAGCAAGGATCTCATTCAGATTCGACAAAGAAATCAAAAGCTTTACAGACAAGCAAAAGCTAAGAGAATTCAGCACCACCAAACGAGGCTCTACAACAAATGCTAAAGGAACTTCTCTAAGTGGGAAACACAAGAAAAGAAAAAAACCTGCAAAAACAAACCTAAAACAATGAAGAAAATGGTAATAGGAACATATATATCAATAATTACCTTAAATGTGAATGGATTAAACACTCCAACCCAAAGACACAGACTGGGTCTTCCCTGGTAGCGCAGTGGTTAAGAATCCACCTGCCAATGCAGGGGACGTGGGTTCAAGCCCTGGTACGGGAAGATCCCACATGCCGTGGAGCAACTAAGCCCGTGCACCACAACTACTGAGCCTGCACTCTAGAGCCCGTGACCCACAACTACTGAGCCCATGTGCCACAACTGCTGAAGCCCACGCGCCTAGAGCCTGTGCTCTGCAACAAGAGAAGCCACCACAATGAGAAGCCCATGTACTGCAATGAAGAGTAGCCCCAGCTCACCACAACTAGAGAGGGCCCACATGCAGCCACAAAGACCCAACACAGCCAAAAATAAATTTTAAAAAATAAAATAAAAATAAGTAAATTTTACAAAAAGACACAGACTGGCTGAATGAATACGTAGTGGTCTGGATAGAAGATCAGGCCAGCCACAACACTGCCTTAAGCCAAAGCTTAATCCAGAGGATGGCCCTAACTCTCTTCACTTCTATGAAGGGTGAAAAAGGTAAGGGAACTGCAGGAAAAAATTAAGCCTAGCAGAAGTTGGCAAATAAAGTTTAAGGAAAGAAGCCTTCTTTATAACATAAAAGTGCAAGAGGAAGCAGCAAGTGCTGATGTGGAAGCTATAGCAAGTTATCCAGAAGATCTAGCTAAGATGATTAATGAAGGTGGCTCCACTACACAACAAGTTTTAATGTAGATGAAATGCTCTTCTATTGCAAGCAAGAAGATGCCATCTAGGACTTTCATAGATATAGGGAGAAGTCAATGCCTGGTTTCAAAGCATCAAAGGACAGACTGACTCTCTTGTTAGGGGTTAATGCAGCTGGTGACTTTAAGTTGAAGCCAATGCTCATTTACCATTCCAAAAATCCTAGGGCCCTTAAGAATTACACGAAATGGACTCTGCCTGAGCTCTTTAAATGGACCAACAAAGCCTGGATGACAGCACATCTGTATAAAAATATGGTTTACTGAATATAAGTCCACTGTGGAGACCTACTTCCCAGAAAAAAAAATTCCTTTCAAAATATGAATGCTTATTGACAATGCACCTGATCACCCAAAAATTCTGATGGAGATGTACAGTGAAATTAATGATGTTTTCATGCTTGCTAACACAACATCCATTCTGCAGCCATGGGTCAAGGAGTAATGTTGACTTTCAAGTCTTATTATTTAAGAAAGGCATTTTGTAAGGCTATGGCTTCCATAGATAGTGATTCCTCTGATGGATCTGAGTAAAATCAATTGAAAACCTTCTGGAAAGGATTCACCATTCCAGATGCCATTAAAGACATCCGTGATCCATAAGAAGAGGCCAAAATATCAACATACACAGGATTTTGGAAGAAGTTGATTCCAACCCTCATGGATGATTTGAGGGGTTCAAGACTTCATTGAAAGAAGTAACTGCAGATGTGGTGGACGTAGCAAGAGAACCAGAATTAGAACTGGAGCCTGAAAATGTGACTGAATTGCTGCAACTCCTTGATAAAAATTTAATAGATGAGGAGTTGTTTCTTGAATGAGCAAAGAAAGTGGTTTATTGAGATGGAATCTACTCCTGGTAAAGACACTGCAAAGATTGTTGAAATGGCAAGAAAGGATTTCGGATATTACATAAACTTAGTTGATAAAACAGTGGCAAGGTTTGAGAGGACTGACTCCAATTTTGAAAGAAGTCCTACTGTGGGTGAAATACAATCAAACAGCATTGCATGCCACAGAGAAAATGTTGATGAAAGGAAGAGTGAATCGACGTAGCAAACTTCATTGTTGTCTTAATTTCAGGAAATTGTCACGACCACACCAACCTTCAGCAACCACCACCCTGATCAGTCAGCAGCCATCCATGCATGCAAACCCCTCCACCAGCAAAAAGATTGTGACTGGCTGAAAGTTCAGATGCTGGTTACCATTTTTTAGCAATAAAGTATTTTAAATTAAGGTATGTACATTTTTTAGACATAATGCACACTTAATAGACTACAGTATAGTGTAAACATAACTTTTACATGCACTGGGAAAGCAAAAAAATTGTGTGGCTTGCTTTGTTGTGATATTCTCTTTATTGCAGTGGTCTGGAACCAAACCCACAATATCACCAAAGTGTGCTGGTAATCCCATTCATGAGGGCTCCATCCTCAAGATTAAATCATCTCTGAAAGCACTTACGTCCAAATATCATCACATTGGGGATTAGGTTTCAACGTATGAATTTGGGGAGGGAGGAACACAAACATTCAGTCTATAGCACTCACCAAGGAGAAGAGAGGGACACAGTAGGAAGAGACACTTAAATGTTCCTTACTTTCTCAGCATGCCTAAGACTAATCCTGGTCTCCACGACTATCCTCTAGGTCCTTCACTTTTCTCCTCAGATTGATTTACTCGTATTCAGAAACACATCATATTATTTAGAAAATTTCTAAAAAAGCCCCCCATGAAGACACACTTATACGAATATAAGGTAAAATAAAAGAACATATTCTAGAAGAAATAATACCATGGGACTAAAAAAAAAAAAAAAAAAAAAAAACCTGCCTCCAGAAAGTGTAGAGTCTGCTCTTCCAGGGGAAAGCTCAGTGAAACACAGTATATTTGTAATAGATATTCTGTTTCCATGCACAGAGGTGCCTGCTATACTGCCTATCACACTCTAACGAAATAAAAGAATGCTCTAGTAAGACATGTACAAAGTTTCCAATAACTACATTAAATGCAAAACAAGCTGTTGATATTTACTCAAATGCCAGTGTTTCAATATTCATTTACATAACAAATTGCCAGCCACAGGTGTTAGTTTCTGCAAAAAACCCACAGTATATAATGTGTTAAGTTAAATCATTTTTCAGCTGAGGCGAAGTGAAGATGGCAGAGTGAGAGGACGTGGAGTTCACATCTCCCCACAACTAGGGCACCTACCAGATGCTTTTGGGGGACCTTGACACTCAGGGGTACTGGAGGAACCCCTGAGCAATTGAGTGGGATGTGGTGAGGGGAGTGAGGGGGGAGAAGTGGAGGCCGGATGGAATTGGCGTCCCTGAGGGGTGGTATGGGGAAGGTAGGGGTTCCCACGCCTGGAGGGACCCCCCCGGGACTGGAGAATGTGCCTAGCGTTTCCACTACCCACTCGGGCCCCAGGGACCTGCTGGGCTCCCGGGCCAGGGCCTCTGCCCTCCAGGATTCCCTCCAGCTGCACTGGTCCTAGGGGCGTAGGAGTGACGGGGGGGAAGAAGAGGAGAGGCAGACAGGGAGGGGCCCTCCGGGACCGGAGGATCAGGGGAGAATGCACCTAATGTTTCTCCTGCCCACTCGGGCCCCAGTGAGCCTGCTGGGCTTCCAGGCCGGGTTCTCCGCCCTCCAGGGGCCCCTCTGGCCACATTGGTCCTAGGGGCATAGGAGGACGGGAGGAGGGGGGAAGAAGAGGAGAGGCGGACAGGGAGGGGAACCACCGAGACCAGAGGATCAGGGGAGAATGTGCCTAGCATTTCTCCTGCCCACTTAGGACCCAGGAAGCCTGCTGGGCTCCCGGGTCTGGTCCTCCATCCTCCGGAGCCCTCTCTGGCCACGTTGTTCCAAGGGAGGTAGGAAGATGGGAGGAGGGGGGGAAGAGAAGGAGAGGTGGACGGTGGGGTGAAACCTCTGGGATTGGAGGCTCAGGGGAGAATGTGCCTAGCGTTCCCCCCACCCACTTGTGCCCCAGGAAGCCTCCAGGGCTCCTGGGTAAGGTCCTCTGCACTCCGGGGCCCCCTCTGCCACGTGGGTCCTAGGGGTGTAGGAGGAAGGGAGGAGGAAGGGAGGAGGAAGGAAGAGGAAGAGAGGCTGATGGGGCGGGTTCACTCAGGAACCGGAGGATCAGGGGAAGCATAGCTGGTGTTTCCCTCACCCTCTCCCTATGCCCTCTGGGGCCCCCTCTGGCCGCGTGGGTCCTAGGGGCGTGAGAGGGAGGGAGGCAGGGAAGCAGAGGAGGGGCGAATGAGGAGGGACCCTCTGGGATCAGAGGATTGGGGGAACACGCCTAGCATTTCCCCCACCCACTCAGGCCCAGGGAACCTCCTGGGGTCCCGGGCCTGGTCCTCTGCCCTCCTAGGCCAGGGGAACTCTGGGGGCCTCCAGCCTCCCTGAGTCTAAGCCCCAACCCCCACCCCCAGGGCCTTTTCTGGCCACATGGGACCTAGCCTAAACCCCGCCTGCTGCCTAAACACCGCCCCTGCCTAAGGTCCACCCCCCCATAGCCAAGGCCTTTTACGGGTTTTTTTTTTTTCCATTTATTGCTACTGTGGTTCTGTTTTACCTCCTGGTTGTTGTTTCATCTTTATTTTTATTTTTTTCTAACATATCTGTTTGTTTTCTAATCTTATTTTTTACTCTTTCTTATTGTTGTGCTCCTTTTTTGTTTTTATTTTTCATGGCCACCCCGCACGGCTTGCAGGATCTTGGTTCTTGGACCTGGGGTCAGGCGAGCTCCTGTGGTCGGAGATCCGAGTCTGAACCACAGGATGAACAGAGAACCTCAGACCACAGAGAATATTCATCAGAGTGAGGTCTCCCAGAGGTCCTCATCTCGGTATCAAGACCTAGCTCTACCCAACAGCCTACAAACTCCAGTGCTGGAGGCCTCAGGCCAAACAACCCATAAGACAGGAAAACAATCCCACGCATCAAAAAACAAAAAAAATGAAACGACAAAAAAAATATCTTACAGTTGAAGAAACAAGGTAAAAACCAACAAGAACAAATAAATGAAGAGTAAATAGGCAACCTACCTGAAAAATAATTCAGAGTAATGATAGTAAAGATGATTCAGAACATTGGAAATAAATATAATGGAGGCACGGATCGAGAAAATACAAGAAATGTTTAGCAAAGACCTAAAACAACTAAAGAACAAACAAACAGAGATAAACAACACAATAACTGAAATGAAAAATATACTAGAAGAAATCAGTAATAGAATAAATGAAGAAAAATAACGAATAAGTCAGCTGAAAGACAGGATGGTGGAAATAACTGCCAAGGAGCAGAATAAAGAGAAAAGAACAAAAAGAACACAAGACAATCTCAGAGACCTCTGGGACAACACTGAACACACCAACATTCGCATTTTAGGGGTCCCAGAAGAAGAAGAGAAAAAGAAAGGGTCGAAAAAATATTTGAAGAGATTATAGTTGAAAACTTCCCTAACGTGGGAAACGAAATAGCCACCCAAGTCCAGGAAGCGAAGACAGTCCCATACAGGATAAACCCTAGGAGAAACACACCAAGACACATATTAATCAAACTAACAATAAATTAAATTCAAAGAAAAAATATTAAAAGCAGCAAGGGAAAGGCAAAGAAACACTTATAAGGGAATCCCCATAAGGTTATCAGCTGATTTTTCAGCAGAAACTCCGCAGGCCAGAAAGGAGTGGCAGGACATACTTAAAGTGATGAAAGAGAAAAACCTACAACCAAGATTACTCTACCCAGCAAGGATCTCATTCAGATTCGCTGGAGAAATCAAAAGTTTTACAGACAAGCAAAAGCTAAGAGAATTCAGCACCACCAAACCAGCTTTAAAACAAATGCTAAAGAAACTTCGCTAGGCGGGAAACAGAAGAGAAGAAAAAGACCCACAGAAACAAACCTAAAATGATTAAGAAAATGGTAATAGGAACATACATATTGACAATTACCTTAAATGTAAATGGATTAAATGCCCTACCAAAAAACAAAGACGGGCTGAATGGATACAGAATCGAGACCCATATATATGCTGTCTACGAGAGACCCACTTCAGACTTAGGGACACATACAGACTGAATGCGAGGGATGGAAAAAGATATTCCATGCAAGTGGAAAACACAAGAAAGCTGGAGTAGCAATACTCATAGCAGATAAAATAGGCTTTAAAATAAAGACTGTTACAAGAGATAAGGAAGGACACTACATAATGATCAAGGGATCAATCCAAGAAGAAGATTTAACAATGATAAATATTTATGCACCCAACACAGGAGCACCTCAAGAAGTAAGGCCACTGTTAACAACCATAAAAGGGGAAATCGACAGTAACACAATAATAGTAGAGGACTTTAACACCCCACATAAACCAATGGACAGATCATCCAAACAGAAAATAAATAAGGAATCATAAACTTTAAATGACACAATAGAACAGACATTTAATTGATAGTTATAGGACATTCCACCCGAAAGTGGCAGAATACGCTTTCTTCTCAAGTGCACATGGAACATTCTCCAGCTTATATCACATCTTGGGTCACAAATCAAGCCTTGGAAAATTTAAGAAAACTGAAATCATATGAAGCATCTGTTCCAACCGCAACACTATGAGATTAGAAATCATTTACAGGGAAAAAAACTGTAAAAAAACCACAAATATATGGAGGTTAAACAGTGCACTGCTAAATAACCACGAGATCACTGAAGAAACCAAAGAGGAAATTTTAAAAATACATAAAAACAAATGACAATAAAAACACGAAAACTGAAAATGTACAGGGCACAGTAAAAGCAGTTCTAAGAGGGACGCTTATAAGCAATTCAATCTCACCTCAAGAAACAAGAAATATCTCAAATTAAGAATTTAACCTTACACGTAAAGCAACTAGAGAAAGAAGAACAACAAAAAACAAAAAAAACCAAACTTAGCCAAAGGAAAGAAATCATAAAGATCAGATCAGAAGTAAATGAAAAAGAAATGAAGGAAACATTACCAAAGATCAATAAATCTAAAAGCTGGTTCAAATTTAAGAAGATAAAATAAAATGAATGAAGGGAGATCAATAGTTTTACAAGCATCAACAGATCTGCAGTATAATTATATCCTAGACATATACTCCCTTAGTGCACTTCTGATAAGAAGCTATGGATTAACAGTCCACATTAACTTAGGCTGAGTTGCAGAAGAAAATCTGCATTTATACTTGTGTCACTTTTGCCTGTGCTAAAGAATTCTATTCTAGACAGACTTGCACTATAAAAAGATACATTTGTAATCAACAACAATTGAGAAGATACATGGAAGAAATCACTTCATTTTCATAACAAGAACAATAGCAAAAAAAATCAAAAGTATGACGAATGTTTAAAGCAATGTACAAAACCTACATGAAGAAAACTTGTATTTGATAGAACATAAGTCTTTTTTGTTCTATTTACTTTATTTTTAGTCATGATACTTAATGCTTTGAAATTTCAAGTGTTTTTTTTATAGCTTTAAAGAAGGATATACAAACAACACACAGATATACAGTTCTCAGGGTACCTTTAAATGAAATATTTTTCCTTGATGGGCTGTGTCCATTGCAGTGGGCTCATTGAATTTAGATGAGAAGTGTACCAGAGGAGACAGTATGATTTAAAGGGCATGCATTATATAATAGATATGCTACAAAGTGTATTTCTTTTCATCCCTCAACAGCTCTAAAAAGAAGATATGGGGATGTCCATTAGGAAAGCAAGAGAACTGGTTCCAAAATTTGACTCAAGTTTCCTTACCTAGCCCTTACCCCTAGGCAATTAATTCAGGTCTGCCTATTCCAAAGTTCATACACATCCACTTTCCACTGCCCACTGGTGCACTACTCTAATAAACAGTCCAATAAATAGGAAAGGGGAGTGGAGATCTTTGCTTTTCGTTATAGGCTGTTTAGATTCTAAAGAAGGTTTTCTGTTTTGTGGGATACTTAACTATTTTCTCTCTCAGATTTGAATTATAAATGCAGATACCTTATCTTCATTATGAAATTATAGACAGCTTGAGAGCAGAATATGATTCTACTTTGTATCCTTTAGAATATCTAGAACTGAGATAATAAATGAACAGACTAGGCATAAAAAGGAGAAGGATTTCAAGAAATATGGGTGGGAGTTCGGCCTGCAGGTGTCCAAGCTGCTGCGGCCAGAAGGGCGTGGCCAGAACTGCTTGAGTATCTACATTTCAGTTTCTGCACCTATCAAGAGTTTTAATTCATCATGGATAATCTGTCAGCAGAAGAAATTCAGCTGAGGGCTAACCAGGTTACTGATGAGTCTCCGGAAAGTACGAGGAGAATCCTGGGTTTAGACATTGAGTCTCAGGATACAGGAATCAAGACTATCACTATGCTGGATGAACAAGGGGAACAACTAAAACACACAGAAGAAGGCATGGACCAAATAAACAAAGACATGAGAGAAGCAGAGAAGACTTTAACAGAACTAAACTAGTGCTGTGGCCTTTGTATATGCCCATGTAATAGTATAACAAATGATGCCAGGGAAGATGAAATGGAAGAGAACCTGAATCAAGTGGGAAGTATCCTAGGAAATCTAAAAAACATGGCCCTGGACATGGGCAATGAGATTGAGGCTCAAAATCGACAAATAGAACGGACCACAGAAAAGGCTAACACCAACAAAGATCGTATTGACAATGCCAATGCCAGAGCAAAGAAACTCACTGACAGCTAAAGCTACTGCTGTACTTTTTTTAAAAAAATTTTATTTATTTATTTATGGCTGTGTTGGGTCTTAGTTTCTGCGCGAGGGCTTTCCCTAGTTGTGGCAAGCGGGGGCCACTCTTCATCGCGGTGCGCAGGCCTCTCACCATCGAGGCCTCTCTTGTTGCGGAGCACAGGCTCCAGACGCGCAGGCTCAGTAGTTGTGGCTCACGGGCCCAGTTGCTCCGCGGCACGCGGGATCCTCCCAGACCAGGGCTCGAACCCGTGTCCCCCTGTACTGGCAGGCAGATTCTCAACCACTGCGCTACCAGGGAAGCCCTGTACTTCTTTATCATTTATTCATTTCCCTAGCTCCTCCTTCAAAGTCATTACCTTTCCAGAGTTTGAAATTTTGTTTCCACACTCTTCTAATTGGGAGATGATGTGGAAGAAGATCTAGGAGTAACAGCCCCCCTATTCTTTTATTTTCTCTTTTTCCCTTGAGGGTAGACTGCTGCTTAGTTTTCCTTCTAGTATTTTCTTTCTCAGTCCATACTCTTAGGTTGGTTTTCATACATCACATATAGTGTTATTTTTCATTCTCTCCATTTACTTAGCAGGTTCTTCTGCTTTCAAAATTTGCAAGCATTGCCAAAGACAGCCACGTAAAAGGAAGCTGGGGGCACTGGGGGCAGGCACAAGGAGGAGAGGCAAGAGATAAGAGGTTGTTACCTCAGTAAAACGTGCAGACCCTAAAGCCAGAAGTTGCATAACCACAGTGAAGATCTAGTTGGGTTTAATTTCTATTTAAGTTGCACTTATTGCCAACTTAGGCCAATGCTTGGTTTTGGAGTCTGTATACACAACATTTTTGTTATACATCACAATTTCGCAACCTCTGCTTCAAAAAAGAATAGAATGAGTTTTCTCAAAGTGAGCTTAATTTCTGAACTCTTCGTGATTCATTTATGTACATAAATTCTATGATCCCATTTCATTTTGCACCATATAGGAATACATGGTATAAATGCATGGCTTTTTATTTTCATATTATTAGTACTATCATTTGGACTTCCCTGGTGGCACAGTGGTTAAGAATCCACCTGCCAGTGCAGAGGACACAGGTTCTAGCCCTGGTCCAGGAAGATCCCACATGCCATGGAGCAACTAAGCCCGTGAGCCACAACTACTGGGCCTGTACTCTAGAGCCCGTGAGCCACAGCTACTGAGCCCACGCACCACAACTACTGAAACCCACGCACCTAGAGCCCGTGCTCTGCAACAAGAGAAGCCACCGCAGTGAGAAGCCGGCACAGCGCGATGAAGAGTAGCCCCCGCTGGCCACAACTAGAGAAAGCCCACACGTAGCAATGAAGACCCAATGCAGCCAAAATAAATTAATTAATTTAAAAAAATAGTATCATGGTCCCATTACAGGCCTATTAACCTCATAAATGTGTCATTAGTCTTTGAAGAAAAAATATGTCAATATGTATATATAATATGAGAATTTCTCTCTAAGCAGGGCTTAAAATTTTTTGAAAAGTTTGACAAAGTATATCACATGAATTCAGATTTACCTCAATGCCAAGAATTGTTTAGATAGGAAAAAAGAAACTTGTTTTGATCTCAGGTAGAAAATGGTTAGATTACTCTGAGTTTTATGTAGCTTTAAACTTTTTTTAAAACTAGAATGTATTCTGTTTAACTAAAAATGATTTAGAAAATTATGTCTTTGTTTACTTATTGATGACTGCACTCTCATTCTCTTAGCCTTTTGTATTCAACTTCCAGAATCACATTTGTTTAGATCTTGAACAGTGTTATAAGAATTTGATTGGTATTTGTCACCTTTATTTAAAAACTAGCTTCTGCACACGTCAAAGCTATTGATGTCGATTGGTTTGACCAATAACCACTGTTTGATCCCTACAATTAAATTTTGTAGCTAAGGAAACTGTTTTTTCAAATAAGTGATGTGCTTCTGTGACTACTTTTTGGGGGGTGGAAAGCAATCATTTTGTCAGCTCTTATTTGACAAACTGAATAAAGCAAAGATCCATAAATGAAAAAAAAAAAGAAATATGGATAGAAGGGAAGAGGGAATCAATAATAAATTAGCCAGGTAAATATGTCTTAAACAATAGGTTTTAAGTAGACCTAGTATCATTAAGATATTAGTTATTCCTAAATTAATGTATACATGTAATGTGATCCCAATTAAAATAACAACAGTTTTGGCTTTCATTTTTGTTTTGGTGAGTGGTGAGGTGCTTTAGTCAAGCCAATTCGAAAGTTCACATGAAAAATAAACAAAAAAATTTAGTAAAACTCTGAATAAAAGAGCAATAAAGAGTAATGGCTCCTACATGATAGTAAACATTCACATCCCTCTCATGTGCCCAGTACATTCACCCCATTCTAATATCCCCCAAAACCTTAACCCATCCCAGCATCAACTCTAAGCTCAAACTCTCACCTAAATATCATCAACATAAAAGGTCCCAAATCTCATCATCTAAATCAGGCATGGGTGAGACTCTGGGTAGTATGGTCCATGCCTGGAAAAACTGTCTCCCCACCTGTGGACCTATGAAACTAGAAAACAACCTTTTGTAATATGGAAGAATCTTTTGTATTCTATTACAAGTTAATCACTAAAGGGGTGTTGCCTATAAGCTTAAATTATACATAATGGCCCATCTCTGGAACCCTGCTTTCCAGGTAATGAGTATTAAGCTAAAATACCTTTGTTTAGCTCACAGGAAACATCCTGATCAGGCCCACCTGTGAATGACTGCAGGGAGGAAAATATTAACACATCCCCTCCAGAGGCTGATGGGAACTAGGAAGTGTTTGACTTTACTCCCTCCCCTTTTAGTATAAAAGGAGCCTGAATTCTAACTCAGGCAAGATGGTTCTTTGGGGCATAAGCCCACCATCTTCTCGGTCTGCTGGTTTTCCAAATAAAGTCGTTATTCCTTGCCCCTACAACTCGTCTCTTGATTACTGGCCTGTCGTGCAGCGAGCAGTATGGTCTTAGACTTGGTAACACTTTCTCTTCCAGAATAGAGTGGTGGTACAGGTACAGAATAGACATTCTCGTTTTCATCTAGGAATGGAAAGGGGTCACCAAGCAACTCTAAGCCCAGCAGGACAAATCCCATTAGGTTTCAAAGAAGATTCTCTGTGGCTTGATGCCCTGTCCTTTGGGCCAATGGTGGTGGCCTTGTTGGCCCCTGGCCCTAAGCCTGTGTCTCTGGGCTCTACTTCCATGTCCACACTCTGCCTTTGGAACTGTTCATCCTTTTTCCTGAAGGTCAACCCATGTTTGTAGCCAAGTAGTTCTATCAGTCCCACAACCTGTTTGTAAAATCTCAGGAGTTTAACAGCCTCCCTTCATTTCTTCCTGTCTCTGTTCCCTTCAGTCCAAGCTGGCAGTGTTTCTGCTGATGTAACATTCTCAAAAACCACATTGGTCTTTGGTGTGTGTCAAGGGGGTCTACTCCATTAGGCAAAAGAGTTCTTCACTGAATCTCCCCGTATAAGCCCATCTCTATTCCGGGCTTCTGCTGAGATGGTTGAGTGGACCCAGGAGTCACCTACATAATCTCTTCTGCAACACGTTTTCCAGCCACACCTTGGCCCTCTCTCCCCAGCACACTTCCCCCAAAAATGAATTTCCTCGTTTCTTCATACTCTGTAATCTGGATTGGCTTGAAACCTTCCAAATAATCAAGGGCTGGTTCCTTTTTGCCTAGTAGTTCCTTGTTCAATTTCTCTCTTTCCTCGGGCATTTTACTATCAGCAGGAAGGAGCTTTGCTTGGAAATCTCTTCAGCTCCATATCCGAGTTTATTGCGTGTAAGTTCTATTTTCCACCCAGAATGAAGGAACACAATTCAGCCAAGTTTTCTGCCTCTTTATAACAAAAATTACCTTTTCTCCAATTTCCAATAATATGTTCCTCATTTCCTTTTAAAGTCTCACCAGAGAGATTTATATTTATAATTATAATCATATTTACATTTATATCAAGATTCTGTTCATGAACAATAGGATGTTCATGATGAGACGCTTTCCTTACAATGCTTTTGACTTCTCTCTGAGCTCTCACCAGAATCACCTTTAACATCATATTTCTACTTTCTCATCAAGATGATCTAGGATTTTCCAATCACCAACCTCTAAATTCTCCTAGCCTTTACTCATTACCTAAATCCAAAGCCACTTCCACATTTTTAGGTATCTGTTACTATGGCACCTTAGTTCCCAGTACCAGAATCTGTATTAGTTTCCTAGGGGCTGCCAAAACAAATTTTCACAAACTTGGTGGCTTACAACAACAGAATTGTTTTCTCTCTACAGTTTTGGAAGGCCAGAAGTCAAAAAATCAAGGTTTGGGCAAGGTTAGTTCCTTCTGGAGGCTCTGAGGGACTATCTGTTCCATACCTTTCCCCTAGTTTCTGGTGGTTGCTGGCAATCCTTGGCATTTTCCTGGATTGACCACTCAAATCTCTGCCTCCATCTCCACATGGTGTTCTCCTTTGCGTCTCTGTGTGTGTTCTTTTCTGTTTCTTATAAGGACAATCTCATTTGATTTAGAGACCACTCTCATCTAATGGGATCTCACCATAATCCTTACCTTAATTACATCTGCAAATACCCCAATGCCAAATACGTCACATTCTGAGGTTCTGGGAGGACATGAATTTTGAGGGGACACTATTCAACCCATTATGGTTAGTTATACTTCAAGAAAATTATTATTTTTAAAAAGTTTCCAGAGCTTGCTTATATAAGATAGATAAGCTAGTGTATTAGGGCATTTTTCTCCTACTGAAATGTTCTTCTCTAGCCTGTTTGGCCCATTTTAAAATCCTGGTATCCACATGGTGATTTAAAGTGATCCTCCTTTTCTGTCAAGTAAATTAGAATTTCTGTCTCATTATGCTCCCAGTGTTGAATTTTCCTTTTGATCTGATTGACTTCTGAAGTGATAAGTTCCCAATTTGTTCTGGTACTTTGAGCATATAGTTGCTGTTTTACACATCAGAGCTTAAGGCCCCCTGAGGGGTTTCTGTGATTTTCCCAGGAATCTTAACAGTAAGTTTCATTCATATTTTCACACCATATTTACTACTACTTTCCAGACTCCGGTTTATTCTACCAATTTGTTGCATTTTCGTTGATGTGTATACTCTATTTCTCCCTCTCTTGGTCTCTCTGTGGAGTACAGAATGGCTGTGCGCTGCTTTTCTCTGTTACGCGGTGCTGGTGTGACTGGACCCCTCACTAAAGCAGACTCCCCACCCTTCCTGCCGGGTTCTCCTTAAATTTGTCAGTTTTAAAAAATATTCACCTCATAGCAGACCTCATTATGAGGTCTAACATAACACTTGTAGCCTCAATAAAGCCATTTTTAAAAAACTTGTAATTTCCCAACATTTCATGAAATAAGCAGCTCCACGTTTTTTTTTTTAATGTTTCCAATATCATGATTTCATCTTTTTTGTTATGCTACCTGACCGTGACCAATGTTAATGTTGTGGAGGTTGCTTTCTGATACAAACTAAGTTATAAGAACTTATTTATGGTCAGGAGTATATAGGCAACTTGTGGGCCAAATTCTTCCCCTCTCTTTCAACATTTTATCCAGCCAAGTACATACACATATCAAAATGCAGCCACCAGTGTCATATAACACTCTGACCTGCTTCCAAATTCAGAGTCTGTCCTTTTATCTCATGACATGGCTGTTACCATCTTGTCCAGAGCCAAGTGTTCCTTGATAATATGCATTCCTTATCAATGCAGCCTCTGCATGGAAATCCCTGAAGATGAAGGTTGGTGTAAACCTTCCTATGTCCATGAAAGTGGTATCAACAGTGTTTGATCCATGAACAAAGTACGTGTGCACTTCTGATGGAAGTTGGGAGAAAATGTGAAAGAGTATAATTGATGGAGCACCCAATGAAATAAAATACAACACTTCAATGTAATGAGTAGCAGGATCTTGATCTACAACATGTGTAGATCAGGGATATATATATATGTATATGGGAATTAGAGCAAAAATGAGTGGGGATTTTTTGTTTTGTTCTTGAGCTCATAGAGGAGTTGTTAAGAAGACTCTTGCAATCATATCATGGAGGTGCTACCCCCACAAAGTGCTGCCCCTTTGGTTTTTCATGAGAGGGAAATATATATATATAAAACCTTTATATATATATATATTTCCCTCTCATAAAAATAATATATATACATTAATATTATAGTAAATTATTATATATTGTGAAATATTAATATTACATTAAATTATTATCTTTAAAATTATTATACAATATATTAAATTATTATATATTCTGTATATTATATTAATAATATATATTTCCCATATATATAACCTTTTTATATATATAGATAGATATACACATAACCTTAATTGTTTTGGGGCTAGTATTTCTTGCAATTGAGTGCAGTTTCCAGTTTTTCACTCCCATTCTGGCTTCCCCTCAAAGAATAGTTCTTATGCTTAAACAGAAGTTACTAAAAATCTCAACATAATTCCCTACTACTCTTCTTGATATAGATAGATAGATACAGATAAACATATAGATATAGATAAAACCAATCAACATTACATTGTATAATTGTGTGGTGATGAAATGCAAAGCAAATTTATTTTTATTTATATTCTCATATAAAATATCAATAAAATAAGTTCCATGTAAGTAAAAGTCAAAAAAAGTATGAAAACTAAATAAATATTCACGCCAGTGAGGTCAGGTAAGGTTATGTTGTGGTATAAAAACTCCAAAAATCTTAGCTGTTAAACAACAAAACTGATTTCTTAGTTATATGATATGTCAAATACATATCATATAGGTTGGCAAGGACAGGGAGGCAAGACTTCACTTGACTGATGCCAAGAGATCTGATCGCCAGTGATTTTTTTTAATGATCTCTCTCGTTGAGAAGGGTGGCATTTGTCTAAAAATCCTTCTCTGAGATCTCTGTCTTTCAATGTATGAATCTATGTAACATCTCAACAGCAGTTAAGAAAAGTGAGTGCTTCTACGTGAAACTGGCTTGAATATTTAGATGAAGAGAACACAGTTTAAGTTTTAAACAAAGTGCATACTCTCTACTTACAAGGGGGTGAGCTCAATGGACATGTAACTACAATCTTGGTATTAGAAATATGTCTTCTCAAAATAACATTACAGAAATACAACTTGAATTTGCTAAAATAAAAAGAGATTGTTTCTCTTTTCTCTGCTTCCCTATATGTGTGTACTTTATTCTTATCCTCCTGGGGGGGATGGCTTTTTTGTTCCTTCAATGAATGTGGGTACCTAAGATTATGTCTTTGGTTCATGAGATGAATCAGATGGGAGTGGGAAAGTGAAACATTTTAGTCTCATTTTAGATTCCTAGGGAAGAATCATGATCATCCAACCCTAGGTCAGAAGCTCATCCCTGATGAATCAACCAGAGGTTCGTCAGCTAAGAATATGACACCTTCTGTAGAGATCATGTGGATGGAAGGCGTTGCAGAGATGAACAGGGTAGAAAGTGTCTCCCAAAAAGAGAACACTGGACAGATAGAACAATAAGTGTCCAGAAAAAAAACAAAGAAAAAGACCCTGAAAAGAAGGTGAGTTACACATCACTGAAGAGTTAGCCAGAAGGACAATTTCATCTAATAGACATTGGGGGTTCAGGGGAAAGGAGTGGTCACAGGTCATTGTTACCAAATGACCCAAGGACTCAGGAACTCTTCTTCATCTCCCAAAGGAGCTTGAGACCGAAACTCAAGAGCACTCCTTGTGTCAGCAGGAAGGAGGTACCACCTTCCCCACATCCACCCTCCTCTTCCTCCTTACTTTCATTAGGAGTCCCTAAATGGGCACATTGGTCTGAATTTTGCCCATTGCCTCCACTGTGTAGTATTTTCTTGTCGCTTTAATTTTCTAATTTTTGTACATGCAGTGTCTTTTCTTGCCTCTTAAAATCATAGATGAATCCAGGGTTTATTTACTTAAAACACAAAGGTAATTTTCAGCAACTTGGGAATTTTCTTGTCTGTACCCAACACTATCATGGCCTATTTTGAAATGTGAAAGAACATGATGATTCCCAGCCTTAGTCTAACAAGGAGCTAAGTAACTCTGCAATGAAGCAAAATTCTAGATATTTAGCATTACTTTTCTTGTTAAAAAAATTTTTTTTAATATTTGGTTTTACCTGTGTTTTCTTACTGCTTTACCCCACTCTAGTAGAGGATTACCGCCCCCCAGTAGTAAAAAGAAGCAAGCATAAAACTTGGAAGAAACCCTCGAGAATACATAAAGAAAAGCGAAATATTTGGATTATTGGTGGAGCTTTTCCCATTTTGTTTTCTACATTCACTATTTAAAATATGCTTCTTACACATAGAAGGGCAGCAAAATGCAATGGCTCTAACAACTTGCAAACATAAAATGTTAATTAAAATTTGTGGCTCTCAAAGTTTCTAATGGCCTATAAAATTCATTCTGCTATCAGAATTTCAGTTTCTGTTCTCTTTTCTTGATTGTATCTCTAATTATAGACTATAAGCTAAAATAATTTTATTTTTATATTTTACAAGAGCTATAAAAGAAAACCACCAAATGTTTAAAAATATAAATGGCTTCCTAAGATTGTTGGTGCAAATACTATTAAATAATTTGGTTTCACTATGAAGTGAAGACTTCTAACAGAAATGACTGTGCCTTTATTTCATGGATTAGAATTTAGGGAAAATAATTTCAAATACTGATAAGGTCTAATTAAATTATGGACATAATTCCATCTGTAGGTGATGATATTACATATTCATTTTCTTTTTTATCTAAATGGCACAAGAATGTGACAGGAAAAGGTGAGTTATCACTCCATTTTTTGAGTATACATACAAGTTTGGTCTCTTAATCTTACATAGTAGTTAAGAAGTCGAAATGATGACAAAGAAGAGTCAGAAATCAAGACAATGGTGATACTAATAGCTGCCATTCATTAACTAGCCCCATACACCACGCACTGAAACTCCACTTTTTACCACAACACTGAAAGTTACCATTTTATTTTTTTACCAGCTTTATTGATGTATATATATCATATATATTCCCATAGAATTATATGTTATATAGTATAAATATACATATATATATATACCATAAAAGTCACCAAATTTAGGTGTAAAATTCAATAGTTTCTAGTAAATTTGTAGTGTTGTACAACTAAGACCACAACCCAACTTTAGAACATTTCCACCCCCGCATAAAGATCCCTCGTGTTCATCTGCAGCCACTCTTCATTCCCACTCCAATTCTAAGTGATGACTAATGTACTTTCTGTCTCTACAGATTTATATTTTGTGGATATTTCATATAAATAGAATTTTATAATCTGTGCTTTTTAGAATTTACTTATATCTGAGGTTCATCTGTGTTGTAACATGGATGGGCATTTGTATTATTTCCACTTTTTAGCTGTTGTAAATGATCTGCTATGACCATTCATGTACAAATCTTTGTACAGACACACATATTTTTATTTCTCTTGGATGGACGCTCAGGAGTTAATTTTCAAATAAGTGAAAGCGGCATCTTTTTATATTCCCTTGAGCAACGAATGAGGGTTCCAATTTCTCCACATCTTCTCCAGCACTTGTTATTGTCCAGTGTTTTTATGTAGTCATTCGAGTGACAGTGAATTAGGATCTCACTGTGTTTTTTACTTGCATTACTAAAATGTCTAAAAATATTGAGAATCATGTATGTGCTTGGTCATTCCTATATATGTCTTCTTTGATGAAATGTCTATTCAAAAATAGTTGTTTATTTTTTATTGCATTTTTCTCTTCTGGTAATTGAGTATGCTTTTAAAATATATTTTAGATACAAGTCATTTATCATATATATGCTTTGGAATTTTTTTCTCCCAATCTGTGGCCTGTTTTTTCATGTATTAATGATGTCTTTTGAAGTTCAAAATGTTTGAATTTTGATGAAGACCAACTTATCTTTATTTAATCACTTGTGCTTTTGATGTTGTATCTAAGACTTTGCCTAACCCAAGGTCACTCTTTTACTTTATTTTTACTGAAGAGGAAACTGAGGTTTGGCAAGACCAAGGAGACACTTACATGCAAGACTGTGTTCCTCTGCAGGATATTGTCCCTGCACGACCTTCCTCTCCACTCACTGCTACCAGTGTAGAATTCAAGTGAAGTCTGATACTGGGCCAGGTTTTTTGCAAGCTGAAACGTTTCTACAGGCAGCATACCCATTTTGAGTGACTGAAGTTCACACAAAAGGACCAGATGTGTCTATCCAGAAAACTCTCCTCTAGTTTCTTCTGTGTACCTTTGGGATGAAGGTAAGAAACGTACCTAGAATATAATTTTTTACTAGGGAGTTTGAATGAGATAATGCAACTCTGCTTTTAGAGCATGAACTTGTTGATCAGCCCTGTCTGCAGCTGGCTGAGCTGTGGTCCTTACTGGGGAGGGAGGAACCTCATCATGGCATCCTGGTCTCAAGTGGGCCTTCTGGGTGTATGAAGTGTGAGATCCATGCTGGATACTCATGAGACGATATTCTATGTCAATTTGTCAACATTAACCTTTTTACTTCTACCAAATTACTATTTGGAAGTTCAACTATGTACTCAAACTTGAAAGGTTCTGTAAGCAAACACATAGTACAAGTAAGTTTCTGAGGACCATTTAATCATCCCAAAATGGAAAATAATTTTCTTTGAGTTTAAGACCTATAAAAGTATACATTTAAGCTCAACACTGTCCTCTAAACTTTTAAAAAATTTTCTATACAAAAAATTTTTATATGAAAATCAAAACAAATGATTAAATTTGGAGTGATCAAAAATTTCAACTGTATTATCAAATTAGAAAAATGGACTATGTATTGTGACATGCCAACAATTAAGGCTAATCGCAGTGTATGCTGGTTTGATGTTAAAACTGACCAGAGAAATTTTATGATGAATAAATTGTGGAGACTGGCTCATTTTGTATATTTAGAGAGCATTTCAAAAAAGTGTTCTTATGGGAGGCAGCCTCTAAGGTGACCCCCAAAGACCCCTATCTGCTTGTATCCCCACTGTTGTGTGATTCCCCCTTCCCTTAAATATGGGCTAGACTTATTGACTTCTTTCAAACAAATAGTATATAGCAGAAGCATGAATAGAGGTACTGCTTCCAAGATAAGTGACAAAATGACCTGCTCTCCCTCTCTTACTCACTTGCTCTGGAAGAAGCCAGTTTCATGCTATAAGCTGCTCTATGGACAGGCCCACATGGTAGACACTGGGCCTCTTGCCAACGGTCAGGTAGGCCCTGGGGCTGGGGAGTGTCATTCTCTGGCCCTGGGGAGTGGCCATATCTTCAAGGGATCCTCAGCAATGAGAATTTTCAAATCTACAGAAAAGTAAAAATATCCTTTAAATCAGTATGACTTTTGGAAAAACTAATTATTCCAATTAAATGGAGACTGGTCAAACCAAGAGAGGGTGAGTTCATTTTAAGTATCCCTCTATTCTCCAAGCATGTTACAGGTAAGGGCTAATGAGAAAACGCTATCAGCAGCCAATGTCACCGCACTAAACTCTGTGGGCAATGAGCTCTGACCACCATGCTGACATCATAATCTAAACAGTTCCTGGCACTGTTTTACTTGAGGGCTGCACTGAGGGACCAAGGATGTCTTGCTCATTCAAACTGCACATTCTTAATACTTGATGTTCTAACTACTAGAATTTAGGGGTTTATTTTATATTCTTGGTTCAGTGGTAGCTTACTTATTTAGCAAAGGACACAATTCAAAATCAAGCAATTAAAGGGAGCAAAATTTCTTATAACTTATCTCTCTTCAGTTATATTATAATGAATGGTTCTAAGCTACTAGGTATGGAGAACACAGCAATGATGAAAATGGAAATAAACAGGGTATCTTTCAAGGCAGTGCGATTCAAAATGTGCTGATGACTGCAGCATCAACAACATCTTGTATTAGAAAAGCAAATTCCCTGCCCCTAGTCCCAAAATACTGGATCAGAATCTCTGGGTCTGGGGGGGGTCCTCCCAGTGATCCTTACGTCCTCTGAAGTTTGAGAAACACTACACTAAAGAATTTGCTTTCAAAATGTGGCCTTGTCCTAGAACCAAGAGAGTCTCCAAGACTGGCTAAAATTTGATAGCAAATGTAATATAGAATTCTATATTTTTCATTTTCCATTCTGCTGAGGATTAGATGTTAGTAAACCAAACTGGACTTATGATTATTCATAATTTGTGGATATTCATAATATTATGGTTATTCGTAATTTGTATTCATAACCTAAGATCAATTATTCGAGTTTAGTGTCGAAACCAGTTTCACTATGTATTTTAGAAATCTGGTTGCAAAACTCCTGCACTAGAAAATAGTCAAAAGTTCCACGTTTTTTCAAGAATGACATTTGGTTATCAGCGCATCATCAGTATACACAGTGGGACTGGTGAAATCTGTTGCTGACTGAGAGGCCAGATTTAGAAGGAAGAATTAGGCCTCATTAGGTATAGTTAAGCAATGAGATCATGCATCTAAGAGAAAAAGCAATAAATCTTTCTTTCTTTCTTTCTTTTTCTTTCTTTCTTTTTGTTTTTATTAATATTTCTTTGCCTCTGTCAAGAGAAGTGTTACTGCCTGGGACCTTTCCTGGTCCCCAGGTTTTGGAGGATCTGAGACTGGAGGGAATAAGGATGGGGGTTGGTACATTCCCCACCTTGAGTTCAAGGATATGGAGGGCAGTGCTTTGTGTGGGGATGCGGGGGAGGAGTAGGTCTGATGGTTCAGGACTCAGAGAAGACTGTGTGAGGAGTTTCTGGAAGGAAAAGAAGTTTGTTTTTTTTTTTTTTTTAAAAGCACTTTTCTTTTTTTTTTTATAGCTACTTTATTTATTTATTTTATTTTATTTTTGGCTGTGTTGGGTCTTCGGTTCATGCGAGGGCTTTCTCTAGTTGAGGCAAGTGGGGGCCACTCTTCATCGCGGTGCAGGGACCGCTCTGCATCGCGGTGCGCGGGCCTTTCACTATCGCGGCCCCTCCCATCGCGGGGCACAGGCTCCAGACGCGCAGGCTCAGTAGTTGTGGCTCACGGGCCCAGCTGCTCCGTGGCATGTGGGATCTTCCCAGACCAGGGCTCGAACCCGTGTCCCCTGCATTAGCAGGCAGATTCTCAACCACTGCGCCACCAGGGAAGCCCGGAAAAAAGAAGTATTGAGACAAAATTTCCCTTCTTCCCCAGTGAGGCTGTGAGTCCCTCTGAAAAATTCTTTGCATTTCTGGAAACATTTTTTTTTTTTTTTTTAAATCTGTGCAGCAAGAGTAACTTTTTCTAGCAAATAAAACTGTGAACTGGAAAAATGAATAATCAAAAGAGGAGGGCCTAGGTGGGAAGGGGATTTGGTGATCCCCAGGATCAGCCTGGCGTCTTCCTATCTACCTGCCCAATTTAGTATCTTTCAATTCAGTCATGAAGGGGTTTCCAGGGCCTCTAAAGTGGATGTGCCATATGCCCTGACCTGGGAATTTTGCTCTCTCCTTCAATTTAAGACATCTTTAATCCACCTCTCCCTTCTCCCCAAATTTCAGTCCTCCCTGTGTTATGGTCAGAGATGGTCCCTTTCTCGTGGATTTCTAGGATAGAGACGTCTGCCCCTTTCTTCATACTCATTCCCTTTATTCTACTGCCCTAAGTCTGATGATTATGTTTACCTTTAATTCACCGGGAGGAGGATGTCATGAGAAGGTCGGTGAGGGCCAGGCCTGGGGAAGCGCCACTGGACTGAGGAAGGAGGCTTTGGGTAATATTTCAGAGAAGAGCCTCTGGAAAGGCCGTTCAGTGGGCTGCTTCCTGCCTCTTCCTCAGCTTTTATTTCCAGACTCCATCTACCTCCTCCTTCAAGAATCTTCTGCCTCAAACTAACCTTGCTGCTGACCTCAATCTCATCATCTACTACCTTTAGAGTATCTAGATTCACTGATTCCCAATAACTGATCTCTTCCCTTTTCCTCATTTCCAATAGTTAACAGTTTCCGTCACCTTTGAAATCCCCTTAAAATGCTGATGTCTGTCTCCTAAAACCTGCCATGCTCTTGCCTACCTCTGTTTATCCTGTGTGCCTAGTGGCCCCTGCACACGTCTTTCCCACCAGAGACAGGGAGGTCCCTGTCCCCTTGCTCATGCTATGCTCTCGGCCTCCTACACGTGTCTGCTCACGTTACTATTCTCCAAATTGTCAGTCCTTCTTTAAATTTATGTAATTCCGACACATGCTTAAGAACTAGTGATTTATTTTCTAGTCTTTAAAGTATCTACCATGACCTCTACCTAGTTGAATACTTTTTTTCCCCAGATTCTTTCTGCACTTCTAGTGAATTACAAATGGTTGCAAGCCATGATTTATATACATTTGCTGTTGGCCATTGGGCTATTAACAAATGATATATTGCTGATTGAGATAGCAACATTTGGAATATATAAGATGGTTTTTAGTACCTGATAAATAGAAATTGTCCCCCAAATAGGTGTTACGTGGTGAATAAGAGGTGGTGGGTATGCAGAATAAATCTGATCCTACTGAGAAAAATATTTCTGTATTGAAAAATCACTGTGAAATGCAGGTAAGAGTCGGATCATATTCTCTTGGAATTGGTAAAGTGCTAGAATTTTATAGGTGACAGTGAGTGGCCTGGGTTTTCCCTTTTTGCATCTAATATTCCAGACTTGGGTCTGGAGAAGTCAGCACCCATAAATGCCAATTGGAAAAGGCAAAATAGTGTACACAGTAAAATAAAATCCCAATAAAAGCCTGTTCTCTCTAGCTAAAGGACCAGAATAAGTGAGGCCTAAAGATACAGAAAACTTTTAGGCAATAACTGTTCTACTCCCGCCAAACACCACAGAAAAACTACAGCCCCCTCCCCAACCCTACCAGCAAAGTCCAATCTGGGAGTCTAGACTTCCACCCCTGCCAGTCTGCAATGAGGCACCCCAGTGCTAACTCCCCCAGGCCCTGGGTGTCAGAGAAGCCCTGAAAAGGTATTGCCAGAGTCGCTCCAGATCTTTGCTCAAAACCCATCTACCCCCAACTTTAGTAGGAGTGTCCTCGCTCACAACCCTCCAACCCTCCCCACCCCAACCTTTAGCAGGAGTGAACATAAATCCTTAAGCTAAAGGGTCCAGAGATAAGAAAGGAAGCTACACACACAAAAAAAGAAAAAAAAGAAACAGATGGAGCCGCTTGAGACGAAGATGGCAACGAATCTGACCTCCAACGGACCCTGAGTCTCATTATATGTTGATTTTACTACATTAGCATATTAAATGACACACCTACTGGTGGCCAGGACCAGACATTAAGGACCAAAAATGGATATAAAGGGGGTGGTACCCCACTCCCTCAAAAAAGCCCTGCCCCTTCCCTGGTTAACTAAGGCATGTGTCTCCCCATCCTCTGCCTCACTCCTCTTCCCTTTGTCTTTACTCTTTACAGTTAAATCACTTTCACCAGGTGGGTGAGAAGTTGATCTATGAACTTAATTCCTTCTTCTCCATTTTTTTTTTTTTTTGCCCATAGAATAAGGCTTGTGCTGTGTGGATCTCTCGTTATTCTCCTACTCGAAAAAAAGAACCCTGCCCCGCTGAGCTGGGCCTGAACAAGGTCCATATGACTTAATTCTGCAACATAAGGAGCCAGGATATTCATCCTCAGCAGGTGGTAATGCCGGTGGTAATGAGTGACCATCTCAGCAGTGTCCCTGAAGACCACAGAGACCCTGGACTTCCACTTCCACCCAGCAAGAACAAGGCACACTAACCCCTCCCTGCAGAGGTGGTTTCAGAGTCAGGACTCTCACCACCATCCAAAGGTAATGAGGCTCTTCCGTGATGTCAGGTTAGGCAAAAGGAGGAGCAGGAACAAGGCACCCATGCCCCTCCCAGCAGGAGGTATCAGTGAAGGTCCAGTGGGAGCCAGAAATCCCAACCCCACTGAGCAGTAACAAGGAACCCCTCGCTCCCTGGGTGAGAACAGAGACAAATCCAAAACCTGGAGACCATGACCTGGACCCCCATTTCCACCAGGCAGTAATGAGATGGCTTGTCATCCCCTGCTAGAGTGGTGTCAGAATAGGCAAGTCAAACAGAAAATTTATATGATATCCAGAATCTCATAATGTAATACTCAAAACACCCAGGTTTTTATTGAGAATCACTCGTAGTAAGAACCAAGATGATCACAACATATATGAGAAAGGACAAAGACACTCAATGGACACCAACAACAAGATGTCAGACACAGTGGAACCATCTGATTCCAACATTCTTGCATAGCACTGATATTTCATAGGAAAATAAAGAGATCTGATTTATTTGCAGCAAGAACATTCAATAAGTAGGAAATGGGAGAAAACAAAACCACTGTCTTAATTTACTAAAATCTTTACATTGTTTTCTAAACTGCTTTGCAGAGTCTTGCATTAAGAATATGAAATTTAAAGCTGTAGGGAATCCAAAAGGGCTACAGCAGTCCGGTATGAATCATAAGAATTTCTTTATTCCAGGACATGTTTTACTGCCTGGGGTATCTACTACTACGGTCTAGAGTTTGGGGAAAGTCCTTAGCTTACCGTCTTGTGGATGTGGATAAATGATGTGGAAGCACTCATAGATTATGGGAAGTTGCATCCTAGACCACTGGGTAAGCTTCATAAATAACAGTGTTAATCACAGAGAACAAGATGGTATGAGATACACTATGTGACATTGCCATGGACCGTAAACCTTTTCAGACAGGGCTGGATGGTGAAAAGGAGGAACCACCCCCGAGTCAGGAGGACCTGGGTTCTGGTCTCAGCTCAGTGCCTGACTGAAAAGAAATTACTTAATCTCTCTGATCATCAGTTTTTTTATCCAGTGTGTGAGATGAGGGATGTCAAAGCCAGTTGTAAAATGCTATCATTCTCACTACTCAATATAAATACCTACAATCTTCACAGTTGTCTTACAAAACAGAACATGTTATGCATATTCAGGATTATTTTGTTACAACTACACAAACAAAACAATCTATGTGTAAAAATGGTATTTAAATTTCTATGAAGACAGTTATGTATTTTAATTTTGATCTTTTTCAGTAGTGTACATTTTAATCTCCTTAAAAGTACCTTTTATGGCTATCGCATATATACCCCAGGGTTGGTTAACTCAGAAAGCCACTAGACTGATGTCATACACATTTGATCTGACGTCCCATCGTGAATTCAGTTTTTCCATTTGTGAGGGTCTCCTGATCCTAAGAGGCTTTGCAGTGGCACACCAGGGACCGGGTGTTGTCAGATCATGGCATAAGACCCACATCTATGAAACAACTACAGTCCAACTCCAAAAAAAGATGTAAGTGGCATGTGTCAAAGAAGAAATAGAGTTCTATATTGCGTTTTAGGTTTAAAAGCTGTCAGAAGTATCTTATTTGAATTCACCTTGTCATAAACAAGGTAGCGGGGAGGGAACAGAGAATCACTGTTTCAAAAGCTAGGAACCTCACTGAAATCATTAAGATGTTGTGAAACAAAGCTTTGGCTCTGGTGTACAAAGAAGCCATTTGAATGTGTTTTTCTGTATCTTCTGTAATACTTTCCAGCAGATAGGGCTCACTTTTTCTTGTTGTTATTGTTATATTACTTTTCCCCAATTGTTTGTTGGCATTATTGCTTTGATTTGTCTTTTAAAATTTGCAAAATAACGTGTGAAAGTTATGCAGAAGACGTAAAGAATAAAAATAAATGAACGCTCATGTGTAACCACTCTTCCTAAAAAGAAAACTTACCCATATCTTTGAAGGTCTCTGTTGCTCCTTCTTTAATCCTAACCTGTTTGTTATTTCCACTGTTTTTCTTTACAGTTTCGTCAATATGAATATACTGCTAAATAAGATACTGCTTTGGCTTGCATATTTTGAACTTTAAAAAAATGGAATCGTACTGTATGTATTCTGCAACTTGCTGTTTTGCTCAGTGTTACAGTATTCATTATTATGAAAATTTTACTGTAGTCTATAGTCATTGCTTTATTGTATCCCTTATAAAATTATATTAAGCAAACGCATCCATTCCAACTGATTGGATTGTTTTTCCCCCATTTTTGACATCACAGTAAAAACAGCTATGAATATTCTTAAATGAGTTTTCTATATGAAGGAGCTGGAATTTCTCTAGGTTATATACAGTGCAATTGCTGTGTCAAAATGTTTACACATTCACACCTACTAAATTATGAGAAACTGTTTCCCAAGGTGGTTGTAACAATTTACATCCCCACACGCAGTTTAAAGACAATGTCACCTTTTTAAAAATGTGCCCAATTTGGTGTTGTTTGGGAAACGGTATCTCACTGTGTTTTAATTTACATTTCCTTAATTACTAAGGCAGCACACAAAGAAAAATAATTTTAGTTAGTAATAAATGCCAAGAAAAATAAACAAGTCAAGGAGAAACAGATGGAAAGGGGTTACTTCGGAAGAAGGATCAGGGGAGAGGTCTCCCCACGGAGGGTCATCAGTGTTAGAAACAAGTGACGAGATGGGGTGAGCCAGGTAGTGAGGTAGGGGCAGGGGGCTGCAGGGCAGAACAAGTGGGTTCCAGCACTAAGAAGAGGCAGAACAGTCTTTCCTTTTAAGTGCTGAAACTAAGTATTTTTAGCTGATGCGTTAGAGGACAGGCCAGAAGGATCTCAGCTAGACTGGGAGATTTAAGCAGATGGTGTTGAAGAGAAAACAGAGCTTTGGGTATGAAAAGGGGGTGTGTAGGGAGCCATACATGGTGCCTATTTATTCTCTTAATTAGGATCTGAATTACTTTGCATTATATAAAAAAAAAAAGAAAATCACATGTGAAAACAAATTTTTAAAAATCCTTGAAAAAAATTAACCTGTCCTGAATTATGCAAATATTTTAAACTTAAAAGAACAATTAAGATCTTTCTAGATTTACACAATTTAAACAAATTTTGATCTATTGAATTTAAGATCTGTGTGGTTTTATAGGACAATGCCCTGTCTGTGTTAAATCTAGATGAAGCATTTCCAGTCCTTTGGAGATGCCTCTTATTATTCCCCAAGTTTTATAATCTGCAGTCCCAATGGGTCATTCATTTTCTGGAGTGAAAAAAAATCCTTGCTTTCCTACCTTGAATGTTAAGCTGAGTTGAGTGTCGCCATTAATTCCTAGAAAAGGATTCACTTGCTATTGATCAGTGGAGTCTAGAGGAGCCCAGAGGAAATTTTCCTTATTTTTCTTGTTGGATCACTTAGGGTTCTCTTGCAAGCAGATGCCAAGATGAAATCAGACATGTAAGCGATCTGCCAGGGAAACACCTGTGGAAGATAAAGAAGTGATGGAGCAGGAGTAGGAGGGAAAAGCATTCAAACTGCCTTGCAGATCTGACACCTGTGAAAGGAGACAGGGAAAGGGAGGCTTGTGGAAGAAGAGCCTCAGACTTCAATGCAGCTCTGAGAAAGTCTTGGCTACACGTATAGGGAGTCCCGGAGCAAAGGCTGCCAGCTATGGTAATCCCACATAGGGCAGGGACGGCCCTGTTCCATTATCCAAACATTGGCTGGGAGCAGCCTGGGGAGAGCACAGCCTCGGTGTAAAGGCTGTCAGGGGTCCCAAAGGTCCAGAGGCACAGCAGCTGGAGGCTGTCACTTTCTCACACTCCTCACAGTAGGTTCTTTTGAAGGGTGAGTTGGAAAATATACCTCCTTAGCTGCCACTTAGAAATAAAATATATCAAATTTGCTATAACAAGATGCTTACAGTCTTTGATGTCTGCATAACAATGAAATATGAAAAATACATCTGGGTTTCTAACCAATATGCTGATCTATCAATTGCCATGTATAAGAATAGCTCACTGGTTTTCCTAATGATATTGAAGGGAAATAAGAATGATTTGGCTCAAGAGATTATTTTAAAGGACTTTGTTTATAAACAAATTAAAACCTCACAATATTTTTCAATAAAGAATATTCCATTTGGTTTATATTTTTAATTCTCCAAAACCCTTCCCTGAATGAGCCTGCCCCCTGCCCCCATGAACACATTTGGTTTTGGTTCCGTTTGATTTACTAATTTATCTCAATAGTTATAACATCAGATTTATTTTAAAATTCCTTCATAACCATTTAGTGACAATTCTTTACTCTGATTATAAATAGAAAACAAGAAAATATTGAAATGTATATTTGTGCACGTGTTGTGGTCTATGTCTTTTTGTTTTATTTCCAACTCCCAAACTTCTTGGCTATTCTGGTTAGTTTTTACATGGTTTAAACAGAGGTTTTCTGTGCATCTCAAAAGTTTTCCTTATGGAACGTTTTTCGACAACATTTTGCTCGATTAATTTAGATGTGATATCCCAAAGGGCACCTGACTTGAAAAAATTATTTTATTCATTCAGGGATTGACAGTGCCCAGATTTTAGGAGAACAAAAAAACCCCAGAGAATATGGGGAGGAGTGAAGTAAAAACTGCAACATAGTTTTGAATTTTGAGTTTTCACCGTGAGTATATTTCAAAGGTATCTATGTACATTTTACTTTTAATACTCTGAATAAAGATGTGCAATCTAAACAAGTTCAGACTGACTACAGTTCAGGGTTTTAAAGCATGTAAACTCTTTGGGGAGCTTTACCTTTATAAACCTTGTAATAACAAAGCCATATGAGTCCTACAATCATTATTCATACTTCTTAGTTTCTCACAAGGTAAGCATTATTGACTCTTCTTTCTGCAGAGCATACCTCATTTTAAAACACATTGAATTACGGTTATCAAATTGTGTTATAGTAAATAATCTTGTTTGGTTAATGTACATGAAAGGCTAATTGTGTGGAGATAGAGAGCAAAGTGTTGCAATTTTGCCTAAGATTGGAGAGGGTAAAGGTTAAATTGTTCCTTGAAAACATAAAAACAGAGAGCAGAAAACAACTCTCAATACTATTCTCTGCCATCTTCTTCACACAAGACATATATTATGTCAATGAAATTCAGATAACTAAAAAGCCAAGTGAAAGCAGGTATAAAAATCTCCTATCTTTCAGTTTACCTTTTCTTAGATACTGGCAGGTTTGTTATAACTCAGTGGGTAGCATCACCTGGAACATAGAATTTACTGGTTGTGATTTGTTGTGTTGTTCTAGCTGTAGCTTCAGGGTTTCAAATATACATTTTTACTTATCACAGCCTATCTTCAGCTTTTATTATACCACTTCACAGGTAGTATAAGAACCTTACAGCAGTGTACTGTTTTCTCCCCTTGGGCCTTTTTGCTATTATTATCACAGGTTTAATTAACCACTTATACATTTTATTTACCCACCTATTGATGGATATTTGGGTTGTTTCACTTTCTGGTTATTATGAATAATTCTGCCAGGAACAGTCATGTGTGAGTCTTTCTGTAGACATAATGTTTTCATTTCTCTTGAGTAGTTACCTACTAGTAGAATTTTGCTAGGACATGTGGTAAATTTCTGTTTCACAATTTAAGGAAGTGCTAAGCTGGTTTCCAAAGTGGCTGTACCATTTCACACTCCTGCCAGCAATGTTCCTCTCCACACCCTTACCAATATTTATCTTCTTTCTCTTCTCTGTTAGCCATTCTTGTGGATGTGACTGGGGTTTTAATTTGCATTTCCCTAATAGCTAATGATATTGAACATCTTTTCATGTGGCGTTCACCATTTGTATACCTTCTTTAGGGGAAATGTCTATTCAAATCTTTTGCCCATTTTTAAATTGAATTATTTTGTCTTCTTCTTATGGCGTTTTTAAGAGTTCTTTATATATCCTGGCTACAAGTTCTTTATCAGATATAAATGGCAGATATTTTCTCACAGTCTGTGGCTTATCTTTCCACTTTTTTTTTTCAGTATTTTTTCCAGTTTATTGAGGTATGAATGACAAATAAAAATTGTATATACTTAGGTTGTACAAGTGATTTTTTTAAGTGCCATATGTGATGATTTAATATACATATGTATTGTGAAATGATTACCACAATCAAGTTAATGAACACATCCATTACCTCACATAGTTAGCTTTTCCTAGTGAATTTCAAGTGTACAGTATAGTATTAACTAACTATAGTCACCAGGCTGTACATTAGATCCCCAGAACTCGTTCATCTTATAACTGGAAGTTTGTACCCTTTGACCAGCATCTCCCCATTCTGTCCACGTCCGAGCCTCTGGAAACCACCGTTCTACTCTCTGGCTTTATGAGTTCAACTTTTTCAGATTCCATATGTAAGTGAAATCACACAGCATTTACCTATTTGTGTCTGGCTCATTTCACTTAGCATAATCTCCTCCAGGTTCATGCCAATGGCAGGATTTCCTTCTTTGTTATGGATAAATAATATTTCATTATATGTCTTTATAGATATATGTGAAATATATATATGTATTTGAATATATCGCATTTTCTTCATTCATATAAAACCTCACATTACTTTTTTTAATTTACAAACTAAACCAATATAGAGGCGTATTCTGTAGTCTCCTTTTTCTATTTATCTGTAAGTACAGTGATTCTCTATTGTGCTCCTATCCTCAGGCACCCTTAATTGGTTTACTGTGAATAGGGTTTCTTCTGCATGAACACATGCTAATTATTTATTTGGAATTTCTCACACAATAATTGCTATCCCTGACCCAGTGGTCCCAAACCACTCAGGTGTCTCTAGAATGTTCTGTGCCTAGTGACGCTGACATACAACTATGGAAACCAGCCCTCCTTCAGTGTTTATTATGTGATGTTCAGACCGCTCAGACTTGTTTGCCTCATTGCCTTTATTCCTATTAATACCACATCCCATTAAAGCAGAAAAACACAACAACTGGATACACATAAAAGAGGTCAAGCTTAACTAAGAAACTGGTTCTTTATCCCTCTCTTTGTATCTAATGTTTGGTTTATCTAATTTACAATAGGAAATGGGGTGAATTGGCTCACTTACTAAAAGCAGAAGTCAGTGGAGAAGAAAAATTAATTAGTCAGAGCAAGGGTTCAGCATGCAGTAGCAGGTTGGCCATCTGTGCAGGAGAACAGAAAGCTGCATTCCTGCAGGAGGTCTCTCTAAAGGAGGCCATGCAGCCCAAGGAGGCGCACAGAACTCTAGAACCGACATACATTCATGCTGTGTGTGACCTGCCTTTATCTAAACCTCTTTCTGTCTCACTAGAACTTCTTACTACCTGGCATGATTTACCCAGCATTAGCCCCAAAATTGCAGTAAACTTTCTGGGAAGAGAATAACTTTCCAGTTGGAAAACAGTATTCTTTGCTCTCCCAGTGGCCTTACCTTCTGGGCCCCTGACTCTGCCTAGGCACCTCTGCCCCTGAATTGCTCTCACTGACCACCTGACTTTCTTTTGCTTCTGTCAAGATCCCTAAGCCCCCTTTAATGGAAACACAGAGTGTTCAATGACAGTTGCAGGAATACCCATCAAAAACGGAACACAAGTCACTGACCTATTAGAAGACATCGCAAACCAAATAATTAGCTATTCTCAAAATCAAAGCTCACACTGGAAGCCAGAACTCCCAAAGCCAAGGAAACTACCTGACTGACAAAAATGTTAACATAGCCACTTCCCAAGAAAATTTGTCCTCTGCCACCTACATACTTCCCCTTGCTCAATCTTTTTTACAGATGGGAAACTCTACTTAAGGAACCTACGGCACAACAGCCTGCTAAAACCTGAGGCTGAACAATCTCATTGGAAACAAGCTGGATGTTTTGCCACTCAGATGGATTCTGGAGACACCCAGATGGCCACTTGGTCTCTTCTTGGTTACTTGCCGAAAATTTAGTACACAGCATCCATAAGGTTACACATCAGGACAAAGGGAATCTTGAAGATCTCTTTTACAAGTATTGGTGGGACAAGGATGAAAGCTAACTCTTTTATATGGCCCAGGGATGATGTATTAGTATTTCTATGCTTTTGTCCAATGCACGGCTAAAGTCGTAGAACTGAAGCTCTCTATTTGTGTCTGTCTGTATGTATTTTTGTCTATGAATGTGTAGTAAGTTTCTACCTTTGGATGGTATTACAAAATTGCACTATGAAATTTCTTAAAGAGAATTCTGTTTTGATTAGCTTAAACATAAACAAACACACATAAATTGAATAGTTCTAAAATTACCAGAAATTAAGGAAACTGAACTTCTGATATTTTCATGTGCTTAAAAATGTATTCTTATGGAAACTAACTAAAAAGTTTGTAAAATTCAAGTTTACATAATTAAGGCAAATCTTTGTCAAAAAAGACTAGCTTAATATTATTGGTTTAATAAAAACAGCTATGTTTTCAACATCATACATTTTTATTCTACCTGGATATGCTCTTCCTAAACTTATAAAATTTTTCTGATTGAATAAACTAGCATTGTATCTACCAGATGTTTCAGATTATGAAAAATGTAAATTTTTGTTTAACCAAATTGAATCATTATTCAAACCAATCTTATCTTAACAGTGCTTATGCTTTGTGGTATGAAGATAGTTTCCAAGATCTTTAGGTAACTTAAAACGTTAGACTTATGCTAAACTGAGTTAAATAATAGTATTCTTTAGATACCTATACATTTTTAAATAAGATAAAATACTGAAAATTAGTTACTAAACATAATTTTAAGTTTATATGATTTTGCCTCTAATTTTCACATGGAAAAGAGAGGGTACAGACTTTTTACTTACTATAATATTTTATGTTAATATTTCTCTTCTTCATTTTAGAATCCCTCTTTTAAGATGCCTGATCTCCAGAACTCTAAAACGCTCATCTTTTCCACTTCCTCTCAACAATTGTTCAAATGATTTTGCAGGAACAACGCCAAACAAGAGTCTTCAGGAGATTATTCCTTAGACCCAGATTTGCCCCACTCAAAGGTTTATGATTGCCTCTGTGTTGTTCAACAATGAATGACATTTCTTGGTCATGAACAAAACTGAGGCCCAACCGTTTTGAATTCTACCTGTGATTTGTGATCTCAGAAAACGGCAACAGTTAAGAAATCACCCTATCCTCTGTTTTCTGAAATCCTCCACCTTTTGTGTACCACAAAGAACCACCCCACTTAAGATAAGATTTGCTACCCAGGCCTTCTCAGGATTCCCCTAAGACCTGGAGATCACTCCCTTGTTTATCGGTGACCAGGGAAACACCAACTTTTCCCCTTTTGCCTTAACCTGCTGATAAGACCAGGCACTGATCTCTCAACTTCCCTTTCTTTGTTCCATGAATGATTCGCTGAGCTCAGAACTGTTTGTCCTTCTAAAACTAGCCAGACACAGAGATGAACCTTCCTGTTCATCTAACTGACTGAGACTTCACCTAATTGCAAAATAATTCCAACTGTAAATCAGCCCCACCTGTAACTTTTCTACTTTCCCTAAAAAAGTCTAAGGTAAAAACCACCCTGCAAGACATTCTGATCTTCTTATTGCAAAAGCCTGAATAAAATCAATCCTCTTACTTGTTTTGTCTTTGAAAACATGAATCAGGGCATATATATCCAGCAATCTATGTGGGCATATTCTGTTACATACATTAATGGGGCATACATAGCTACAGTGACAGCTGTATTAGCATCCTAAAAAGAACTAAATAATCTATATAGCCAAATGAGGGACAATGCGGAGAGAATCACCTGGAGTGGGGTGGAGAAACTGACTTAAATGTGCTAATTTTTCCAGGATTTTTTACTTTTCAAAAATTAGGAACTGAGGGCAAGAGATGCACCATTAATTTATTTGAGACAGTTTCATAATTAAGCAAGTACACTTAAGGAACATATTAAACTACTACTTTGGGAATAATTTTAGAATAACAGCAAAGTTGCAAAAATAGTACAGACTGTTCCTTGTACCCAGTTTCCCCTAATGTTTCCATTTTATCTCCTCACTTAAGAGTGTAAGCTATACTTCTTAAATTTTTTATGGTTTCCTTAGAGTTTACAATATGCATTTTTAAAATAATCTAATCCCACCTTGAAATAACACTACACCACTTGATGGGTGCAGGAACTTTATAACATAGTATTCCCAATTCTTTTCTCCCATCCTTGTGACGTGGCTGTCATTAATTTCACTTATCCATGTGCCATAATTCCTTAACACATTGTAACTATTGTCCCTTAAAACAGTTATATGTTATCCATTAGGCCACCAGGGCTGATAAAAGTTATTTTTTAGATTGATTAAGAAGCAGAGAACTCAAGGATTTAATTTTACCAGCATTCATTTCTCCTTGGAAGTTCCTCCTTTATGTAGCTATAATTTTCTGATCTTTGTCAGTTGTTCTGTTTTTAATGTTCGTGGTAACATAGGTGCCAAAGGCTTCAAATTCCTCTAATGTCCTTGTTTTTGTCTCTCCTCTTTTTTTTTTTTTTTTTTTTTTAATACTTATTTATTTGGCCGAGCCGGGTTTTAGTTGCGGCATTCAGGATCTGGTTCCCTGACCAGGGATCAGACCTGGGCCCCCTGAATTGGGAGCACAGAGTCTTAACCACTGGACCACCAGGGAAGCCCCTTGTCTCTCATCTTGATTTGGGGGTTTCCCTAAGTACTGTTGCTCAGCTTGAGTCTGTGTCTTGCAGTTCTCTTGGCTGTGATCTACTCTTAACTATCCTGGAGGCCTGCGGGTGTGATGGTGAACTGTGCGGGAGGGAAAACATTCTATAATCTTGCAGTAAATCCCAGTCTCTAGTGGGACTCTGTTTGAGGGTGTGGCCTTCACAACTGTTTCTGACTCTCCCCGAGGATATGGCTCTTTCCCCTGCACCTACGCCTTCCCTTGGCTGCAGCATTTCCTTGAAGCCCTATCCCCTGCTGACATGTTCCCCCAACACACCGCATCACATGAGAAAGGAAGGATGTAGAAGGCTGAATTGGGGGAGAATTTATTTCCTCTAGCTGGGATAAGATTTCAGAATTGCACTCTGGCCAAGTCCTTTCTCTGGAGAGTAAGATTCTGCTACATAGAAAGCTCCATTGCCACCCCTTCGTCCCCACCCCCTCCAGAGCCACCTCGGGCACCTCTCTCCATCCTCACCATGAGAGCCTGCAGGGGTTCCTGAAGGTAATGCACCCCAAGAGTCTGGCTCCCAGGATTTTCTCCCTCTCAACTAGTCATCCTTGGCTTCCAGCAGTTTGTCAAAATTACCTTTTAAGTCATCCTGCTAGTCTATGGCTCCTGCTGCAAGTAAGCAGATCTTGGCTCCTATATCTCTCTGGATGTGCCTGGCTCTCCAACTTTCGGGGTGACAATTAGCCTTGCAACTTTAGTTCTTTGATGAGTCTATGAAAACTTGCTGATTTCCAGTTTTTCCAGATTTTCCTTATCATAAGGATAGGAGTGATGACTTCTGGAAACTGCTTCTCTTAATGTTAACATCTTATATAACCATAGTACAGTTGTTAATACTAAGAAATTAACATTGGTACTACACTATTAAGTAAAATGCAGACGCAGACTTCATTCTACTTTCACCAAGCTTTTCCATTAACGTCCTTTGTCTGTTCCAGATCCAAATAAGAATAACATGTTGCATTTAGTTACCTATCTGCCTAGTCATCCTCAATCTGTGAGAGCTTCTCAGTCTTTTCTTGATTTTCATGACTTTTTCAAGTTTGAATATCTCTCATTTTGCTTTTTTCTGATATTTTCTCATGATTAGACTTGGGTTATGGGTTTGGGGGAAGCATAGTACAGAGGTGAATGCTTTTCTTATGCATCATATCGGAGGGTACATGATTTCAAGATGACTTGTAATTGAGGATGTTATCAGGACCACTAGACTTAGGTGGTACCTGCCAGGTTTATTCACTGTAAAGTTATTCTTTTTCTCTCTCAAATCTCTGTTAGCTAGAAACCCAACACTAAACCCAATACATGATCAAAATAAAACTCCACTTCTTGGAGGCAGGAATATCTAAATATCTTTATATATTATTTGTAATTTTTCTGTAATTTATTTTTCTGGTCAATGATTTATTTATATAAGTATGGACTCATGGACATTTATTTTATTCTTTGGTTTATAATCTGGTATTTGGTTGTTTGTTTTGTTGCTCAATTTGTTAAAATTCTCTAGTTTAATCTCTGGGCTTATAATTCATTCAGTCTGTGTCTGTTTTAAGTAAATGAATGTCAAGTTGCTGTTTCTCCCTGCAGGTGCCTGTCACTCTCTAGAGTTCCTGTTGGTTGCTTGTCCTGCAACCTCAGTTTTAGGAAGGGTTTGAAAAAAGTCATTAATTTCCAACAACACTCTTTCCAGCTCTCTACATCTCTGAAGTCAATTGTAAAATGTTGATACCTGCCTTTCCTGCCTATCAGGAACACCCTTCCATTTATTCAGAAAAATGTTTCAGAAAAACACCTGGTAAAACATGATCTAAGAACTCACATGAAAATAATGGATGTATAATTACAATATAATTTTTGACTCATTGGTTCTATGTGCTTTGAAGTCTTTTCATCCAGGCTGGTGACATTGAAGAAAATAAAAATGGAGAGATTATTTCTTAGTTTCATTTCCATTCTCTCTCTTTGCATCACTTCCATTTGTCCCTCACTTGATGGAACCTATTACACACATGAGGACCACGACTCTTGGCTTGTTTTACACCCACCTTATCAATCATGCTTTTTTGCCTTACAGCAATATGCTCACTCCCTGCTTTGTCCACAGTGGAGAACATAGTAAATTATCTAAAACAGAAAGCTCACATTACTCCCATAAAGCACAGAAAACAAGCAGGGGGAATGTGCATGTAACACCCCCATCAAGCAGCCCTCGCAGAGAGGTATAACAGTAAATATCAATGGCGATAAAAAGTGAAGGCTTTTCAAATGGCCACACCTCCCAGGATCTTAGAAAGAAATGCAACGTGCATTTAGGACTCGAAGAGGTTTAAAGGTCAAAACAGGTCAGAGAGAGTAGACCTAAAACCATCTTACAGATTTGAGCAATTACCTGAGGAAAAAACCCATTTCCTAATATACCTGACAGATGCTGAGGAAGTAGTAGGGAAATGTACCATCTTGTATGATAAAACACAATAAAAACGTATTCTGACAGGAGACCAATGACATTTAAATTGTAAAAAGCTGTTTTCGCCTTTCTCTCCAGACAACATTAATTAGAAAGAGATCCATACCTATGGCGGGTATTATCCAAATGAACTGGATAATCCGCAGACCACTTGAATTAATAAAAAAAAAAAAAACTTTTGATTGTTGAGGGCTCAAATTATTTGTCAAAAAACAGAAAACTTAAGTTTCTCAACTGAATATTATCACAACATTAAATGATGACTCCAGAAACACTAAAATTGGAAAGGGAAGCAAAAAGTGTACTGTATATTAATGGCCTTCCTATTGTATCTTCAGCTTCTGCTGAAATAAGTAATGATTCAATAGGAGAGAAAGGGAATCTTTCTGGAATTCACCTTAATAACTGAGCAGCAGGCACTTCCTATACTTATGGCTTCTTTTATTACAGAGATAAAAATCATCACATAGGTCAGGGAAATAATCCAATGTAATACTGATTAATTTTTTAGGGGAGGGGCCTTTATTTAACACGAGGGTTCCTCTCGACTATACACACTATTCTAGTTGGATTAGGTTTTCTGGAAGAGTTTTCTTATTGATTTACATTCTAAACACATGCCCTAAAGGCTTCATAAGAAATATACATGTAAGCCTAGAAAAGTACTGAGCAGGATTAGGTTTTAGAGTTTGTTAAATACAAGAAACAACATTAGGATTGTCAAGAATATGATGCAATAGAAAAATAAGTCATTTAACATACTGGGTTACACCAAATTCTTTTTCTGCATCTACTAAGGTGATCATTGGACTTTCCTCCTTTATCCTACAAATATGATGTGTAATAATGATTGATTTTTTGGAATGTGAAAACAACCTTGTCTTCATGAAATAAACTCTCTTTAACGGTTTTTGTGTCCATTCCCATTTCCCCAAGATTTTTCACTTCTTAATTTCTGGCAGTGCTAGATTTCTCTCATCCTCTTTCATTCCTTCCACCTTGCTGGAATTTACACGCGTCGCAATCCAGACATTAGCATTGTGTGTCATAGCAGAGAATGCTGAGACCAAAGAAACAGGCAAACCGGAAGACTATGGTGGAGGTCGTGGCATAGCTGTTAATAAGACCAGGAACCTTTCATTTCAGGAAGAACCACAATCTCCCTCATAAACATAGATGCATAATTCATAAACAAATCATAAGCAAAATATAGCACAGTGAAGATAAGATCTGTGATACTAAAGTCAACACATACATTGTCTTCAGATCCAATGACAATTCATATCATCTGCGGTGCATAAATGAGCAAAGGTAGTGGGCTATTTCCCCAAACTGGTACTTTACTATAAGGATGAAGGCTAAAAAATTCTATTTGGTGGCATAATAATAAATACATGATGGTTCTTATTAGTTTTCTTTTATTTCCTCCTTAGTCCCATGCTGCTATGTTAGGCATATTTTAGTGCCCAATATCTACTTATTGGCTTATTGGAAGGCCATCTTCATTATACAAGGACAATCAGGTCACAGTTGGCTTGAGCTGTGTGGTATAAAAATACAGGACTAAGAGTCAAGGGACTGTGTGATAGGCCTATTTCTGCCACAAACTAGACATATGATCTTGGGCAAGTCACCTGGCTC
The DNA here is from genome assembly GCF_965194805.1 of Balaenoptera borealis. NCBI lineage: Eukaryota > Metazoa > Chordata > Mammalia > Artiodactyla > Balaenopteridae > Balaenoptera > Balaenoptera borealis. The sequence continues at coordinate 385,108 of NW_028123734.1, read as the reverse complement.
AAACCCTACCTAGGCCTTGCATGGAAGAGGGACGCCTGGGCCCACAGAATCTCAGGGTTTCTCCATGTTGCTTGAATCTGCCCAAAACTGTCCCTGCTCTCCAGAAATTTGCTATCTAGGAGAAAAGTCAGACATATCCGTAGATGATTCCGCTATCAAGCAAATGCTAAGTGGTTTGACAGAAGTAGGATGATACATGTGGAGAAATGTACTTTGCAGGATTCTCTAAAATTCTCTTAAAGGAAGTTTTTAAAGAACTACACTTTGAATCATGCTTACGATGTTACAGTACTGTTGTAAAAGTGTAGAAAGAAGGAAAACCTTGATCAAAACAGCAAAGTAGGGTTGAAATGCATATCATCAGAAGTTTCAGTGAAAAGTGATACACTGGGAATTTGATAGTAAGAACACCTTGACAAACTGCACAGTTATGGTCTGACAGTGCTAAGGGCAATTCTATTTTCAGACATGCTTGTGAGGCTCTTTTTTTGTGTTAGGTCCCACAGATATACATTATTTATGTCACACATAAACTATTAAACTATTAAATGGTCAGTATTTTAAATGGAACCATACCTGACACTTCACAAGTGTTATGTGTTTTTAAATACAAAGTAAATAAAATAACTCACAGTATATCCACTATCTTACTTGACATTCTTCTATATTTTTCTTAATTTGTTCCTACATCATTTGATGATAAGAGGCAATAAAGTAGCAGACTTGAATTTCAGTCCCAGCTCCAGAAAGAGACCTTTGTTTGACTTGTTAAGTATAAAGTTGTCTTATCTCTGGAGGAAGACATTAAACATGATTTTGGTGACTACTAAGAGAGTTAACTATGCAACAAATTATTCTGTGATCAAAATATGCATAAATTGGAAATAAATATACTAGCTTAGGGTAATAAGAACAACTTATACAAGACCTCTTTTGGTATAACCAAGATTATCTTTTTATCAAGTAAAAAATCATCTTTCCATAATCTGTAAGTGTTTGTATGTGTAACTGTCTAATACCTACAAAGGTGAATATCTAAGCACTCATGTGTACAAAAGGGTTCAGAGAATCAATAATTTGTACTCAGGAAATGATGCCCAAGACCCCCTCCTCGGGTTCCATTAATTGGCCAAAGTGGCTCACAGAATTCAGGGAAATACATATATTTACCAGTTTATCGAAGGATATGAGAAAAGATATAGATGAACATTCAGATGAAGAGATACATAGGATGATATCTGAGAAGGTCGCAAACTCAGGGGCTTCTGCCCCCGCAGTGTTGGGGTGTGTCACCCTCCCAGAATGTGGATGTATTCACCCACCTGGAAACTCTCCAAATCCTGTGCTTTAGGGATTTTTACGGAAACTTCCTCATGTAGGCATGTGATCAGTCATTAACTCCCTTTTTAGCCCTTCTCCCTTCTCAAGAGACTAGTGGGGTGGGGCTAAAAATGTCAAGCCTGCATCATGGCTTGGTCTTTCTGGTGATCAGCCCTCACCCAGGAGCCATCCAGGAGCCCACCCAGAGTCACCTCACGAGAGCAAAATGAAACCAAGCCCAAGCTCACTCTGCTCGCTGCACGACAGGCCAGTACATCAGGAGACGAGGTGTTGGGGTAAGGAATAATGACTTTGTTCAGAAAGCCAGCAGATTGAGAAGATGGTAGACTAGTGTCTCAAAGAACCATCTTCCTCCAGTCTGAATTCAGGCTCCTTTTAAACAGAGGAAGGGGAGGGGGAGGGGCCCACTGCAAAGCCAACCAGTGGCTGAGTGGGACTGCTGATGGTTGCTCGCTCATAGCCACGTGCCTGCCCCATCCCTATCACAAAAAGACACTTTTATATAAAATAGATAACTAATAACGACCTACTGTATAGCACAGGGAACTCTACTCGATACTCTGTAATGACCTATATGGGAAAAGAATCTAAAAACGAGTGTGTATATGTCTATGTATAACTGATTCACCTTACTGTACAGCAGAAGCTAATACAACATTGCAAATCAACTATAACCCAATAAAAATTAATTAAAAAAAAAGACACTCCTATCACCCAGGAAATCACAAGAGCTTCAGGAGCTCTGTGCCAGGCACTGGTGGCAGAGACCAATATATATTTTCCATTATCTCACAGAATCATATTGGAAGGTGATTCCTTGCATGCCCAAGCCTGATTTTCTAGGTCAAGATGAGACTCACATTTCAGTCATAAGTCCCCCTGCAAATGAAGCAGAAATCAGGACCCACCATGATCTCCACTGATTCTACTTGTCTAAATTAGGGACCTCCATGCTCCTCAGGTGCCCTAGTTGTTCACACTGAGGACTGTCATGCCCCAGTGACAATATCATAAAGGGTGAAGAGACTGTAATAAAAGCAACAGTAGATGCTAGAGACATGTTCTTGAACATGTACATTCATGACAGTATAGCCAAGTAAATATTTCACATATTAAGAAAAATTAACCAGCTAGTGATTAAAAAGTACAATCCCTAAGTGAATACCCAATTCCACCTGCCAAAAGGGATGTCCAATGATGTCATAGGGGATTTCCTATAAGACTCAAAGTGCCCTCTCTATAAGGTACAGGCAAGACTCGAAGCTCCAGGGTCCGGAGAGGGTAGGGTAGGAGGGGGAAGGCAAGGTGTATTCTGAAAAAGAGAATATGTGTAGAACACACTAGGGATATCAGAAAAGGCTACTGTAGATGACTTTAACCCAGGCCTTGGTCCTCCACTCCCAGTGTCTACTCTAAAGATGAGAACCTAAGCTCACCTAACCCATTTCTGACTTCTGGGTGTTCCACACATGTTTCTAAACTCTGGAGAATGGAGACTGTCTATTTTGGGCAGAGTGAGAAGAAATGTGGTCAAGACAATATACAAAAGATTTAGAGAAAATGAGGACATGCTTAATTTTTGGATTTGAATATACTGCAGTGGTCTGTCAAAATATGTGTGTGTGTGTGTGTGTGTGTGTGTGTGTGTGTGTGTACAGTTTTTGTGAAGCTTTTCTAACTTCAGAAGTATAAAATGTTACTAACTCAAAACATATCATTTAGAGGTTAAATTACTTATCTTTTTGTTATACTTGGTTTTGTAAATTTGAAATAATCATCATTAGTTTGAATTTTTGTGTTAATTATTCTGAGTGAAGTCGGCAAAGGTGGATGGAAACTATAACAAATTAAATATTCAAAATTAAATAAGTATAAAAAAAGTTCTATTTCTGGGTTGATGAAAGTAAAAAACTTATTATATGGGAAAAGTGGTGTTCATATTTGCAACAATGTGGATGAATCTAGAGGACATCATGCTAAGTGAAAGCCAGATAGAGAAAGGCAAATACTGCCTATTATCAATTATATACAGAATCTACACAGAAAAAAGTCAAACTCATAGAAACAGAGGAGTGTTTGCCAAGGGCTAGGGTTGGGGGAAATAAGGAGAGGGTGGCAACAGGGTACAAACTTTGAATGAGATGAAAGTCTTAGGATCTAATGTACAACATGGTGACCAGAGTTGATAATACTGTATCGTATAACTGAAATTTGCTGAGAAAGTATTGATACAACTTAAATGTAAATATGCGAGATGAAAAAACGATGGAATTGTGAACAAAGGAGATTGTGAGAGTTAAAATCGTTGGGAAACAGCCAAAATCCTGGGAGAATTTCAGAGTTTCAAAGGCTATGAAAATGGTGGGTTCAAGCCGAGATCCCCAAGAGATCTGAGGAACCAGGAAAAATGTGATTTCCAGGTGGAATGAATAGAAAATTGACTAAGGTCTAGAAGACCCATGAGGGTGGAGGGATAGCGCTGTGGGGTGGATGGTGGGGAGGGGCCGTGGTCCAGCCTCCTCCTCTATTACTCCCTCCCCCACCCTCAGGAGCCCTTTGTGACCAGACCACAGCTCTATGATGTAGGCCTAGGACTTCAGTCCCCAAGTACACATCCTGTGCTCAGTTGCCTGAAGCCAGCAATGTGATTCAGATGATGGAGAATCCTCTCTTTTCTCTGAAAAGCACTTTTGATACTTGGCTGTACTCCAGTCGCACTTCCTGGGCGAGTGCCACCATCCTTGGCTTTCTGTGTGGACTGGGGCTCTATTTCCTGTTACTCTCCTACCTCCAGAATAATCTATCTTCACCACCTCCTAGGAAACATGGAAACATCACGAAGGTAAGGAACCCTTGGGCCAGACCCACAAGCACATGCTTCTCCCTTCTTTTCTATTATTATTTCCACTTTTCTGAATCACCTACAGAGACTCCTGAAATGGGAAAGAATTGTTGATTTCCAGTGTTTCCAGATTTTCCTTATCGTAAGGATAGGAGTGATGACTTCTGGAAACTGCTTCTCTTAATGTTAACATCTTATATAACCATAGTACAGTTGTTAATACTAAGAAATTAACATTGGTACTACACTATTAAGTAAAATGCAGACTTCATTCTACTTTCACCAAGCTTTTCCATTAACGTCCTTTGTCTGTTCCAGATCCAAATAAGAATAACATGTTGCATTTAGTTACCTATCTGCCTAGTCATCCTCAATCTGTGAGAGCTTCTCAGTCTTTTCTTGATTTTCATGACTTTTTCAAGTTTGAATATCTCTCATTTTGCTTTTTTCTGATATTTTCTCATGATTAGACTTGGGTTATGGGTTTGGGGGAAGCATAGTACAGAGGTGAATGCTTTTCTTATGCATCATATCAGAGGGTACATGATTTCAAGATGACTTGTAATTGAGGATGTTATCAGGACCACTAGACTTAGGTGGTACCTGCCAGGTTTATTCACTGTAAAGTTATTCTTTTTCTCTCTCAAATCTCTGTTAGCTAGAAACCCAACACTAAACCCAATACATGATCAAAATAAAACTCCACTTCTTGGAGGCAGGAATATCTAAATATCTTTATATATTATTTGTAATTTTTCTGTAATTTATTTTTCTGGTCAATGATTTATTTATATAAGTATGGACTCATGGACATTTATTTTATTCTTTGGTTTATAATCTGGTATTTGGTTGTTTGTTTTGTTGCTCAATTTGTTAAAATTCTCTAGTTTAATCTCTGGGCTTATAATTCATTCAGTCTGTGTCTGTTTTAAGTAAATGAATGTCAAGTTGCTGTTTCTCCCTGCAGGTGCCTGTCACTCTCTAGAGTTCCTGTTGGTTGCTTGTCCTGCAACCTCAGTTTTAGGAAGGGTTTGAAAAAAGTCATTAATTTCCAACAACACTCTTTCCAGCTCTCTACATCTCTGAAGTCAATTGTAAAATGTTGATACCTGCCTTTCCTGCCTATCAGGAACACCTTTCCATTTATTCAGAAAAATGTTTCAGAAAAACACCTGGTAAAACATGATCTAAGAACTCACATGAAAATAATGGATGTATAATTACAATATAATTTTTGACTCATTGGTTCTATGTGCTTTGAAGTCTTTTCATCCAGGCTGGTGACATTGAAGAAAATAAAAATGGAGAGATTATTTCTTAGTTTCATTTCCATTCTCTCTCTTTGCATCACTTCCATTTGTCCCTCACTTGATGGAACCTATTACACACATGAGGACCACGACTCTTGGCTTGTTTTACACCCACCTTATCAATCATGCTTTTTTGCCTTACAGCAATATGCTCACTCCCTGCTTTGTCCACAGTGGAGAACATAGTAAATTATCTAAAACAGAAAGCTCACATTACTCCCATAAAGCACAGAAAACAAGCAGGGGGAATGTGCATGTAACACCCCCATCAAGCAGCCCTCGCAGAGAGGTATAACAGTAAATATCAATGGCGATAAAAAGTGAAGGCTTTTCAAATGGCCACACCTCCCAGGATCTTAGAAAGAAATGCAACGTGCATTTAGGACTCGAAGAGGTTTAAAGGTCAAAACAGGTCAGAGAGAGTAGACCTAAAACCATCTTACAGATTTGAGCAATTACCTGAGGAAAAAACCCATTTCCTAATATACCTGACAGATGCTGAGGAAGTAGTAGGGAAATGTACCATCTTGTATGATAAAACACAATAAAAACGTATTCTGACAGGAGACCAATGACATTTAAATTGTAAAAAGCTGTTTTCGCCTTTCTCTCCAGACAACATTAATTAGAAAGAGATCCATACCTATGGCGGGTATTATCCAAATGAACTGGATAATCCGCAGACCACTTGAATTAATAAAAAAAAAAAAAACTTTTGATTGTTGAGGGCTCAAATTATTTGTCAAAAAACAGAAAACTTAAGTTTCTCAACTGAATATTATCACAACATTAAATGATGACTCCAGAAACACTAAAATTGGAAAGGGAAGCAAAAAGTGTACTGCATATTAATGGCCTTCCTATTGTATCTTCAGCTTCTGCTGAAATAAGTAATGATTCAATAGGAGAGAAAGGGAATCTTTCGAAATCCCCAAGAGATCTGAGGAACCAGGAAAAATGTGATTTCCAGGTGGAATGAATAGAAAATTGACTAAGGTCTAGAAGACCCATGAGGGTGGAGGGATAGAGCTGTGGGGCGGATGGTGGGGAGGGGCCGTGGTCCAGCCTCCTCCTCTATTACTCCCTCCTCCACCCTCAAGAGCCCTTTGTGACCAGACCACAGCTCTATGATGTAGGCCTAGGACTTCAGTCCCCAAGTACACATCCTGTGCTCAGTTGCCTGAAGCCAGCAATGTGATTCAGATGATGGAGAATCCTCTCTTTTCTCTGAAAAGCACTTTTGATACTTGGCTGTACTCCAGTCGCACTTCCTGGGCGAGTGCCACCATCCTTGGCTTTCTGTGTGGACTGGGGCTCTATTTCCTGTTACTCTCCTACCTCCAGAATAATCTATCTTCACCACCTCCTAGGAAACATGGAAACATCACGAAGGTAAAGAACCCTTGGGCCAGACCCACAAGCACATGCTTCTCCCTTCTTTTCTATTATTATTTCCACTTTTCTGAATCAACTTCAGAGACTCCTGGAATGGGAAAGAATAGGACATCTACTCCTAAGAATAGGACGTCATCCCTCTAAGGGCAAGCCAGCCTGGGCAGGGGATAGAGTGAACACTAGGATTTGTATCCAAAGATCTCAGACCAGTTGTCCAGGTGTGGTAGAGGGCTCCAGGGCAAGTCTCACACACAGTGACCAGAGGTCGAGGACTGGATACTGAGTTCAATCTCAGCCAGAGGACAGGCCCATGAGCAATGGATCACCAGCTGTGAACATGTGTCTCGGATGAGGGCTGATCTGCTGGCAGTGCTGAGGCCCTGAGAGCCTCAGAGCGGGGGTTGGAGTGGCCCTGGCCTCGGGAAGCAGAGACCCACCTGTTGGAGCTCAGATGAACCCGTAGTTCAGAGAATGTGTGTGTTTCTTGAGCAGAGGAACAGTGACAAAAGAAATCCAGGGTGAATCTCACATTGAAAATCCTTCTTTATGTTCTTCAGAGAAGGAAAACAGAAAATATTTTTATCCTCTTTAAAAATGAGTGAAAGGAAAGAAAAACCACAGAGCTCTGTTAGTTAAATGTAAAAAGTCATATTATGTATGGACACTGAGTGTCTGATGCTTGTCTAGAGAGGGGAGAGTGAGAATTGGGTCCCAGGTCCTCGTTTTTTCTGTCTCTCAGCATCAGACGGAGTGGAGGGGGAAACGCAAGGTTAAGATGAAAAACAGAGCTTCGAAAGGTAAGTTGTGCCATTCAGCCCTGTGTGCCCCGAGGGTTAGGCCCCATCTCTCCCAGCCCTGAGGGCCCACTCCACAGGCTCCGAGGAGGCCAGTGGCAGGGCCTGTGCCTCAAGAAGCAGAACCCTCAGGGAGCTTCCTGGGAAGGAGAGCAGAACCCAGATACTTCCCAGATTCCATGCGCACAATGAAGCAGTAAGGGGCCCGGAAAAGGGTGTGGCCCAGCAGGGGTGTGTGGGCTACAGTGGACCAATAGATTGCCTGGATTGGGAGGAGGGACCTCCAGGTCCGACCGTGGACAAGTTGTTTAACTTTGCTCAGATTCCTCTGTGATGTGACCCCTGCCCATTGTCCCCCACAGGGAGGATGTGAGCGCAGCAAGGGGTAATGGATATGGAAGTACTTTGTAAATGATAAACCCTTTCATGAGCTTCGCCATCACTGTCAGGGATCTTGTGGCCCTGGACGCTGGTGCTTGGGCTCCAATCTCCCAATGGTGTCCCCTTTAAGGGACACAGCACTCAGCCTCCTGTAAGACCCCCTAAGCCCTTGCCTTCACCACCATGACCCAGTCTGCTGTTTTCCAGTTTTCAGAGATTGCCTGGAAGAGGTTCGGGCCCTGACTTCACTTCTACAAAGGTAAAGAATCTTCCCCTTCTCTCCTGGGTTCTTCTTCCACCCAAAGCCTATGGTGTGACACCTGGGCTGCAGGCAGCCTGGGGCTGAGCTGGGAGGGGGAGCGCTGAGGGTGGGGTATGGCCAAAGCCCTGGGGTGAGGGACAGCAGGAGCACTGTGAAGTCAGCATGGGGGCCGTGGAGGGCCGTGGGCCACAGGTGCCCACCCCTGCCTGGCCTGCCCAGCCCTCCTGGCCCTGGGGGCTCCTGGCTGCAGCTTGTGCCTCATGTCTCCTGAAGCCACGTGGGGAGGCTCCCTGACAAGGGCAGCTCTCATCAGCTCTCCTATCAAGACCCCCCTGGTGAGGTGTGCAGAGCAGCGTCTGTTGGAGCCCACCAGCCCTGCAGGGAACCTGCAGAAGAGGCTGTTCCTGCCACGTGCCCATCAGCTGCCCTGGCTCCTCTGACCCAGGGCTCTTTACCTGTGGCCTCCACCCTGTCAAAAGAACCTCAAGACCAATCCAACTTGAAGAAAATCACCCTTGGCACTGTTGCAAAGAGCTCACCTCCAGGTAACTCTTTTTTGGCATCTACCATCGCAGCCATCTTGAGTCTTGGCCTCGTATGCTATCCCATTTTGTTCCTGTCCTTCTGGTGGAAGACTACCAAGGCCTTGTTCTTCCCCACCTCATCACAGAGTGAGTCCCGGCAAGAACACCTGTCCCACCAGCCACCAGGGGCCCCGTTCCAGGAAGAGCCCACAGACAAGCAGGTAGAGACTGGTAGCCCCTCACTTGTCAACCCTGAAGTCCAGAAGCTGCTGGAGATTCTAATCACCAAGAAAGTAGAACTAAAGATTCATAAGGGGAAAGAAAAGGATGGGTCATTCTCGGAACAAATGAGCTCAGACTACCACCTGAACACTTTAGGGAATGCGTGGAAATCACTGGGTGCTGAGCAGGACAACACAACCCCTCAATCTTTCTGGAACAGGAAAGACAAAACAGAGCAGCTACCCGGTCCTCGGCAGCTCTTACACTCCGAGGTCTTGAGGGACCACTTGGAACTGACATACACCCAGCTCTACCGGGGTCACCCCTCTCTGCACAGCGAGTCCCTGGTGGCTACTAGGAGCTCTACTCAACAGCAGGCACTCTTTGTTTTATTCAGTGGAGTTTCTAATGGCTTTCTAGTTTCAATTCAACTTAGAATACCTTTAGGTCCTTCCCAGGTCGCAGTCTTGCCCTGCCCGGGGGTCCCACCCCAGCCTTTCACTCAAAACTTGCCTCCGTGCCAGTCCCCACTTCTGGCTCAGATCCAGGCCCAGCCCTACCTCCCATCTTCTCTCCCATTCAGACCACCTTATTCTCCACCCCAGATGAGTACCTGTGGACTAGATTGTCCTACATTTCAGAACAAGACACCATATTTTATCCCAACTGAAACTCAATGTCTGAAATGCCCCTTGTTGCAGAAGCAACTGAAAAGTGGGAAGCCTTCATCCTCTGTGGTCAAAAGATCTCAGAAAGGCTTTAGCCAACTCAGTCTCAACCTTCCCCAAGAGAGGGGGCGCTCTCAGGCCGAAAGGTCAGTTTCTATTCATCATGAGGACTTAATTGGCCCTGATCTCCAGAAGCAACATCTTCAAAAGAGGCTCATCAAAGATCAAACCAAGAGGGGCCTGTGCCTCAGTATCCACCTGTCTCTGTCTCTGGAATTGAGTTCCTCTCAGCGCCAATTTTTAAGGACTTATCAGGCACAGGGCAAGCAGGGACCCTGGCAGCCCTCTGCTTTTACAGGCAAAAGGAGACTGGACCCACAGAAGATAAGGTCCAGGCGCCCTAGGAGATCCCATAGGAAGGGTCAAATGCAATTTCAACCAGGGAAGGATTTCGGCAAGGGTCTAAGGCCATGTCTGAGGAGGATCTCAAAAGCTTCCTCCAGGGCCAGGCTCCCAGGGAAGTTTCTGCAAAGAAACTCTGAAAAGGAGTCAGAAAGATACCTGATGAGGCCCTTGATGAGTGACTCTGGAAACTGTTTACCCAGTAGCCCAGAGAAGAAACATCTAGAAAAAATCTTGAAAGCCCATTTCAGCACAGAGTTGATGCAGATTAATCAAGGTTTGATCCCTGTGATTGTGCGTCAATCCTGGCTTGCTGCCAACTGTGTTTTTTCTAAGCCCCACCCTCACGAGGAAATCAGAAATCTAGCACCCTTGAAGTCTTGGAAACCCTGTGTAAACTCCTCCCGTGTGCTTTCCTTCCTCAGTCCAAGCATTCGGCAGATGCTGGAAGCACATATTATAAGGTGGCGGGTAAGGCACAGGTGGGGCCTACCCGAACAGGCCTTTGAGCCCATAAATCTCAAGGCATGTGGGGCTCAACCTTTGTCCTCTCCAAGGTCCACCATTTCCCCCTCTGCCACCTGGCAATCTGGGGCACACTCAAAAGCCAACTTTGCTAATAAGTTCTTGGGAAAACCTCAGCCCCATCAGGGAATGAAAGTGATAACAAAAGCAACAGTTCCCACCCTGGTGAGTCCCCTCCCTGTTCCCTCACCTGAGCATACAGAAATCCAGAGGGCCCTGGGAAAGACTTCACCTGGTGACAGGTATGGGCCCTCAGAGGCCCCTCTGACTGGACAGGAGGGCAGACTGCTTTATCAGGTGCCCACAGTCAACCTCATGGGCAGAAGCTGGGAGAATGGGACTGTCTTGGGGTTTCCAGCCGCTAGGAAAACCCTGTCACTACCAACAAAGTCAGTTGCCCAACATCCAAAGGAGCCATGCCTTAAAACACAGGTGGCTCAAGGCCGTGCCACTGGTGAGCTCCTTCAAGACTCTCACACTGATGTGCTCCTTCCTGCAGACATCTTGGCTTCTCATAGGTCTCTTTCCAGTTCCCAGAGGGAACATGCTAGTGAGGACGCGCCAGCTTTCCAGGTGGTGCCATATGACCTCAACGTGAGTGAACAGAGCAGCCAGGGGCAGCAGAAATTCAGAAAACCAAAACTTAAGGACTCATTTAAGAGCCAGAGTGAGATGTCTGTCCCAACTGAGGAGTGGAGGGGCTTTAAGAGGCTCCAACCTGGAAAGCATGAAGAAATGAGGAGCAGCCAGGGACAAGAGGAACCCAGGAAACCAAAAATTAGGGACCTGTGTAAGGGCCAGTTTGCCTCAGCTGATGAGGGGGTGGTCTGTGAGAGGCTCGAACTAGAAGAGGATGAAGAAATGAACAGCCAGAGCAAGATGTCTGCCCCAACTGAGGAGCGGAGGGACTTTAAGGGGCCCCAACCGAAAGAGCATGAAGAAATGAAGGGCCAGAGGGAGGTGCTCGCATCAGCTGAGGAGTGGAGGGGTTTCACGAAGCCCCAACCAGGACAGCATGAAGAAACAAGAAGCCAGAGCGAGACGCCTGCCCCAGCTGAGGAGTGCAGGAGCGTTAGGAGACTGCAACCAGGAGAACACGAAGAAACGAGAAGCAACCAGGGACAACAGGAACCCAGGAAAGCAAAGGTTAGGGACCCGTGTAAGGGCCAGTTTGCCTCAAGTGATGATGGGGAGGTCTGTGAGAGGCTCAAACCAGAAGAGGATGAAGAAATGAACAGCCAGAGCAAGATGTTTGCCCCAGCTGATGAGAGGGAGGACGATTGGAGGCCCAAACCGGGAGAGTATGAAGAAAGGTCTTCAGGACTAAAGGCTTCTCAAGCAAGTGGGATGAGCCACGCTTCTCAGGTCAGGGAAAGAGGAGAGTCCCTTGGGAGCAAATACCCCCAGCTCTCGCCAGAGAAGAGAGAGCTTTCACCAGAAAGCCAAAAATGGACAAGGCACTTTCTGCAGTGTCTTAGCCACAATAAAAAAGGCAAAGGAACAGAAGAATCCCTTCAAAAAGGCAAGCCTGTATCAGCCACTGCTCACCACCAGGAACCAATCAAAGGCAAATCTGTTGTAGAGAGCAGGGCTCAAAAAGGCAAGCCTGTATCAGCCACTGCTCACCACCAGGAACCAATCAAAGGCAAGTCTGTTGTAGAGAGCAGGGCTCAAAAAGGCAAGCCTGTATCAGCCACTGCTCACCACCAGGAACCAATCAAAGGCAAATCTGTTGTAGAGAGCAGGGCTCAAAAAGGCAAGCCTGTATCAGCCACTGCTCACCACCAGGAACCAATCAAAGGCAAGTCTGTTGTAGAGAGCAGGGCTCAAAAAGGCAAGCCTGTATCAGCCACTGCTCACCACCAGGAACCAATCAAAGGCAAGTCTGTTGTAGAGAGCAGGGCTCAAAAAGGCAAGCCTGTATCAGCCACTGCTCACCACCAGGAACCAATCAAAGGCAAATCTGCTGTAGAGAGCAGGGCTCAAAAAGGCAAGCCTGTATCAGCCACTGCTCACCACCAGGAACCAATCAAAGGCAAATCTGTTGTAGAGAGCAGGGCTATTGATCCTCGGGCGGTTGGAACAGCTGTTGGACAGGTCCTAGTAGACAAACTGGGGCTTCACCAAGGACTCTGTGCCTCAGAGTTAAATCAGCACCCAGAACAGCTCCAGGCCCCAGCAGAGGGGCATTCCCACTACCACAGGGTTCTCTCCTCTTCAGAACAGAGAAGAGTGTTGAAAGATACAGCCTACAGTCACCAAGCCACCCGCAAGGGCCACAGCTACCTTAACAACAGCAGGCATACCAGAGGCAGGGGCGACAAGTTGGCCTTCCCACCCAGGGAACTGGAGTCCCCAGTCAGACCCTGCCAGCATAGACCAAGGGTGGCAGGTGACTCAGGCCTGTGTTCCCTCTGGTCAATCAGAGCGTGCTTCTCATGCCTCTCCTGGTAGGAAAGCAGTGCAAGGAAAAGTGCAGTTCATGCAAAGAAAACCTGTTTCTTCTCATGTTAAGACATTGTCTATGTGTTAGTGGCTTCTTCCTACCACAATTTTTGTTTCCCAAAATAAATGTTTCTTCTCATGAGAGGTGGTGGCCTCTGTCTGTGCCCTGCTGGGGGGAAGGAAGGGATCAGGGTCCACTCTTCCCAGGTGCCTGCTTTGGCTTCCAGATGGGATGGGGCCATGGAGGGAGGTTGATCCCAGCGTGGAATACCCATCCTCCCCTCAATTCCCTCACTGCATTTAAGTTTCCATAATAGCAGCATTACAGAAACAAGCAACAGCATTCAGGACGTGTCAAGGTGAACTAAACCTAAAGACCTCCCCCTTCTCAGGAACCAGCTCAGTCCTCTCCTGCTCTCTCTCTACCTTGAACTTGTGGGACTGTAGGGGAGGGGTCTGAAGAGGCTGAAATTCCCCTCAGGCTCCAGAAAGTGTCAGAGACAAGTTCACATGTCAGAATAAGGAGAGGAGTTTGGGGGCAGTGCTAGCCCAGAGTCCAGACGTGGCAGAAACCTTGCCCCCATGTCTTGGTGGGGATAGATGATGCCTGCCCTGGAAGCTCCTTCTCTCCCCGACGGAGCTGGGATTGAGGTGGGCCGGGAGCGTCACCCGTCCTCTGTCCTTCTCGCACCCTGGAGCAGCGGTGAGGAGGAGGACCGCGCACTCCCAGGTCTGAGGGTGTGAGGTGATGAGCATGGAGGCCGCCGAGGGCCGTCCACCCCTGCCCCGGAGGAGAGGACAGCCCTACTCACAGTGCTCACCGCCCCCTGGGGAACGAGCAGGGGTGTGACTGTGTGTGCAGTCACCTCACTGTCTGTCATGTGCCCCTAGGGTGGGATGCAGGGGAAGGAGGCAAGTGGCAGAGGCGCCCATAAATGGCGCAGTGACCAAGGAGCCCCTGGCGTCCCACCACCGTGTACAGGCCCAGAGAAAAGAAGTCAGGGGCCAGTGGCTTATGGTGGCCCCAGCCCAGACTCTCCCCCTACTCCAGCTCCCGGAGCCCAGACAGAGGGAAGGCCCCTGGAGCTCCTCCACAGAGGGCCAGGCTCCCAGAGGCCGTGGAGCCCCCAAGCAGGGAAGGTTCACTTCCCCACAATGTATTTAATCAACTTTCACAGGACTGGGAGCTCACGACAGACTCGCGGTCTGTGACCTTTACCTACACGCGTGGCCCAAGGAGGCCCCCAGGGGACAAGTGGGACTTAACAGGCTCAGGGACTGTGCTGGGGTCATAGCAAGTCTCACCTGCTGTCAGCCTTGCTCACCCCAGAGCCTGGAGGGGGAAGAGGCCAGCAGACAGGATGTGTCACCCAGCGGGCGGGAAGTGACCTGCGGAGAACGAGGGTGCCGTCAGCTCTCCTCCCCGGCCCGTCCACACGGGAAACCAGGGAGACAGGAGCAATTCTACAGAGCAATCTGGGGCTCTGTGTCACAGTCACTCCCGTGCTGCAGAGTCCTGCTCCAGGAGGGTCCCCTGATCCAGGTGACAGCTTGAATGGCCCTGCCCTACGCCTGTCAGGACCCCAACATGCGGGACCAGGACCTGCTGAGGGGGAGCGGCCACAGGCCTGCTTGTGCTGTGGTTTCTCCCTGGAGCCAGGTCTCACCTCTGGGCCCCCTCCTCCTCCGGGGCAGACACAGCACTGGGGGCACAGCCAGGGGCCCTGGGAGGGGCTGGGACCCAGAGCACAGAACAACTTCCAGAGCTCAGGAGAGGCTGGCACAGAGCGGGGCCCCTGAGCCTGACTGCTGCCGGGTCCTCTCAGGGGCACCAAGAGGTGAGTGCTGGGTTTGAGGGTGCCGGACGCCCAAGGCACCTGTCGGGAGAAGTGACACAGAGGGACACTGACAGAACAGCAAGAAACAAGAAGCTGCAAGTCCCTTTGCCCTTCTCCTTCTGTGAGGTGCAGAAAGGCCAGCAATGGAGGGCCCCCCACTAAGAGTCCCCACAGGGGGACCCACACTGACCCCACACGGGGACCCACACTGATACCACACGGGGACCCACACTCACCCCACACGGGGACCCACACTCACCCCACACGGGGACCCACACTGATACCACACGGGGACCCACACTCACCCCACACGGGGACCCGCACTCACCCCACACGGGGACCCACACTGATACCACACGGGGACCCACACTCACCCCACACGGGGACCCACACTCACCCCACACGGGGACCTCTCAGAGATAATACATAGACTTCACAGAGCCCTCTCACAGGAGCCTTATACACAGAGCCCTCTCACAGGAGCCTTCCGCGGAGCCCTCTCACAGGAGCCTTCCGCGGAGCCCTCTCACAGGAGCCTTCCGCGAAGCCCTCGCTGAGAAATCTCAAGGGACCTGCACGCAATTCCATGCAGTCCACACACAGGCGCCCAGCGCCCTGGCGAGACCACGGAGACCCTTCAAACAGCGGCCTGACACCCACTCAAATGAGCCTGAGCCACCAGCCGGCTCTGAGTGGATCCCAAGCCATGTAGCAAACTGAAGGTGCAGGAGATCGGTACCAGTGCCCCCAGAGAAAATTCTTGTGTAGTTTTTAATTACTTCTGAAAAAGAATTACAGATTCTCCGTGAAAACCCGCAAAATCCTTTCCTTCACAGGTTTTAGTTAGCTTGAGCTCTGACTCACAGTTGAAAGAATGACAGACTTTGAAAAGAAGCAAAACTCTGCCAGCATCTAATGAGGGAAAAATCTTTGTCCAATTTTAAATATCGTTCAGTCAAATGGCATCAGGGGGTCACATGCTTTGTTTTGCTGGGGACAAGTTCCTGCACTCAAAGTGACTTCTCTCCTTTGGAAACATGATGTAGAGAGGCCTACAGCAAGTGGGATCCATGGTGAAATGAACCAGCAAAGAGGCATCTAACCCCTACTTCCTAGCTGTGCAAATGGCGTGGGATTTCGCACAGAATAGCTTGTGCCAGGTTTGTGAGGTTTGCTTTATTTTTCAATGAAGTGAGCCACCTTATCAGACACACGAAGCTTATTCACAAATGTGACAGATGTTTGGCAATATCTCTATTACATTATCTGGCATATTTGTACTTAACTGCCTAATATTAAATGATATTGTTTATTTTACTCCTTTTAAAATACAGTAGTACAGTCAAGATGGTTGTATGGGATGCATGTCTCTAGAACGTGAAAAAATCCTAATGTTCACCTGTGATAACTTAAACTTCTGAACCATTTAGAAGAATTCATAGTTTATATAATTATAAGAAACGTGCATTTTCCAAGACTCAGGAAATTTATATTTTATTTATTTATTATAGGGCTACAAAAAGGATACATTGCTTAAAAGAATTTTGAAATCTTAGAAAATATGTCACTTAATTGGTGCTTGAAATATATATTACCTCATATCGCTTGGGAATTGGCATTTTAACATCTGTTAAAGAAAGTATATCTTTAATCAGCATTTCTATTATAATAATAATAGAGGTCTCACTGTCTGCCTAATACTTTCCAAATTTTGCACTCAGTTGAGACTACATATTTCTCATTGGTCATAAATTCTGTTGCCCTTTACATGGTAAAAACTGGATAATGTACAGATGTCAAGTATTATGTCTGGTTAAGTCTCTCAGGTCACTCTGTGGGGTAACAGTGTCATGGTCCTTTCTCTCAAAAGAGAGGAGTGAGCTGATGTGAGGGCCCTGTGTATTTTCTTTAATTAAGAAAAACAAATATTCAGGCTGTAAAATGTTTTACAAAATCATAGCTATTAATTTTTTGAAATGTGCTCCCTTTGTGACATTTTCTTATGTTACTGAATCACAGAACTCTGGAAAGTAGCCACAGATGTCCTCTAATAGCCAATCAATAGTATTTACTAACTAGACTAGCTCGTCGTTTTCCTATAGATACCCACAACTACAACATCTCACATTCATGAAAATGACACTCTCTTCTTGGAAGTTTAAGCTAATATTTCTAAACCATGTGTTTGAGATAAAACTAAATTCTAGTAAGAGGTATTATAAAATAATGTAATTCCCAACAAAATATATGAGGATTTAGGAAATACTGGCATGTTTCAGAGGAAAACACAGTTGCCTCATCTCATCCTGATAACAAGAAATTTGAGTGACACAGCTCTTTGGTCTAAGCATTTGTGTGTGTGTGTGTGTGCTTTAGCTGGTCCTCTGGATGGGATGCATTAACATTCTTTTTTTAAGATTTGTGGGCTAGAATATTTTTACATAAGTGATGCATAGGATATGCGGTTTATAAATTAGGCTCTGTGACCATTCTCATCCGTCATGGAATGGAACATGAGGGTAAACAGAACAACCGGCACAAACAGTTTCTGGAAAAACCATTACATTTCCTTGAACTTTCCCAGTAGAAGAAAAAAGGGGGGGACTTCAGGTAGGCAGCTGAGATACATTTGCCCCACAAATGAGTACATAAATTTTAGTCTATTAAAACTGGAAGGACTCCCCCAAAGCTATCTGATGAAAGGATTTGCAAAGAGTAGATCAAGAAGGACAGGCAGGTCTAGGGTCTGCTGGCCACGGCCAGGATACCACCTAAAAGATTTGTCCATAATTGAAGGAGGAACTACAACTTGGCCAAAGTGATGGGTGCTGCTCCTTCCCTCTATTTACTCCTAGATGACCCTGCCTTTCACCACCCTACACCCTATAGCCCTCCTTCATTGTCTGTCTGGGGACTCACTGCGGACTTTAGATGAAGGAGATTAGGTGAGGAAGAAGAAGAGGAGAAGGAGGAGAGCAGGAGTGGGGAGGGAACAGGAGAAGGAGGATGATGAAGGAAAGTCATTACCAAAAAATGACTGTGGCCTCTTCTGTAGTCTGGTCACCTAATGAACAAATGGGGACCCTGAGACAGAGAGGGATTCCCCAAACCATACAGATATTCGCTTTCCACAACTGACTCAGACCAAATGCTTCCTCTGCTACATCATATAACCTGTGTGAAAGAATCCTTTTCATAGATCATCCAGATGATAAACCTAGTGTAAATTATTTCCACCACCACGAGGTTATGGCACGTATTACTGTTTTAGCAAAAAAAAAAAAAAAAAAAAAAAAATTCATTTTGCCACTTAAAGTATTTAAGAGTATACTACCCTTCTTTGATAACAGTCTGTTATTTTTCATCATAACATGGCTTAAAAGGAAAAGAATAACAAGAGAAAGAAACTTCCAGGAAAAACAATGCAATGTAGTGTGATCCACATCCACTTCTCTGGATAGAACTCCATCATGAAAAACATTAACTCTCTGAATCTTGAATCCACCTGCAATTCAAGGTCATCCATGCAGATTTTGAGAGTTGAAGGCAAACGTACACAAAATCCAGTTCCTGGAAAAACCATCCCTGCTTTGCCCCCATGTCCCCACACACCCCCTCACCTGAGCAGCATGGAGTTTCACTAAGAGACTTCTTGATGGGGAAGCCCGCCAGTCAGAGTGGACAAGACAGTATGCTAGGAGGCAGGAAGAAAATGTTAGAACTTCCATTTGCATTCCTCCTCATCTCATTCTTTTAAAATTCCTATATCTGTATAATCTTTGTCTTGCATATAAATTACGGAACCATAGAACATGCATTTAATTTGCAAATGCATAAATATACACACTGGATCTTCATGCTCAGAAAACTTTTTACTGAGTAGGAGAAGGATAGAAATGTTGGAGAACACTGACATGAACCAGATTCCTGGCCTTTTCTAAGGAATCAAACCAGAATCCAAAACAGCCATGGGCTCTGGCCTCTGTCAGGCAAAGCACATGTGTGTGGCCTGTCCAGGGAGAAGGAGAACCATGAATAAACTCTAGAATATCTGTTTCACCAAACTCTGAAACTCAGAGGGACCCCGTCAGCCCTGAGTTTCACCTTGTAGGCAGAGGGCAGATAACACAGGTAAGTGAACCATTCTCCCCCCACTTGCCTGCAAACACCATGCAGCTGTGGATTGGTAGGGACCCCAAGTCTGTAGTAAGAGCACAGATCCAGTTAGAATACAGTGCAGGAACTTCCGGACCTTCCAGCAGCATCAGAGCTGCAGGGGGAATGTGTGAGGGTGTAGAAGCAAGGGGGACCTCAGGCAGCATCTAGCAGAGATTGGTGAACAGCAGCACACACCATACCCAGGAGAATGGCTTTTAGTTAAGAATGCAGTGGTTTGCATTTACATTAGATTGTTGAAAGCATCCTGTTGCTTTCGAGGCAAAATTCTGAAGGCAGTAGTTTTATTTACTAATTTAAAAAACAGGTTTTACATATAGAAAATCCACTGGAAGGTGTTTTGGATCAGGTAAACAGTTCTGAAGAAAGAAAAGAAAAATGGACTCATGAAGTCAAATTTATGGATATAGTGACTTGACTAGTAAGCAGGAGAGTAAAAATATTAGACAAAATTAAACATCAGATCAATATACCTAGGGTGCACAACCACTGATCACACTCACAAGCTGGCATATTGAGAAAGGGTCTCAGCTATTAGGCCAAGCAACTGCTGTGATCCAGCTTAAGCACAGGCAGATCGGATACACTTTCTCCCAATTCAGGGGTTTTAAGCTAAGATGAGGGGAGTTTAGTCAATAATGAAGTTTTAGTGAAAGCAGCATCTGTAGTTGTCAGCACTTGCCATTGGAAGATAATGTGTGAACAGCAAGTTGAGAAAGAGAAGTATTTCAGTTTTGATGCCAAAACCAATCACTTGAACACATTACTAGACGTAGAAAATGGACTTAAGAGTCTATACTGGTTGATCCACTGCACACTGCCTACATTACCCAGTAATCTTCAGTAGTTGTCAATATTTCACACACTCTGATCTCTAACACAGCGGGAAGGTCAGATATACTTGTCAAGGTCAAGCTGGATGTCAGTGAAGGACTCAGTGAAAGTGTGAAAATCTTGCAACTTGCTCTCAGATAGATGACCATCAAATGAAACATTTCATGATATGATATATAATAAATGATATATAATATGACATGACATGATTAATGTATCAATACACAAAGGAATGGTAAAAAATACTGATTGATATGATATGACATATAATACAAAATATATGATATGATATGACATGATTGATTTATCAATACAAAAAGGAATGGTAAAAAAAATACTATACATTACAAACTTGAAAAAAGTGTTGCCTGATAATCTCTGGAGACATACTCTATTTTTAACTTCATCCCACATGGCTTCATGGGCTATCATGTCTACACTCTTTTTATTAGGGTAACATTTTTGCTTTTACTCAGTATATGGATAATTTAGCAGTGGTTAAATTCTTTTTTATTAAAACACTTTGTATTCAAATTATGAGCAGACTTTATATACAGTTTATTTGTGCGTGTGGATGTCTTCTTTGTTTTATGTCATCCCACTCTGATATCATTTCACCAGTTTCCTACTGAATAGAGTTGGGGAGGTGTACTGATAAGAGATTTAAATCCTAAGCAAAGGGAATCAACGTGCCCAGGCTGAGAAAGTATTTAAGGGAAGATGGATGAACTGAAATCTTACTGGTGGTTTTCACATTTATGAATTTTTACTATATCAAAATATAACAAGTATAAAATATGGGAGTAGGGGAGCTAAGCAAATCTTAGAAAATAAATTCAAGCTACCAATGCACTTACTCTGTTAATCTGTTTGTCCTTCATACAAACAGATGTATGGGTTTGGCTAGAAGACCTGTACTTTTCCATTGATTTCTAAAATTCTAGAATGATGCCTTCCAATTGAAGCTAAATGCTTCCCCCATGCTTCATTTGTCTTGTGAGAGAAAAAAAAAAAAAAAGCAAAAACAACAACAGCCCTGATGATATCCAGAGGTAAGCCTGGACATAAATACCAAAAGGTATCACAGAATACCAATGCCAAGCAAGATTACTCTGAGATAATGATGAAGTGAGATAAAGTGAAGGCAATTCACAACTGTTTTCTAAGTACAGAAAAAGAAGTCACTGTGCCATCCCCCCAAAATACCAAACACTCCATTCTCTTGGTTAAAATGAGTGACATCTACTTTGTTTCCAGTAATGGCTTTATTTTGACTATAGTCTTCCCTCTTGTAGCTAAAATTTATTGAGATGAATTATAGAATTGCCTTGGCTTTCAGCATCCAATTTAAAGTGGCCCATCACTTTTAGACCCTCTCCCAAGTCACCCAACTAAAGCCCAAATCTTGTAGTAGCTCTTTTCTAACACCCTCTTACTGAGACACCCCAGGATTCCCCATGGTGTGTGTCTTCCCTCACTGCCATGAGTAATAAATCCAACTTGTTCTAGACTAAACTGGTTCCCAGGTGTGTTCCTGGTTGTTTTGGCTGGAGAACATAGACGTTGGAATGATCTCATCCTAACCAGCTAACTCTGGCACCCCGTGGAGAACACCCCCATTCTTCAGCCCTTTCACTAAACACTGCTTACTCCAGAAAGCCTTCTCTACTGCCCCAATGAGGACTGGTCCCCTGTGCTGTGTTGCCTAGACCACTTTGCACTTCTCCCCTGTGACAACCACTGCATATCTTTTTTTTTTTTTTAACATCTTTATTGGAGTATAATTGCTTTACAATGGTGTGTTAGTTTCTGCTTTATAACAAAGTGTATTAGTTATACATATACATATGTTCCCATATCTCTTCCCTCTTGTGTCTCCCTCCCTCCCACCCTCCCTATCCCACCCCTCTATGTGGTCACAAAGCACCGAGCTGATCTCTCTGTGCTATGTGGCTGCTTCCCACTAGCTATCTATTTTACATTTGGTATTGTATATATGTCCATGCCACTCTCTCACTTTGTCACAGCTTACCCTTCCCCCTCCCCATATCCTCAAGTCCATTCTCTAGTAGGTCTGTGTCTTTATTTCCGTCCTGCCCCTAGGTTCTTCATGACCTTTTTTTTTTTTTCTTAGATTCCATATATACGTGTTAGCATACGGTATTTGTTTTTCTCTTTCTGACTTACTTCACTCTGTATGACAGACTCTAGGTCCATCCACCTCACTACACTGAAAGCTCCTTGCAGGCAAGAGAGAGGAGTGAAGCATGTCTGACCACATTGCCAGTACTTACTCTAGTCCCTGATGAAAAGTGTTTATTAAAAGTTTGTTAATTAATGGACACAAGAATTAAAGTTTTCTAACTTACCTTCTGTATAAATCACAGGAGTGTAATGACATCTCTCAAGTAGCCAATATATTTTGAGAAGAATCTGTAAGAATCAAACAGCATTAAAAATTGATGTTTAATAGGGCAAAGAAAATTCCCAATTATTGAATTTATCATTTATTTTATATTTCAAATATGGATATCCTTGTAGCTTTTGAAATTTTTCATTGTAAAATTTAGGTGTTCACAGAATATGGATTAAAAAGCAAATTTACTTCGAGGTATTGTTTCTATTTTGACACAAAGTCATATAAAAAAACCTATTACCAAAGAAGATGTTTAAAATAATTTAAATATGTGACTTGTAACAGCTACATATATTGTAAATCTACTGTTCTAAAAATAAGGAGCAATTATCCCTTGTTTACTTTAACATTTAATATGCTGAACAGTCTGGAGAACCATTTATTTACTAACAAATATATGTAAAATAGGGTAGTGAAAAACAACTCCGTGTGCTTTTTTGACTGTTTGAAAATTATATTTGAATTACTGAAAAAACTGAAAATGTTTCAAAACATTATTTGAAAGATGTGTAAGAGAGAGGATAGGAAAATATGCCTGCATATTTATTGCCTAACAATTTAAATTACAAATATGGAGAGTACAAACTTTCAGTTATGAGTAGTTCTAGAACTTTCATGTACAGCATGGTGACTATAGTTAATAATAATGTACTGTATACTTGAAGTTTTCTAGAAGAATAGATCTCAAGTGTTCTCACCACACACACAGACACACAGGCACACACGCACACAAAAGATAACTATGGGAAATAATGAATATGTAAATTAGCTTGATTATGGTATGATTTCCTGATTTCACTTTGTGAAATGATTGTGGAATCATTTTCACAATGTGTATGTAGATCAAAACATTATATTGTACAACCTAAAAATAGACAATTTTTATTTGTCAATCATACTTCAATAAAGCTGGAAAAAATACACAGACGTATATATACAGATATATACATGTATACATATATATGTTTTGTGTATGTATATATGCACATACATATGTGTGCGTTTTAGCATCCTTAAATTTGCATTACCTATTCCAGTTTTTGCTGGAAAATACTATTTGTATTGTTCCACAAAACATAGCACACCAAGGTTGATCAGCAGATTTGAATCCCAAGTAACTGTCCTCTCTCTCCAGCAGTTTCTGACAGGTTTGCCTGTCCTTGGGTTTGGTGAATTCCCTCCCTGCTCTCACCTCCACTGGCAGAATCCCCAGCTTACCCCGACCCTCTAGTTACAGCCCTAATCCTCCAAAAATTTCATGAACATAAAGAAAGGTTTCTCCTCAGGAAAACATGCATGGTTCTACTGTTGACCAACTATGGGTTTATAATATGATCAATTCATGTGATTTGTCTATAAACCTGGAAGGGCAAATTGAATACATTTTATTTTCTCTCAGAATAAGTGAAGGTACACATCAAATCTACAATTGAAAATAAAATTTCATTAAAATGTACTTAAAAAAGAACTCCTTGCCTAGCCCTAGATCCCAGAGGTTTTCTCCCAGGATTTTTTCTAAAAGTTTTATAGTATTATATTTTATATTTAATTTTGTGATCCATTTTTGAGTTAATTAGTGTGAAAGGGGTGAAGTTTGGGTTGAGTTTTTTTAGCCTGTGGACATCCGTTTTCTCCAGCATCGTTTGTTAAAAAGACTAGGCTTCCTCTCTCAGAACGAAATTAGTAAAGTGAAAAAAAAAATGAAACATAAAACTGAAAGTGAAGATTTTTATTCTTTGTAAAAAAGTTTTAATATCTCTCCGTTAATAAACAAATAACAATTTATGGATAGAGTTATGTTAAACAATAATTTTGCAGTTGAATCATGCTCAAAATCAACCCACCAAGTTTGAGAAAAAGACCTCGTTAACTGAACCGCTATGGAGACCAGCACAACTCCCAGGTATATTGGTGAATTTGAGAGAGAACTTGATAGCACATGGCCGCAGTTTACTTGGCTGAGTGCCACCTGCATAGGCACAAATGACCCAGTTCTGAAACTCATCTGGCTCCTGAGCAAACGAAATGTAAAGGACTATGTATTAGTTTCCTGTTGATGCATAACAGATTACCACAAGCTAAGTGGCTTCAAATAACACCCATTTATTAACGTATAGTTTACAGCAGGCTGGATTCAATGGTCAGAGTATCATAAGGCTGAGAGGAAGGTGTTAGCAAGGCAGATTCCTTGTCTGGAGGCTCTAGGAAGACATCTGCCTCTAGGCTCATTTAGGTTGTTAGAGTACGGTTCCTTGCTGTTGGAAGTGTTAGGTCCCTTATTTTCTGGCTGTCACCCAGAGTCCTTTCTCAGCATCTTAAGACCACCCACATTCCTTTTCATGTGTTTTCCTCTGCCTTCAAGCCAGCAATGATCTATCAAGTCACCTTGTACATCAAATCTCTCTGACCTTCTCTTCTGCTGCCAGATGGAGCAAACTCTGTACGCAAAGTGCTTACCTGATTGGGTCCAGTCCACCTGGATAAACTCTATGTATTAAGATCAATCCATTCAGTTTTAACTACAACTGCAAATTCTCTTCACAGCAGTATCCAGATTAGTGTTTGAATGAAGAATCAGAGAACAGGAATCTTGGAAAACCAGGTTTAGAAATCTTCCTACTATAAGCCTGTAATGACTTAAGCGCATTTAAGCCCTTCTGGGCTTTCCCAGAGGGGTCTTGTAGTTGATGATGAAACATTCTAGTTAGTTACCATGTGATATTTACACATTAATCCTCTACATCTTCCTGGGACCTGCGATGTCCTCCAGCTCTTCCACATTCATCAGGTTCCATAAAGTTCCTCAAAGGCACTACCATCCTCACCTGGTGTGGCCGAAAATTCCACCAGTGGCAAAGCAGGAGATTCCTTGAGGTGCCCCTTGATGAGGGGCAGGAGAGAGATGACATGGTCTTCTTTTTTGCTTTGGTTTACAAAATTTAAAGACGTATCAAAATTTCAGAGCTTTTGTTGACAGTTTTTTTGTTTTCACGTCTAACTCTTTGTCCTCTCCTCCACGGGGCTCAGGCATCAATGAATGGACCTGGTCCAGGTGATGAATCTAACTAACAGGAACAACCAGGATTTGACCCGGACCAGACCTCCTCTAAGATGTCTAAGTTTTGGTCTCACTTTAAATCACGACCAATAACTTCACAAGGGCCCTCATTGTTGCCCAACAATTCTAACATATTCCTTTGTCTGTTCACTCTCTCATGCTCCTAAATTATTTCATACTTCACATCTTCTCTTTCTGAAAACTTCCCAAGTCTCCTCCTCAGTGACCACCCTCAGCTGATGACTTGCTTCTGCTGACTAAAAACAATTGCACAGCGTGAGAGTTGTGAGTTAAGTTTTATCTGGGGCAAAATGAGGACTATAGCCTGGGAAACAGCATATCGAATAGCTCTGAGAAAGTGCTCCAAAGAGGAAGTGGGGAAGGTCAGTATATATGTGATTTTGGTGAAGGGGGAGTACATGCAATCAAGCAGATATTTTTTGCAGAAGGTCCTGCTAGTTTCGTGAAGGTTACTGCTAGTCATGAGGAGCAGACATCACCATGAAGAATTTTTTAGTGCTTTTCTAAATATGAGGAGATGCAAGAATTGGGCTCATAAAATCATCTCCTGAAAATATCTAACTGTCTAAGGACCTGTTCTGCCAGTTTTTTCCAGAGCACAGAGTGCCTCATTTCTGATCTCCACCCTGAATTCCTTTCAGGGGGTGATGAAGGTCAGCAGATGCAGTGGCTCATAATTTAATTTTTGTAGAGGTAGATGGCAAGTGCCAATTTGTATGTGACATTTCCATAGGCCTGAGAAGACAGAAGCAATCGGAAGGCAACTTCCCTATTTTCCCCACATCTGCCCACCTACAGGCCATTGTGTCCATGCACCCTGCCTTCCCTCCTGACACAGTGGATTCACTGTCCATGCCCCGTTCAGAGACCAAACCTTCCACTTTGCACCAGAATCTATCTACTCTCTCCAACAAAAAGATACAAGGCAGTATACTGCCCCAGATATTCAACACCACCACCTCATGGATAAACAATAAAAATTTTATTTAATCATTACAATCAGCATACAATGGTACCATACTTTTTGCATCTTAAAAAATAAATACATAATACCTCTTTTGACCTCCATATCCACCTCTAAATACTCCTCCATTTCTCTTCTCCAACTTACATATATACTTGAAATTTTCTTTTTTTAAATTGAGGTACAATTGACATAGAACATTATATTACTTTCAAGTATACAACATAATGATTCAATATTTACATATATTGCAAAATGATCACCACAACAGATCTAGTTAGCATCCATCACCATACACAAGAATTTTTTTCTTGTGATGAGAACTTTTTTTTTTTTAATTTATTTTCTTTTGGCTGTGCTGGGTCTTTGTTGCTGCATGTGGGCTTTCTCTAGTTGCAGCAGGCAGGGGCTTCTCATTGCAGTGGCTTCTCTTGTTGTGGAGCACGGGCTCTAGGCACGTGGGCTTCAGTAGTTTCAGCATGTGGGCTCAGTGGTTGTGGCACATGGGCCCTAGAGCGCGCAGGCTTCAGTAGTTGCAGCACGTGGGCTCTAGGGCACACGGGCTCAGTAGCTGTGGCTCACTGGCTTAGTTGCTCCAAGGCACGTGGGATCTTCCCGGACCAGGGATTGAACCCATGTCCCCTGCATTGACAGGCGGATTCTTAACCACTGCGCCACCAGGGAAGTCCTGATGAGAACTTTTAAGATCTACTCTCTTAGCAACTTTCAAATACACAGTACAGTATTATTAACTGTAGTCACCATGCTGTACATTACATCCCTATGACTTAATTATTTTATAGCTGAAAATAAATTTTATTTTAAATGAATTTTATTTTATAGCAGATGCAAACTATTATATACAGGATGGATAAACAACAAGGTCCTACTGTATAGCACAGGGAACTATACCCAAGCACAGGGAACTGTATCCAATCTCCTGGGATAAACCATAATGGAAAATAATATTTTTAAAAATGTCTCTATGTGTATAACTGAGTCACTTTGCTGTACAACAGAGATTGGCACAACATTGTACACCAACTAGACCACAATTAAATAAATAAATAAATAAATAGGATGGCAAAGAGTAGAAATCAATCAGTCTCCTTCCTTTATGTTTAAAAGTAAGCATGCTGTTATGTTAAACAAAATTCAAAATTGAAATTACGTAAAAATTCCTACAGAATTCATTCTGCAGAAGAGGCTGAGGAAATAACAAGCATGGCAGCCATAGCAATACAATAAAATATGAGTCCTATGGGACCACAGAGCTCTTGCTATCATTAGCAGTTGAACAGAAGTGGAGAGTCAACATCAAATAGCAGCTACCTGGATCTGTAACAGCTAAAATAATACTCATATGATTATAAATATAAATAGCACAGGGGAGAGAAATGGGCGTGGGTTTAATAAGTTGAAATTCAAGTATAATTCCAGAATGAAAACCAATTCCTTAGGACTGATTATGGCAAGATAGTTGTACTTTATATACTTTATCTTTTGGTACATTATTAGAAACTTGTGCAAACATCAGAGCACCTTATTACTTTTCCAGCACAAGAATTATTGATTATAAGAGACACCGTTAATACTTTAAGAGGACTAAAAGAGGAAAAATAAATACTAGATTAAATATGCACTTTAATTTTAAAATTCATACTGACTAGTAAGTATGAAATAGTAAGTATGAAGAACATGTCTAACCACTGAAGGATCACAGCAACAGTCTCAACATACTGATTAGTAATTAGACTATTTTAGTAGCTTCAGTCAGGGTGGATACCACATTACAAAAGGCACATTAATGAACAAATGTAGCTCTAGAGGAAAACAAACAGGAGATGAGGATTCTGAAAATTTTTCCTTAGAACTCAATGGCCATGTCTAAGATTGGCTGAGAGTATAAGACCTAACGGAGGAGTAGTAACATATGGAAGTAAGATCCAACTAGCTAAGAAAAGATAGGTGAATACCACGGACATTGGTTTTCAAAGAGGGATGTTTGTAATGAACCCAGACTCTCCTGGTCTGCCTGGAGCCCTCTCAGCAGAGTTGGACAACACTTGCAGGATGCTATACAAAACAACATCTGTGGCACAGAAAGTTTAACTAGAGGACTGACATGTGTGCGACCAGAGGACATGCATTTAAGAGGGACTTTAAGGATATCTAGTGTGACTCCACAATTCCATGGATGAGTTAACCAAGGCCCAAGGAAGAGAATAATAATGCAGTTGATAAAGAGCTGGGCTTGGTCTAATCCAACTTTGCAAATTTAGTGATAAGACTAAAATTCTAGAGGGTCACCACTTTTCATTCTGAGAGCCCTGAATTTCAAACTCAGAGCTGTTTTTTCTCAGGAGATGGGTTCTCAGGCAGCTGCTTCCTGAAGAACATACACTGCTAATAAAAGACTAATACACAATTAAACATTCTAGCAGTCCTCATTTATTTGGCTTACATCCTCATATTCCCCTTTAATATTTTTAGACACTATCAAGGTTTACAATCCTAATCCAGTATAAACTGTAAACACACACATATACATACACAGACAGGAAGTTTCTTTCAGAAGTTTCGTAATTTTCTACGGTCTTTATTACAAAACTGTATCCCATGGAGTGCACAGCTTGGGAAGTCAACGGCATTTCCTTTCTAAATCCCTCTTTGTTAAGTCATGCCTTTAAGTGCACTTATAGCACCAAACTCAGGGCTATTAAAGGCAAATTGATAATTTTTCACGCTGAAATCTATCTATACTTACCCACCTATTTTTACCATGGTGGTACTCTCCAAAACTTTGAAGTCACTCAAGCTGATTTTTCCCAGAAGGAACTCATTCTATTAGTAAATGTTAATGCCAAGAATATAGATAATCACAACAAAAAGAATAAAATACCTAGGAATAAACCTACCTAAGGAGGCAAAAGACCTGTACTCAGGAAACTGTAAGATACTGATGAAATAAATCAAAGATGACACAAACAGATGGAGAGATGTACCATGTTCTTGGACTGGAAGAAGAAATATTGTGAAAATGACTATACTACCCAAAGCAATCTACAGATTCAATGCAATCCCTATCAAATTACCAATGGCATTTTTTACAGAACTAGAACAAAAAATCTTAAAATTTGTATGGAGACAAAAAAGACCCCAAATAGCCAAAGCAGTCTTGAGGGAAAAAAACGGAGCTGGAGGAATCAGACTCCCTGACTTCACACTATACTACAAAGCTACAGTCATCAAGACAATATGGTACTGGCACAAAAACAGAAATATAGATCAATGGAACAAGATAGGAAGCCCAGAGATAAACCCACGCACCTATGGTCAACTAGTCTATGACAAAGGAGGCAACGATATACAGTGGAGAAAAGACAGCCTCTTCAATAAGTGGTGTTGGGGAAACTGGACAGCTACATGTAAAAGAATGAAATTACAACACTTCCTAACACCATACACAAAAATAAACTCAAAATGGATTAAAGACCTAAATGTAAAACCAGACACTATAAAACCCTTAAAGGAAAACATAAGCAGAACACTTTTTGACATAAATCGCAGCAAGATCTTTTTTGACCCACCTCCTAGAGTTATGAAAATAAAAACAAAAATAAACAAATGGGACCTAATGAAACTTAAAAGCTTTTGCACAGCAAAGGAAACCATAAACAAAACAAAAGGACAACCCTCAGAATGGGAGAAAATATTTGCAAATGAAGCAATTGACAAGGGATTAATCTCCAAAATATACAAACAGCTCATGCAGCTCAATATCAAAAAAACAAATAACTCAATCAAAAAATGGGCAGAAGACCTAAACAGACATTTCTCCAAATAAGACATACAGATGGCCAAAAAGCACATAAAAAGATGCTCAACATCACTAATTATTAGAGAAATGCAAATCACAACTACAATGTGGTATCACCTCACACTGGCCAGAATCGCTGTCATCAAAAACCTACAAACAATAAATGCTGGAGAGGGTGTGGAGAAAACGGAACCCTCCTACACTGTTGGTAGGAATGTAAACTGGTACAGCCACTATAGAAAACAGTATGGAGGTTCCTTAAAAAACTAAAAATAGAGCTACAATATCATCCATCAATCCCCCTCCTGGGCATATACCCAGAGAAAACCATAATTTGAAAAGATATGTGCACCCCAATGTTTTTTGCAGCACTATTTACAATAGCCAGGACATGGAAGCAACCTAAATGTCCATCAACAAAGGAATGGATAAAGAAGATGTGATATATATATATACACAATGGAATATTACTCAGCCATAAAAAAGAACAAAATAATGTCATTTGCAACAACATGGATGGACCTAGAGATTGTCATACTGAGTGAAGTAAGCCAGACACAGAAAGACAAATATCATATGATATCACTTACATGTGGAATCTAAATAAATGATACAAATGAGCTTATTTACAAAATATAAGTAGAGTCACAGATGTAGAAAACAAACTTGTGGTTACCAGGGGATAAGGGAGGGGGAGGAATAAATTGGGAGACTGGTATTGACATATACACACTATTATATATAAAAGAGATAACTAATAAGAACCTGCTGTATAGCACATGGAATGCTACTCAATACTCTGTAATGGCCTATATGGGAAAAGAATCTTTAAAAAAAAAAAAAAAAGTGGATACATGTATATATATAACTGATTCCCTTTGTTGTACACCTGAAACTAACACAACATTGTAAATCAACTATATTCCAATAAAAGATTTTTAAAAAGAACATAGGTAAATTGCTCTCCTCAAGAACCTTTATACTCTTTAAATTATTTCATACTGCATGACAGTTAGTAATAGCAAAGAAAAGTGATTTCAGTTACCCCACAAATTGGTACTATAGTGCCGTGAAGACACTTGCTTGACTAGGATGTTAGTGCACTGTAATTTTCTGATTAATTAAAATATCTAGGTTTCTTAAAGTTATTTATTTAATGTAGCCAATAAACGGCTGATAGACACTAAATTTAATAAAAGAGGAGAAAATCAGGATCTCCAATACAGGGAAACCAAAATGGTTTAAAAAGTTATCATGCATTACTATTAAGATTAAACCTCAAGGGAATGAAGTCAGGGAAGATAGTGAAGTTGGAAGCACCAAGAATTCATCTCTCTACCTGGACAGCAACTGTACTAGGAGAAACTATCAGAGGTGGATACTTTGGAACTTTGGAGTTTATTTGAACACTTGTAACTTCAAGGGGATAGCTTGGCTAGGACATTTTCATTAATTTTGGTTTATTTCAACCATTAGGGTGGTTGCAGCTACTCAGCCCCCTACCCCAGC
Source organism: Balaenoptera borealis (assembly GCF_965194805.1). Lineage (NCBI taxonomy): Eukaryota > Metazoa > Chordata > Mammalia > Artiodactyla > Balaenopteridae > Balaenoptera > Balaenoptera borealis. Next base: position 353,361 of record NW_028123734.1, on the reverse strand, counting down.
CCCATACCAGACAGCTGTGAAGAACGTAACCCAAATTTCTGGAGCAGCTTCCTCTGGAGCCAGGGTGGCCAATAAGATCCTTGTCATCCACATGTAGGTTCTTGGTTCTAACTGTGAATTACTGCTCTCACTGCTGAAGTGTGGATATGGAGGCTGGCCACCAATGTTCCAACTGCCACCAGCTGAAGTAATTTCCAGGAGGTTTAAAAGAGCCACCTGTTTTTTTGTTTGCTTGCTTTTTGTTTGTTTGTTTGTTTTTGATATTCAAAAGCAACTATGTGTATGGGGGAATTTAGAAAGCCACCATGCATACCTAGGGAAATATGGAGCTCAGAAAAGACATGCAGAAGATCTTAAGCTTTTACTCCAATACAGAGACACCTTATAGCAACTTTTTAAAGTACCAAACTCTGAGGAAAAGGGAAAATCTGATTTCCCCAGTTTCCATGTTATCAAATTCAAAAGTCCAATTTTCAATAAAAAAACAACAAGGCATACAAAGAAACAAGAATGTATAGCTGATTCAAAGAAGCAAAATAAAGCAACAGAAAATGTACCTGAGGAAGCATAGATGTCAAAATTACTAGACAAAGATTTTAAAACAACTCTTTTAAAGACACTCAAAGAGCTAAAGGAAGACATGGACAAAGGAAAATAATATATTAAAAAATATCAATGAAGAGAATAAATTATTTTCAAATAGAACCAAAAAGAAATTTTGATGCTGAAAAGTACAATAACTGAAATGAAAAATACCTCAAAAGGGTTAAAAAGCAGATTTGTGCAAGTGGAAGAATAAGTGAACATAAAGAAAGAACAACTGAAATTATCAAGTCTAAGGAACAGAAAGAAAAAAGAATGAAGAAAATTGAACAGAGCCTAAGAGACCTGTGAAACACCATCAAGTGGACCAACATAGGCATTGTGGGAATGCCATCAGGAGAAGAGAGAGAGAAAGGAACAAAATGAATAACGCCTGAAAACTCCCCAAATTTAAAGGATTGAAATTGCAATAAATGCATCTACAAATCCAAGAAGCTCAAAAACTCCAAATAGAATAAACTCAAAAATACTCACACTGAGATACATTATAATCAAAATGTTGACAGACAGAGACAAAGAGACGATCTTGAAAGCAGCAAGAGAGAAGTGACTCATCACATACAAGTGGTCCCCAATGAGGTTATCTGTCAATTTCTCATCAGAAAGCTTGAAGGCCAGAAGTCAGTGGGTTGATATACTCAATATGCTTAAAGGAAAAAAAACTGTTGATGGGCAACTTTATATCCAATAAAGCTACTCTTCAAAAATGAGGGAGAAATGACACCCCTAGATTTTAAAAAGCTGAGGGAGGTCATTACCACCAGACCTTCCCTCCAAGAAATGTTAAAGGGAGTGCTTCAGGTTGAAATGAAAGGAAGATAGTAACTTGAAGCCATATAAAGAAATTAGGGTAAAGGTAAATGCATGGGCAACTGTAAAAGCTACTATTACTGTAATTTTGGTTGAGCCTGACTTTTATTTTCTAAAGCGTTTAAAATACAAATGCATAAAAATTATTAATCTATTTTATTGTATACAAAATGTGTAATGATGTAATCTATGACATTAATAACAGAAACTGAGGGTGGTGTGGTATAGTAGTGAGCTTTTTTATGTTATTGAAGTTAAGTTGGCATCAATTCAAATTAGATTATTATAACTTTGGGATATTAAATATAATACCCATGGTAACCACCAAGAAAATATCTATAGGATATACGTATAAAGAATTAAGAAGAGAATTGAAATATTTCACTATGAAAAGTTAACTAAAAATAAAGCAGTAATGGAGAAAATGAGGGACATAAAAACCTATAGGCATAGAGAAAACATATCTGTTTTCTGAAAAATGGCAGAAGTAAATCCCTCCTTATCAGTAACTACCTTAAGTGTAAATGGATTAAACTCTCCAATAAAAATACAGAGATTGGCACAATGAATAAATATTTATAATTCAACTATGTGGTCTCTATCAGAGACTCACATTACTTCCAAAGACAAATAGGTTGAACGTAAAATGATAGAAAAAATATTTCATACAAATGATGATGAAAATAGGGCTGGAGTGGCTACACTAATATCAAACAAAATAGACTTTAACTCTAAAAAGTTTACAAGAGACAAAGAAGATGTATCTTAATAAAAGTCTCAAGAAATAATCTAAGTATTCATCGACAGATAAATGGATAAAGATGTGGTATATATATACTATGAATATTACTCAGCCATAAAAAAGAATAAAATTCTGCCATTTGGAACAAAGTGAATGGACCTAGAGAGTACTATGCTTAGTGAAATAAGTCAGACAGAAAAAGACAAATACTCTATGTTATCACATATGTGGTATCTGAAAAAATAAAACAAAGGTATATAACAAATTAGAAACAGACTCACAGATATGGAAAACAAACTAGTGGTCACCAGTGGGGAGAGGGAAGGGGAGAAAGGCAAAATAGGGGTATGGGATTAAGAGATACAAACTACTATATACAAAATAGACAAGCAACAAGGATATATTGTACAGCATAGGGAATATAGCCATTATTTTGTAATAACTTTACATGGAGTATAACCTATAAAAATATTGAATCACTATGTCTACACCTGAAACTAATAAAATGTTGTAAATCAACTATACTTCAATAAAAAATTAAATTAAAAAAGGTTCGATATCACAATGAAAATAGAAATTATAAACATTTATGCACTTAATAAAATACCTCAAAATATATGAAGCAAAAAATTGATAGAACAGAAGGTGAGAAATAGAGAGCTCTATAATAATAGTGGTGATTTCAATGCCCTGCTTTCAGTAATGGATAGATCAGTCAGACATAAGAGATGTAAGAAAATAGAGGACTTGAAAAATGCAATAAACCAACTAGATATAAAAGACATATAGAACACTACCCCAAAACAGCAGAATACAGGTTTTTTTCAAGTGCACATGGGACATTCTACAGGACAGATCACATGTTAAACCACAAAATAAGTCTGAATAGATGAAAAGACAGATATCATACTAAGTGCCTTCTCCAATCACAACAGGATGAAGTTAAAAATCAGTAACAAAGAAAACAGGAAAATTCACAGATTTGTGGAAACTCAACAACATACTCTTAAAGACGCCATCACAAGATAAATTAGAAAATACTTAGAAACAAATAAAAACACAACATACTAAATTTATGGGATGCAGTGGAAGTAGTGCTCAGAGGGAAATCTATAGGTGCAAATGTTTACATTGTAAAAAAATGTCAGATCTCAAATCAACAGCTTCATACCATAAGGAACTAGAAAAGGAAAATAAAGCCAAACTCAAAGCTAGCAGATGGAAAGAAACAATAAAGTTTAGAGCAAAGTTAACAAAATAGAGAAATAAAACAATAGAAAACTATTAATGAAACCACAAATTGGTTCTTTGAAAAAATAAACAAAATTGACAAACCTTTAGCTAGACTGACAAAATAAAAAAGAGAAGACACAAATAACTAAAATCAGAATAACAGTGGAAGTATTACTACAAACCTTATAGAGGCAAAAAGGAATTATAGAAGGATACTATGAACAACTGTAAGCCAACAAATTAGATAACCATTAGAGAAATGGGCAAACTTCTTGAAACACACAAATGCCCTAAACCAACTCACAAAGAAAGAGAAAATCTCAACAGACCTATAACAGGTAAAGAGATTGAATTATTAATCTAAAACTTACCAGCAAAGAGAAGTCCTGGACCAGGTGGCTTCACAAAAGAATTCTACCGAACATTTAAAGAAGAATTAATATCAATCCTTCTCAAGCTCTTCCAAATCATTGACAAGGAGGGAACACTTCCTACCTCATTTTATGAGTCCAGCATTAATTTATATCAAAGCCAGAAAAAAAAATACCACAAGAAAAGTAAATCACAGATCAATAGCCCTTATGAAGATAGATGCACAAATCCTCAACAAAATATTAGTAAATTGAATCCAATAGCATTTTAAAATAATTACTTACCATGACCAAGCAGCATTTATTCCTGAAATGTAAGAGTCGTTCAACATAAGAATATTAATCAATGCAATGTGTCACATTAATAGAACAAGGAAAAAAACCACATGATTATCCCAATTGATGCAGAAAAGGCATTTGACAAAATCAAACACACTTTCATGATAAAAAACTTCCAGAAGTCTGGAAATAGAGGGAAAATCCCTCAACCTATTAAAAAATATTTACAAAAACCCACAGCTAACATTATAATCAATGGTAAGGGACTGAAAACTGTCCACCTAAGATAAGGAACAAAAACAAGAATACCCACTTTCACTGCTGCTATTCAACATTCTACTGGAAGTTCTAACCAGAGCTATCAGAAAAGAAAAGTGAATAAAAGGCATCCAAAATAGAAAGAGCTAAAACTATTGCAGATGACACCATCCAGCATATAGAATACACCAAGTAGAAACTAATAAATTCAGCGAAGTTGCAGAGTACAAGATCAACACGCAAAAATCAGATGTGTTTCTAAATACCAGCAATAAAAAAGGCCAAAAAAAATTTAGGAAAGCAATCCTACTGATAATAGCACCTAAAAGAATTAAATACTTTGTAGTAAATCTAACCAAGCAGGTGAAAGAGTTGTACACTCAAAACTACAAAATATTGCTGAAAGAAACTGAAGAAGGGACTTCCCTGGTGGCGCAGTGATTAAGAATCCGCCTGCCAATGCAGGGGACAGGGGTTTGATCCCTGGTCCGGGAAGATCCCACATGCTGCAGAGCAACTAAGCCCATGCGCCACAACTACTGAGCCTGCATTCTACAGCCCACGTGCCACAACTACTGAGCCCACGTGCCACAACTACTGAGCCCACGTGCCTCGAGCCCCTGCTCTGCAACAAGAGAAACCACCGCAATGAGAAGCCCGCGCACTGCAACAAAGAGTAGCCCCCACTCACCGCAACTAGAGAAAGCCCGCTCGCAGCAACGAGGACCCAACGCAGCCAAAAAATAAATGAATAACTAAATAAGAAACTAAAGAAGACAAAAATAAATGGAAAGATATTTATATTCATGGCTAGGAAGACTTAATATTTTTATGATGTTAATACCACCCAAAGCAAGCTACAGCTTCAATGTCATCCCTATCAAAATACCAATAGTTCTTTTCACAAAAATGGAATTTTAGGGGGCCTTAAATAGCTAAAACAGTCCTAAAAAAAAGAAAGAAAACTGGAAGACTCATACTTCCTGACTTTGAAACTTACTGCAAAGCTGTAGTAACTAATACAGAATGGTATTGGCATTAAGGACAGACATATAGACCACTGGCATAGAATAGAGAGCTCAGAAATAAACTCTCACATATATGGTAAACTGATTATTGACAAAGGTGCCAAGACCATTCAATGGGAAAAAGAAAGTCTTTTCAACAAATGGTGCTGGGAAAACTGGATATCCACATGCAAAAGAAGTTGGACCCTTACCTCATATTAAATGCAAAAGTCAATTCAAAATGGATCAAAGATCTAAATTTTAGATCTAAATTTAAGAGCTCAAACTGTAAAACTCAGGGAAAAAAAATTTAAAGTCTTCATTACATTGGATTTGGCAACGACTTAAGGACTATGACACCAAAGCACAGGTAACAAAAGAAACAAATGATAAATTGGACTTGATCAAATTAATGTTTGTGCATCAAAGGATACTATCAAATTATATAAATAAATAATGGGGTAAAATATTTGCAAATAACATCTGATAGGGGATTAATATCCAGAATATATAAAGAGCTCCCACAACTCCATAACACCAAATAACCCAATTCAAAAATGGGCAAAGGACTTGAATAGACATTTCTCAAAGGAGATATGCAAATGGCTAATAAGCACATGAAAATGTGCTCAATATCATTAGTCATTAGGGAAATGCAAATCACAGCTACAATGAGATAGCATTTTATACCTACTAGGATGGGTTAAAAAAAAGAAAAGAAAACAAGTGATGACAAGGATGTAGAGAAATTGGAACTCTTGTGCATTGCTGGTGGGAATGTAAAATGGTACAGCTGCTGTTGAAAACAGTTTGTTGTTTTTTCAAAAGACTAAACATGAAACTACCATATGACCCGCAATTTCATTCCTAGGTATACATTCAAAAGAATTAAAAGCAGGGACTTGAACATATATATGTACACCAATGTTCATAGCCAAGTTATTCTCAATAGCCAAAAGGTGTAAATAACATGTGTCCTTGAGCAAAGGAATGTCTAAACAAATTGTGATATATACATACAAAGGAATATTATTCAGCCATAAAAAGAAGTGAAATTTTTATATATGCTGCAACATGGATGTATCTTGAAAAAATTATGCTAAGTGAAATTGTCCAGATACAAAACAACAATCATTTGGTGATTCATAGAGACAGAAAGTAGAATAGAGTTAAGGGGAAAGAGGAATTATTGTTTAATTGATACAAAGTTTTTGTTGGGGATGACCAAAAAGTTTTAGATATAGTGGTGATGATTACACAACATTGCAAATGTTATTTGATGCTACTGAATTACACACTTCGGAACAGTTAAAACGATAAATATTACGTTATGCATATTTTACCACTATAAAGAAAAGATCCTCAATTTCTTTGAAGTTAAGATAAACAGGTGAGAATAATGATTTTTAGAAAAAAAACTACAAATATATGTTAATTGAGAGAAAGTTTTTTTGGCAATAAATTTTAAAGGAAGTGTTTAAATTGGACCTATACAGTAAAAAATGATAAACATAATCGATAAAAATCCTTGATAGAAGTTTCATAAGTCACAGAAGTACTTTTTAAAGTTACAGTTTTTAAGGTCACTATGCTTCTCCTTACTTATTTTCATTTTGACTTTATGTCAACCTGAGAAAAAATAACCAGATATGTCCAACAGTAACTCCAGAAAATTAAACAACACAATGCTGGAAAGGTAGAATCCGTCAACTATCCAAGGCACTATAACATAAGTACAGTTGCTATACTGTTCTGAATGAATTACTGAAGTTTTAACAGAAGTATTCTTTTAAAAAGCATTTGACTGAATGACCACTGGACATCAACTCAAGGTAGAAGAGGCATATATAGGATTTCCCATCTCTGATTGTTTCCAGAATTTCATGGTGTATATAATGTAATATCCCAACTCTAGAAAGAAGACCACGTTGACCAAGAGAAAGGCTGCTTTCTTAATCTTAGTTTCTGATCCAAAATTTTCAGTGGTTTTTCACAGTCTAAAAGACAAACCCAAATTCCTTAATGCGACATTATCTGGGGCTCAAAGTATAATATTGCCAATCACTCCCCCAAGTTCTGAAATCTTCCTAGAGTCAAATTGCTTCTGTCAAGTATTCATCACAGATGTGATTCTGCTCAGATGTGTGATTATTTAATTTCTCCCACTGTATTAGACTGAATTTTTGCTCAGCACATATCCCCAGTGCTCAGCAGGAATTAATTAATTAGTTAAGACTATTAGAGCCATCTGTCTATGCATCATCCTTCCTATAAATCCCCTTCTCACCTTTCACCTCCTACCAGGCCTTCTCACCTCTAGCCTCTTACTACTCATCCCATATGAAAACCACCTTCTGATGAGTTTGCTAAAACCCAGTTACATCACATCCCTGTTCCTCAATAAGTTGTATTCAGATCTCAACTTTCTTGGTTCTCCAGATCTCAACTTTCTTGGTTCCTGCCTTATATTTTGCTCCACTCATCTGGCAAACTGGACTATTCACATTAGTCCCAAACATTCCTCCACACATTAGTTAATGCCATGCTCTCTGGCACAAGAGCCCCTGTGCTTCTCTGCCCATTAAAATAATACCCAAATTTCAAAGTTGGCCTAAATGTCACTTCTTCCAGGTAGCTTTCCTCTTATTGCCCTACCTGAAAATGAGATTCTTGTTTTTAACTTCCCTGGCATTGGAGACATACCTCTTTCAAGGCACGCATTATATGGCATGCTTACTTCTCTTAAAATTCTCTTGAAATCATGGATTGGACTGGGTTTACCTCTCTGTCTATGGCACCCTGCAGAGAGTCGATGCAGGCTCAGAGTGCTGGACAAGCTGGAGAAAAGGCCCCTGAACTGCACCAGAGAGCAGGTGAAAGATCTAAGAGAAAGTGTGAGAGCCCTCTGACCCAGGCATTCTAGGCAGATCTTCAACTAACAAGTTGATCTCAAGTCATTGTCACTGCTCATCACTTATCATTGGTGCGCTTAAAGAAATGTATCCATACCACCTCAATGGGCAAAATGGCGCTAGGAAAATGCATATTTAGCTGATACATTTGAGTTTTCACTTAAGATACAAGGATCACACACATTACACACACTTCTCTTTTTTTCATTTCTAACACACATGAATATTAAAGAGAGATACACTTTATTAGGGCTTGTTGTCACCAAAGAAAGTGGTGGGCAAAAGCAAAAACAGCAGAGATGCTCTGAGTGTCCTTATTCTAGACTTTATTGAATTTTAAAAGATTCTAAGGCTCAAACTAGTCCAGTAGAGGCCAAGACATATGCAACTAATAATCTCATTGGGTACATATTCTATTGTGTAAGCATGGCAAGTGGTGAAAATACACCACCTTACATTCATTTGGAGGTCAATCCAGTACCATCATATGAATTCTTTAGCAATTTGGAACATTTGGGTCAGGATGTTTATTTGCTGCATTTGAAAATAGGAAAAGAGAGGATCTGGACAGAGAAGAGATCTTGATTAGAATATGTTGGAAGTCCTTTCAAGTCCAAGTTTTGAAATTCCCATTTGAATGATTGGGAGAATAGCTTATTTTCATGATAGAGCTCTTTTCTTGGAACCAAATTCCACAGCTCAGGTACAGAGCAGAAAGAAACAGCCCAGCCCCACCCACTTTATAGCTTGGTGGTGGTGGTCTGGTCTCTGATTAGCAAAGAAGCTGAGGCAACAGGCTACAGTTATGGCAACACTTGGCTTCCTGCAGATTTCCACAGATGAAGGAAGAAAACAGGGGTGATAGTGCGCACGGGCTGCTGTGTATGGCTGTGCATGCTTTTCATTGTACAGTCTGTGCATCGAATATTGCAGCAGCCCTGGACAGAGCTGGGTAAAGGAATACTTACTCGTTTCTTCATCATCATGCATCCTCCGACCTGGAGAATGTGAAGCAAATTTTCAAGAGGTAAAAGTTTACTACATCCAAAGAACAAGTGAATAATGTTATCAGAAATTGTACCCAGATGAAGAAGAGGTGGAATTATTGTACAGTGCTCCTACTGAGTGGTGTATTAAACTGACGACATATTTTAGTCTCTTTGGTGGAAAATCATGACCCATTAGGATTTCTGCTCATAAATATTACTTCTTTTGTGCTTTTCTTTATATTTTTCTGTTTTGTTTATTTATTTACTTATTTACTTATTTATTTTTGGCTGTGTTGGGTCTTCATTGCTGCGTGCAGGCTTTCTCTAGTTGCGGCGAGCGGGGGCTACTCTTCGTTGCTGTGTGCGGGCTTCTCATTGCAGTGTCTCCTCTTGTTGCAGAGCATGGGCTCTAGGTGCGTGGGCTTCAGTAGTTGTGGCATGTGGGCTCAGCAGTTGTGGCGCACGGGCTTAGTTGCTCCGTGGCATGTGGGATCTTCCCAGACCAGGGATCAAACCCGTGTCCCCTGAATTGGCAGGCGGATTCTTAACCACTGCGCCACCAGGGAAGTCCCTTTTTGTGCTTTTTTTTTAGCCTAGTTCACTATAAAATTAGACAGATGTTCAGAGAGAAAATTAAGCACTGATATCGGATTGAAGCATTTAGTGTATTTCAAATGAAATACATAGATAATCCTGCTTATTCATGTATGTCCAAGTTGAAAAACAAGTGATTTGAAGGAGTTTAGCCCCATGTTATGCTGGAGAAATTCTACAACCTAAAACAAATTCAGCTCTATTTATTCTGATTCAAACAGAAAACACTTAGGTATCTACAAATACTCATATATGTAAGGTGGTCAAGCAAGTCCTTAGGTGTATTCATCCAATGTAGAAAAAGTTCTGGAGATCACATTCATATCCAGAGACCATACATAATGTAATCCACAAGAAAGATCTTCAGCTACATACCTATTCTTCCCACCAGATATTAAATTATATCTTTATACAAACTAAAAGTTATTTTTTCATGATTTATGTAAATAAGTTAAGCATGGAAATGGTATTCAAAATATATTTATACATATGCATAATAGAAAATTTTAAATTGAAAATGGCTAATCAATTTTATAAGGAAAATTAAATATGATAAAACTAAGAATATAGTATAAGTTTTGAAGCAAAATATTGTTGTCTATACCATTTTTATTTTAGATATTTTTAGTTTTTATTGAAGTCACTATAGTTTGTCAATGACTTTCGGGAAATTAGAAAATATTTTAATATATTTACAATCACTATGCCACCATTACTCAGGTATCTCTAAAGGGAAAGAAAATCTGTATTTTAATTCTGGGAGGAGGAATAAGACCTTGGTCAAGGCTGAAGTTGGTAATTCAGAGTTCCCCTTTTTGCATAACCGACATTTCGTAGTTCCTATTTCTGAGTGATCAGGTTATATAGATTCTCATACTTCTCCCAGTCCCTCCTTATTTCTGTCATCAACCATTTCCCCTCCCTTATTGTTTATCTTAAATTGCATGGCCTCTACCAGGCTGCTGGTCTTTCCAGTGGACCTTAGTCCCTGGGCTTCATTCTCCCCCTCCATGTCTCTCCTCACATTTCACACTGCAGGGCACAGGTGCAGATTCACACCCAGACACACCTTGGCACCACACTCACACTTCAAAAATTTAAAAAACAGGACATTAAAAAAAATTACCATTGGTATTTTACAGGCTCAAAAAAAACAGGCTTATTTTACCATTTATTTATATATTTCCTCTATGGTGAAGTTTCTATACAAATATTTTGCCAATTTCCTTACTGGATTTTTTTCTTCTATTGCTGAGCTGCAAGTCTTCTTTACATACCCTGAATATAAATCCTATGTCCAATATATGTTTTACAAGTATTTGCTTTCAGTCTGTGACTTGTCTTTTTAATTCCTTAACAGAGTATTTTGAAGAGCAAAAGCTTTTAAATTTAACAAAATCTAGTTTATTAGTATGTTGTGTCCCATATATCAATAAAAATTTTTATGAGTCTATATAGAAACTCAGAACTACAAATATCTTCTCATAGTTTTTCTACAAGTTTTATAGTTTTAGCTCTTCCATTTAGGTCTATGATCCATTCTGAGTTTATCTTCATATATGCTTTGAGGTAAGAGTCAAAGATCATTTTATTGAATATGTATATCTAATTGCTCTAGCACCATTTATTGAAAATATGTCTTTCCCCTTTGAATCACTTTGGCACATTTGTTGAAAATCAACAGACCATCCCTTTATGTGTGGATTTAATTCTGGACTCTATTCTCTTTCAGTGATTTACATATCCATCTTTACACGTCTCATACTGACATGATTATAGTAAGTCAAAATCAGTTGGGGTAACATTCCCAACTTTGTTCTTATTTACCACAATTGTTTTGAACTAACATCTTAAAAATATTGTTTTCTTGGCTATTTTGGCCCTATTTCTGCCATATACATTTTGGAATATTCTTGCCAGCTAGGTAAGTACCACCTTTGGGATTTTTATTAGAATTGTATTTAGACACATTTGAGGAAAATTGATATTCCTTTAATAACGTTTTGGGACTTATCCAATGTTTTTCAATAAAATTTGAAAATGTTCTTCCATAAAGGACATAAACACATATTCTTTTAGATTTATTATTGGGCATTATATATTTCTGTAAACGATGTCTTCATGTTTCCTAATAATTTGTTGCTGTGATATCTAACTGCAATCGATTTTTAGGGTAATACTCTTATATCCTGCAAACATGCTAAACTGTCTTTGAAATTCAAAAATTTGTTTAGAGTTTTGTTTCCATGTTGACAACTATTTTATCTACTGCTAATAATGATTATGTTTCCTCCTTTATATTTCTTTTTTTTTTTTTTTTTAAGTATTTATTTATTTATTATTTATTTATGGCTGTGTTGGGTCTTCATTTCTGTGCGAGGGCTTTCTCTAGTTGCGGCAAGCGGGGGCCGCTCTTCATCGCGGTGCGCGGGCCTCTCATTATCGCGGCCTCTCTTGTTGCGGAGCACAGGCTCCAGACGCGCAGGCTCAGTAATTGTGGCTCACGAACCTAGTTGCTCTGCGGCATGTGGGATCTTCCCAGACCAGGGCTCGAACCCGTGTCCCCTGCATTGGCAGGTGGACTCTCAACCACTGCGCCACCAGGTAAGCCCTATATTTCTTATACATGATAGTTTCGTTTCTTGTCTTACTACCTTAGCTAGGCTTCCTAGCACAACGTTGAATAGAGCAGTGACAGTGGGCATTCTTTTCACGTTCCCAATTTTAAAAGAAATGGTTTAAACCCTTCACCTTCCAGTATGATGTTTATTTTGTTTTGTTTTTTGATTTTTGTCTTTATCAAGTTAAAATAAGTATCTTTTCATTTCTAGTCTGCTGAGGTTTATGTTGTTGTTGTTCTGGTTACTATGAAAGGATGTTAAATGGTGTCATGGGTCGTTTTCTGTAAATACTGAGATAATCAAAAGTATCATGTCTCTTTTAATCTATTAACAGTGGCTTACACTAATAATTTCTAAAAGTTTTATCATTTTTATTCCTGAGGCAATCCTTGTTTTTGTCTTTCATTGGGTGTTGATTCTTCTTGAATATTCTGCACACCACACCCCATCCTCAACATCTACTTCCAGAGAACCCAACCAGTGACAATGGTTGATTATTGCATTTTATGACAGTTTCAAGCCACCTGGTTATGACATTCTTAAATACCCCTAATCCTACTGGCTTCCAAACTTCTTGCCTGACACTCCCTCTTCTGCCACCTTATAATCTTACCTATAGGTATATCCAGGTTAAACATTACAGTTTCCACAAAATCTCTTTTTAGTGCCCCTCAACTTCCTTATGGCAATGACCTTCCACTCTGCTTGCAAAGTACTTTGTTGTGATATGTAAGTTAAATTTATGAATAAAAATCAAATAATTACCATAAATTTGCTGTCAAGGTTTTTAGAGACTAGAGAAAATAGATAGGAGAATGATTGGACATAGAAGGGAACAAAGCAAATAATGAATGAGAAATTAGGCACCTAAAGTAGAAAACAGATTTACAGACTAATCCGTGATGGCTGGTACCCAATGGCCTGTAGTGTCAAAACAAGTCATGTGGCCAAGTGAATTGGGAGAGCAGGACAAGTAGGAGTGGTGTGTTAGAACTAAGAATATGTTCACAACTACATCTCTGAGGAGGATTACCTCTCCTCCTGCCTCACTGTAGAAATGTCACTGAGTAAAAACGTAGGAGTTCATAATTCCTTTGGATGTCGGTAATTAGCATAGACACGACCTTATTTCTCCCCAGTGGTATTTCTTTAATAATCCTGATTCCATAACCTGTGTGTCATTTCTTATGGCTTAGCATGGTCCTCACTCTGGGGCTCTACACCTTAGGTTGAATTGGTTTTGCCGGATGTTTTTAAGAAGAGGAAACACGGAAGATAACATAAGAACACTAAGTGCCTTGCAGAGAGCACAAAAGGAAAAAAAGCACAGAAGAGGCAGTTGGAATGCATGACACTGCAGACCAGAGCTCTACTGTTGCTTCTTACCCTACCTTGAGACCTCTTTGACTGTAAACATTACATTTTACTGTACTGGCTGACTCTGCCATTTTCTTTAGGAATTATGAAGCAAACAACAACAAAAACTTATACAGTGTGGTCCTATCTCTTTTGTTAGTCACCTTGTCTTGCAATTCTTCCCAAACCCTATGACTAGTCATTTTGAAAGCTTTTATTATTGCCTAATGCACTGTTATATTTTTGTTGCTGTTGATTTCCTCTCCCCACTCTGTGATTTCTAGTGTTGTCTTCTAGGAATACCTATCCTTTTCACCTGGTGAAGTCACACTGCAATGTTTGGACCAAGACGTGCATGGCCTCACCTGAAATGCTTTCTCCAGCTCCCTCAAGTCAGAGCAAGTGACCACCTCTTCCAGATGTCCTTACGATTTTCTGCAGAACTTTAAGTTTTCTTTGGTACACTGTTAATGTCCATTTTCCCCAATTCGTCTTTGCTATCACCCCTCTCCACTTCAGCATGTAACATGGGGTAATGCATATGGCAGACAATAATGGGGGCTGAGTAAATCAGTAAGAAAATAAATGAATACTTAATGATACCAAAGCACACTTCCAAAATGATATATTCATTACAAATCAAAATCTCTCTTTCACATTCCTTAGTAGATAGTATTTCTTCTTGTCTATTTTAGAGAAAGAGGGTGGACTTTCCTCTTCGAAGGCATTTGATCTATCTTTTAATTTGTATCAAGGATGCAGGGTGCCTTTAGTCTTTTATTAGCATAGTATTACCTTGTCATCAACAATAATTCAATTTCAGCTTTCCTGATTCCATAAGAAATATTATTCCAAAGTATTACCGTGTCGTCAACAATAACTCAATTTCAGCTTTTAGTAGAAAAGCTGAAATTGAGTTATTGTTGACGACACGGTAATACTATTCTAAAGTCTTAAAGAAATGTAAGTGTAACACAAGCTGGAACTTGGTGAGAACACGGAAATAGCTATGGATATATAAACAATCAAGCAAGCAAACAAAGCCCTAATACGGATTTGATAGCTTGGCAAAAAGTTGTGGTGTGCATCGTATAGTCACGTGATACAGATAGAAAAGCCCTGAATTCCTTAACTTGAGATATCTGGTTTTCCTTAATTAACAATAATCTTTTGATGTTCGGACTACCTGCCCTTTGTTACAAAACTTCTATATAACCTGGCTCCCCGCCTTGCCTCCTCGGAGCAGCTTCTCAGAGCTATCTGAACTGCTGTCTCTCGGTCTGCAGTCCTCATTTTGCCCCAAATAAAACTTAACTCGAAAAAAAAAAGAGCCAGGGGACACATTCATTGGAAGCCATGTAATCCTTTTTTTGTTCTAGAGAAACAGAAAACTTTATTGTACATATACGAAAGTGTTATTTAGTTGTATTATCGAAGTCACAGAATTCTTAAGCATTTATTCTGGAATTATCAAGTTGCTTTGTTCAATTTTCATATTATATTTTCTATCTTTATAATATGTTAATTTTAAGATATTCACACTCTGCTTTAAAGTCTGCCTATGGTATACTTGACCCCATAGGGTTCTGTTATTGTTGTTAAAAATCACACAAATATGAAAAAACTTATTGAAAGAAAAAGTAAAATATTTATGTGGGTGGATATATATACATATACATGTACATGTACATGTTTATATGTATAGATGTGTGTGTGCATTTTAGATCTCTGTGTATGTATGAATTTTCCAAAGTTCTAAAGGCAACAGAGAAGGCATCCAGTTGCTCTGACTGAGAGAGCTGGAGAAGGTATCTCAGGCAATGTGACACTTGCATTGATGATAAACAATGCAGTTGGGAATTACCCAGATGCAACATACATAAAGTGCCTAATATCTATTTTTTATTGCATGAAAATAATAAGCATCCCATGAATCAAGAACCATCAATAAACATAAATGACATGAATTCACAGCAGAAGTAAACAAATACTGCAGATCTACCATGAGTGAGGCTCCGTACTGATCCCGATTAAAAACACCGAACACAAACATTAAAAGGAAACGTGAAAGGCATTGGCTTGATGTTCCATCTAAAGCTTATATTCAATACAACATCTATGACTCCTGGAGGAAAAGAAAAAGCCTTTTCTTAAATTCATACAATAAGGAATACACTATCTCCCTTTTGGACTGATCTAATTGTTACAAAACAAGAACTATCGTGATGAAATTTGCTTCCAAAAATTATGCAATTTTCAAGATTGGCCCTAATTTTATTTTCTATTCTGCATTTTAAACACATGCACTTCCTTAAATTAATAATCACTTGACTTTGTTTCTAGATAGTCTACCATGTGGGTCACTTTATTTTAGAAATATTCAATGTCTCTCTTAAAATGCAGAGTGGATGACTGAGCAAAGTAGTAGATATGATCTCTTTCTACACAACTTTTTGACATTCTTCTACTTGTCTTTCCCCACTAATAGATTTTCTTATATTTTGATAACATATTTATGACAAACACAGAGTGGTATATTTTCATTTTAAAGGGTCATTTTCTGTATAGGTCCCTAGAAGTTTTGGAAGTCCATTGAAAGCCAGTAAATGAAGAAAAAAGTGTAAGTTAAAATTTTTTGTGTGTGATCAAACGTCAATTCATTTGATGTCATTATTATAAAGTATCATTAACACTTTACAAAAAATTCAAAGTACCCAAAGGGCCTACAATGCTTCAGGCTTCTTTGAGACACTTAAAAGATAACATATATAAGTAAAAGTCAAAAGAAAGATGCTCCTTAGGAGAATTCAGTGATCACACGGCTGTATTTGTGATTTAAACATCTTACCATGACCTTCAGGAGACATAGTGGGAGTCTTTACAGCTCAAAACCAAGTTCCTGAAAGGGCAGCTCCCATGGAGTGTAACGTGCATGTCTGCATAATCATTGATTACCTTTGGGAATGAAAGCCATAAAGAATATTTAAAACTGCATGAGGAATTAAAAAGCAGGAAGTTCTAATCTTTGGGTACAGTATACATGTGTTTCTTTTCTCTTTTTGCTCAACAAAAGTCTTAGAGTTCATTGGAACCATTTGCATAAACATAATTATAAACTGGAGTATCATCAGCAAAAAACAGGTTTTAGGAGAGTCATGTTACTCAGACTGGAAGCCTGTGGTAAATGTATATATGTGTGTATGTACATACTTATTTTTGGTAACCAAATCAAATCTCCCTTCTCGTTAAAGTCTATCCTTTGTGGAGCCCTCCTACACTGTTGGTAGGAATGTAACTTGGTACAGCCACTATGGAGAACAGTATGGAGGTTCCTTAAGAAACTAAAAATAGAGCTACCATATGATCCAGCAATCCCACTCCTGGGCGTATATCCAGAGGAAAACATGGTTTGAAAGGATACATGCTCCAAAATGTTCACTGCAGCACTATTTACAATAGCCAAAACATGGAAGTAACCTGTATGTCCAACAACAGATGAATGGATAAAGAAGATGTGGTACATATATACAATGGAATATTACTCAGGCATTAAAAGGAACAAAATAGTGTCATTTGCAGCAATATGGATGGGTCTGGAGATTATCATCCTAAGTGAAGTAAGTCAGACAAAAAGACAAAGATCATATGATATCGCTTATATGCAGAATCTAAAAAAAAAAAAAATGATACAAATGAACTTATTTACCAAATAGAAACAGACTCACAGACTTAGAGAGCAAACTATGGTTACCAGTGGGGGAAGTGTGGTGGGGGGGTCAGACTGGGAATTTGGGATTGACATGTACACACTACTATATTTAAAATAGAAAACCAACAAGGACCTACTGTACAGCACAGGGAATTCTGCTCAATATTCTGTAATAACCTAAACGGGAAAAGAATTTGAAAAAGAATAGATACATGTATATGTATAACTGAATCACTTTGTGGTACACCTGAAACTAACACAATATTGTTAATCAACTATACTCCAATATAAAATAAAAATTAAAATAAAGTTTACCCTTTGTAAGATGAAAGCAACCTCTCTGCCTCTCAATGTAGTGAAAATAATTGGTGTTGGTATAGTCTTATCTCAAACAATATTGTGGATTGGCTGTTTCTTTTGATGAAAACCATACATCCATATTTCAACTCAGTTCAGTTTGACTCCAAAGCCAAGAAAAAAAAAAAATCACAGTATGCAGGCAAAACAACATTAATGAAAGATTTAACAGCATCTTTGAAGAAAAAAATGGGTTGCGATAGAGGAATGGTGAGGATCAGAACACGGTCCTGATCTTCCTCAGTCATGACATGCAGAGAAAGGAGGGCTGCCAGACTGATCCACATGTGCTTCCCTGTGGTATCAGCAAAATTTGTGGTAATGGGGAGCCGTCCTCTTTACCACCAAGCTTCTTTCTGAAGTACAAACATCATAGGTCAGAAGACAGACACTCAGTGCCAAAAGGGAACCTGAAAGAAAGCAGGAGTGCAATGCAAAGAGGCATGAAGAAGGTAGAGCAGTGGTTCCCAAGGGTTGTGGAGGACTGAACCCCATGGGTCATTTGGAAAAGTAATGAAATTATGTGTGTTTGGCCCAGTGATAGGCACTGAGTGGGAAAGGGTCAGGGATACTGCACAGCCTGTCACACATGCAATTATCACAGTCAACTTCTGATTGTCCACATATACATTCATATGGGTGAAAACACTGTGTTTACATATGTTGTGACTGTCCCAGCCTTTTGATAAAGATCCTCTTGTCTAGAAATACCTGAGGCACTCACCTGGGTCCATACTGCTCATAACAAGCCCCAAAGACAGTTCCCCCACTCAGGCCACTGCTGTGGCTAGACTGGCCCTTGTAGTTCTTGTTATGATTGCAGGACACATCTTAGCAAAAACCATCAGGGAATTTTGAGAAATAATATTTATTACTCACAGGTCCTGAAGGATACACAGCATGCCTGAGGGCCACACAGCAAGGTAGTGGGTTGAGAAGGCGAGAGTGGGGACCTGGGGCTCTGCATTTATTAGGGTCAGAGGGTGGGATATCTAGAATTTTGCAGGTTCACTCCTTATTAGCTAATTTAAAGCATAAGAGTGGGAATTAGGGCACAGGGAGGAAGAGATGGGATCACTCAAGTGGTCAGTTATCTAGGTTATGCAGGGCTATCTGAAAGGGGAAATTCATGAGTGAGGGCAGCCTAATTCCTTATCTGGTTGTTTTGCTGGTAGCTGTGTCATACAGCTGGCAATATGTTTCTTCAAGAAGGATGTCTTTTGAAATGGATGCCTTGGCAATCAAAAGCTTAATGTCAGGCCCTTACACTACAGCAAGAATCTAGTACCAACTCTGTTTTGTGTATTTATAAATGATTTTTACACGTGTATAATGTATGTAGAAATTTCCAGGAATGCAACTGCCACTTATATCAAATGATAATTCTTTATTTGTTTGAAATTTATCAACGGTTGTTTGCATTTTGGAAAAATTACTTCACCGGTGACCCTGAGATATTTAAGCCAAGACCCCTGCATCATTCTGCACTCAACACCACATTCATAGTTATTCCCCTTAGAGATGAATGCATCTGACCACTGCATGATGACTTTAACATACTTATGGCTGAGCATATTTTATTGAAAATTATATATTTTAATTTTTCATTTAGACACTACAAATACTTACATAAATACACATATGAGGGGTGTGTGTGTGTGTGTGTGTGTGTGAGAGAGAGAGAGAGAGACAGAGACAGAGACAGAGAGACAGAGAGAGAAATGGTAAAAGGTAAAAAAAGGTGTGGTGTGCCAGTTATCAATTTAATGATTCTCTACTATAAATTTTTATTTAATTGCCTAATCCGAGACAAGGTAGTTGGACATTTTAAATGTTCCCCTTGCCAGCTGGCTTGATGTTAAGTTTTGTCAGGAGAGTGCTCTGGAGAGACACTGCAGGGATAAGAAGTTTTCCTTCATGGTTCCTTATGCTCATTCACCAGCCTCTTGGAGAGTATGATTTTTTCTTTACTATTGACTATACAGTTTTCTCCAGTGCTCCATGCCTCAGGGTGTGGCTTACACAGCACTTTTTCTCCAACTCTTGATTCAGGCAACAGCAGAAGAGCAGGGAGCCCCAGCGAGCAAAGGACTGCCCCAGCCCAGGTCATGCCTCCCCAGCACCCACTTCTCGACTAGGTAAGCCACACCAAGCTGGTGTAAGCTTGATCTTCATTCCGCACAGTGGGCCAGAACCACCCTGGCCTGGGCCATACATGTAAGTATGCTTGGTTTCTGCAGACCAAGGCCAATCCAACTCCAAGTTCCAAAAGTGTCTACGGTAGTGCCCCAACTCCCTCTGCATGCCTGCCTACAAGCTTCTGCTCATGTGTGTCCCACCCAGAGTGTTATTCTTGCTTTTTCAGTGACTATGGACCAGCTCTAGCTTGGGCAATTCAGTAAACTTCTCTCCAGTGGTGGTCTGTAACCACATCTTATTCAACAAAGTCCAAATTCCCCTTCCAAGTTTGGCCTGCCTTGGGTCCTCTTCCTAAGCCCTAAGGTACCCTTTAGAGTTCTCCTTCCATTTCTAGAGTTATTTTCCTATCATAGTATAATAATTCCTTATATTTCCCCTGTTTACACCTGTGTAGTTTCTGTCTCCTGATTGGGTCCAACTTGATAGTGAGAGTGGTGTTAGAAGATAAACCATAAAGATGGGTTTGGGAGTTAGTTTGCTCATGCTTTTGGGCTTGGCATGGTGCTGAGCTCCTGCCTAATGGAAGATGAGATGCTAGTAATCCATGGCATGCAATGACATACAATTTAATTAATCCACACTAACCACCCATGGTTAATTGTGATGATGCACCAACTGAAACATGTGCTTTGGGAGCCCAAGTGACTGTTGCCCTTGACCATTACAGCAGTGATGATGACTGTGGTGTGGGATGAATTAATTCGAGTATAATTATTTATATATTAAAAAGAACAAGCTCAGGTGTTTTAATTCTCAGCTCAGATGGTCTGAGAACCAGATGGCTTCCACGTCATCCCTAAAGAAACATCTCCTATTTCTTGTAGCCACAAGACTGATACTGCTGAAAATTAAACACAAAATTTAATTGTGTGCTGAATCACATAATAGTTTAATTCATAGCCTCACTGTGAAGTCCCCCCAAAGAGTAGTGAGACTTATTCCTGATCTTACAGGGAAAATAATCAGTCATTAAGTATGATGCTATCTGTAGAGATTTTTATAGATGTTCTTTATCAGGTTGAGGATGTTAGTTTCCTAAGAGACTGGGTATTGATTATTCTCCAATGATTGTTCTGCATCAATTGATAGGATCATACTGTCTTTCTTCTTTGTACTGTTTCCATAGTAGATTACGCTGATTGATTTTTAAATACAAAACTAGCTTTGCATTACTGGAATAAAGCTAACTTATTAGACTTAATAGGGTCAAGTTAAATCCCAGAACTGATATAAACCATAGAAGATTCTATAAAGACAAATCAAAAGCACTGAAGAAGAATTTGAAATAAAAAAAAAAAAAACAATGCAAACAGCACAAGGATTCTGTGAAGGAAGTAGAATTAAAATTCTGGGGTTTCTGAGTCGGACCTAGGCCAAATCCAGGTGGTTTTGGGACACAGTTTGGAAAAAAAAAATGCTCAGAGTCTGAAAGCTCATGAAGCAAAGCTGCTAAACAAGGACCAGGATCCAGGGGGATGTCCCCACACCTCCAGAGGCAGCGAGCAGGCAGCAGCTCAAAGGGGCTCAGCAGCCATGTGGCTGACAGGGTTCTTGGTGCTCCAACCGGGTGTCAGGGTAGTGCCTCTGGGGTGGGAGAGCCGAGTTCAGGACATTGGTCCACCAAAGACCTCCCAGCTCCACATAACATCAAACAGCGAAAGGTCTCCAGAGATCTCCGTCTCAACGCTAAGACCCAGCTCCACTCAATGACCAGCAAGCTACAGTGTTGGACACCCTATGCCAAACAACTAGCAAGACAGGAACACAACCCCACCCATTAGGAGAGAGGCTGCCTAAAATCATAATAAGGACATAGACATGCCAAAACACACCATCGGACGTGGTCCTGCCCACCAGAAAGACAAGATCCAGCCTCATCCACCAGAACACAGGCACTAGTCCCCTCCACCAGGAATCCTACACAACCCACTGAACCAACCTTAGCCAACGGGGGCAGACACCAACAACAAGGGGAACTACGAACCTGCAGCCTGCAAAAAGGAGAGCCCAAACACAGTAAGTTAAGCAAAATGAGAAGACACAGAAACACATAGAAGTTGAAGGAGCAAAGTAAAAACCCACCCGACCAAACAAATGAAGAGGAAATAGGCAGTCGACCTGAAAAATAATTCAGAGTAATGATAGTAAAGATGATCCAAACTCTGGGAAACAGAATGGAGAAAATACAGGAAATGTTTAACAAGGACCTAGAAGAACTAAAGAGCAAACAAACAATGATTAACAACACAATAAATGAAATGAAAAATTCCCTAGAAGGAATCAATGGCAGAAAACAGATAAGTGACCTGGAAGATAAAATAGTGGAAATAACTACCACAGGGCAGATTAACATAAAAAGAATGGAAAGAATTGAGGACACTCTTAGAGACCTCTGGGACAACATTAAACGCACCAACATTCGAATTATAAGGGTCCCAGAAGAAGAAGAGAAAAAGAAAGGGGCTGAGAAAATATTTGAAGAGATTATAGTTGAAAACTTCCCTAATGTGGGAAAGGAAATAGTTAATCAAGTCCAGGAAGTGCAGAGAGTCCCATACAGGATAAATCCAAGGAGAAACAGGCCAAGACACATATTAATCAAACTATCAAAAATTAAATACAAAGAAAAAATATTAAAAGCAGCAAGAGAAAAACAAAAAATAACATACAAGGGAATCCCCATAAGGTTAACAGCTGCTCTTTCAGCAGAAACTCTGCAAGCAAGAAGGCAGTGGCAGGAGATATTTAAAGTGACAAAAGGGAAAAACCTACAACCAAGATTACTCTACACAGCAAGGATCTCATTCAGATTCGACAGAGAAATTAAAACCTTTACAGACAAGCAAAAGCTAAGAGAATTCAGCACCACCATACCAGCTTTACAACAAATGCTAAAGGGACTTCTCTAGGCAGGAAACACCAGAGAAGGAAAAGAACTACAATAACAAACCCAAAACAATTAAGAAAATGGTAATAAGAACATACATATCGATAACTACCTTAAATGTAAATGGATTAAATGCTCCAACCAAAAGACATAGACTGGCTGAATGGATACAAAAACAAGACCTGTTTATATGCTGTCTGAAGCGATCCACTTCAGACCTAGGGACACATATGGACTGAAAGTGGGGGGATGGAAAAAGATATTCCATACAAATGGAAATCAAAAGAAAGCTGGAGTAGCAAGTCTCATATCAGACAAAATAGACTTTAAAATAAAGATGATTACAAGAGACAAAGAAGAACACTACATAATGATCAAGGGATCAACCCAAGAAGAAGATATAACAATTGTAAATATTTATGCACCCAACATAGGAGCACCACAATACATAAGGCAAATGCTAACAGCCATAAAAGGGAAAATCAACAGTAGCACAATCATAGTAGGGGACTTTAACACCCCACTTTCACCAATGGACAGATCATCCTAAATGAAAATAAATAAGGAAACACAAGCTTTAAATGATACATTAAACAAGATGGACTTAATTGATATTTATAGGACATTTCGTCAAAAACAACACAATGCACCTTCTTCTCAAGTGCTCATGGAACATTCTCCAGGATAGATCATACCTTGGGTCACAAATTAAGGCTTGGTAAATTTAAGAAAATTGAAATCAACAAGTATCTTTTCCGACCACAGTGCTATGAGACTAGATATCAATGACAAGAAAAGATCTGCAAAAAATACAAACACATGGAGGCTAAACAATACACTACTAAATAACCAAGAGATCACTGAAGAAATCAAAAAATACCTAGAAACAAATGACAATGAAAACACGATGACCCAAATGTATGGGATGCAGCAAAAGCAGTTCTAAGAGGGAACTTTATAGCAATACAATCCTACCTCAAGAAACAAGAAACACCTCAAATAAACAACCTAACCTTACACCTAAAGCAATTAGAGAAAGAACAAAAAAAACCCAAAGTTAGCAGAAGGAAAGAAATCGTAAACATCAGATCAGAAATAAAAGAAAAAGAAATGAAGGAAACAGAGCAAAGATCAATAAAAGTAAAAGCTGTTTCTTTGAGAAGACAAACAAATTGATAAACCATTAGCCAGACTCATCAAGAAAAAAAGGGAGAAGACTCAAATCAATAGAATTAGAAATGAAAAGGAGAAGTAACAACTGAGACTACAGAAATACAAAGGATCATGAGAGATTACTACAAGCAACTATACGGCAGTAAAATGGACAACCAGGAAGAAATGGACAAATTCTTAGAAAAGCACAACCTTCCGAGACTGAACCAGGAAGAAATAGAAAATATGAACAGACCAGTCACAAGCACTGAAATTGAGACTGTGATTAAAACTCTTCCAACAAACAAATGGCCAGGACCAGATGGCTTCACAGGCGAATTCTATCAAACATTTAGAGAAGAGCTAAACCCTATCCTTCTCAAACTCTTCCAAAATATAGCAGAGGCAGGAACACTCCCAAACTCATTCTATGAGGCCACAATCACCCTGATATAAAACCAGACAAAGATGTCACAAAGAAAGAAAACTACAGGCCAATATTACTGATGAACATAGATGCAAAAATCCTCAACAAAATACTAGCAAACAGAATCCAACAGCACATTAAAAGGATCATACACCATGATCAAGTGGAGTTTATCCCGGGAATGCAAGGATTCTTCAATATATGCAAATCAATCAATGTGATAAACCATATTAACTAATTGAAGGAGAAAAAATATGATCATCTCAATAGATGCAGAAAAAGCTTTCAACAAAATTCAACACCCATTTATGATAAAAACCCTCCAGAAAGTAGGCATAGAGGGAACTTACCACAACATAATAAAGGCCATATATAACAAACCCACAGCCAACCGCGTTCTCAATGGTGAAAAACTGAAACCATTTCTCCAAGATCAGGAACAAGACAAGGTTGTCCACTCTCACCACTATTATTCAACATAGTTTTGGAAATTTTAGCGACAGCAATCAGAGAAGAAAAAGTAATAAAAGGTATCCAAAGAGGAAAAGAAGAAGTAAAGCTGTCACTGTTGGCAGATGTCATGATACTATACATAGAGGATCCTAAAGATGCTACCAAAAACTACTAGAGCTAATCAATGAATTTGGTAAAGTAGCAGGATAGAAAATTAATGCACACAAATCTCTTGCATTTCTATACACTAATGATGAAAAATCTGAAAGAGAAATTAAGGAAACACTCTCGTTTACCGCTGCAACAAAAAGAATAAAATACCTAGGAATAAAACTACCTAAGGAGACAAAAGACCTGTATGCAGAAAACTATAAGACACTGATGACAGAAAATTAAAGATGATACAAACAGATGGAGAGATATACCATGTTCTTGGATTGAGAGAATCAACATTATGAAAATGACTATATTACCCAAAGCAATCTAGAGATTCAATGTAATCCCTATCAAACTACCAATAGCATTTTTCACAGAACTAGAACAAAAAATTTCACAATTTGTATGGAAACACAAAAGACCCCGAATAGCCAAAGCAATCTTGAGAAAGAAAAACGGAGCTGGAGGAATCAGGCTCCAATCATGCTCCCAGACTTCAGACTATATTACAAAGCTACAGTAATCAAGAACATATGGTACTGGCACAAAAACAGAAATATAGATCAATGGAACAGGATAGAAAGCCCAAAGATAAACCCACTCACATATGGTCATCTTATTTTTGATAAAGGAGGCAAGAATATACAATAGAGAAAAGACAGCCTCTTCAGTAAGTGGAGCTGGGAAAACGGGACAGCTACATGTAAAAGAATAAATTAGAACACTCCCTAACACCATATACAAAAATAAACTCAAAATGGATTAAAGACCTAAATGTAAGGCCAGACAGTATAAAACTCTTAGAGGAAAACATAGGCGGAACACTCTATGACATAAATCACAGCAAGATCCTTTTTGACCCACCTCCTAGAGAAATGGAAATAAAAACAAAAATAAGCAAATGGGACCCAATGAAACTTCAAAGCTTTTGCACAGCAATGGAAACCATAAACAAGACAAAAAGACAACGCTCAGAATGGGAGAAAATATTTGCAAACGAAGCAACTGACAAAGGATTAATCTCCAAAATATACAAGCAGTTCATGCAGCTCAATATCAAAAAACCAAAGAACCCAATCCAAAAATGGGCAGAAGACCTAAATAGACATTTCTCCAAAGAAGATGTACAGATTGCCAACAAACA
The DNA here is from genome assembly GCF_965194805.1 of Balaenoptera borealis. Lineage (NCBI taxonomy): Eukaryota > Metazoa > Chordata > Mammalia > Artiodactyla > Balaenopteridae > Balaenoptera > Balaenoptera borealis. The sequence continues at coordinate 327,102 of NW_028123734.1, read as the reverse complement.
CAGGAAAGAATGCTCAACATCACTAATCATTAGAGAAATGCAAATCAAAGCTACAATGAGGTATCACCTCACACCAGTCAGAATGGCCATCATCAAAAAATCTACAAACAAGAAATGCTGGAAAGGGTGTGGAGAAAGGGGAACCCTCTTGCACTGTTGGTGGGAATGTAAATTGATACAGCCGCTATGGAGAACAGTATGGAGGTTCCTTAGAAAACTAAAAATAGAACTACCATATGATCCAGCAATCCCACTACTGGCATATACCCTGAGAGAACCATAAGTCAAAAAGAGTCATGTACCACAATGTTCATTGCAGCTCTATTTACAATAGCCAGGACATGGAAGCAACCTAAGTGTCCATCGACAGATGAATGGATAAAGAAGATGTGGCACATATATACAATGGAATATTACTCAGCCAAAAAAAGAAATGGAGTTATTTGTAGTGAGGTGGATGGACCTAGAGTCTGTCATACACAGTGAAGTAAGTCAGAAAGAGAAAAACAAATACCATATGCTAACACATATATATGGAATCTAAAAAAAAAAAAAAAAAAGTTCCGAAGAACCTAGAGGCAGGACAGGAATAAAGACGCAGACGTAGAGAATGGACTTGACGACACAGGGAGGCGGAAGGGTAAGCTGGGATGAAGTGAGAGAGTGGCATGGACTTATATATACTACCAAATGTAAAATAGATAGCTAGTGGGAAGCAGCTGCATAGCACAGGGAGATCAGCTCGATGCTTTGTGACCACCTAGAGGGGTGGGATAGGGAGGGTGGGAGGGAGACACAAGAGGGAGGAGATATGGGGATATATGTATATGTATAGCTGATTCACTTTGTTATAAAGCAGAAACTAACACACCATTGTAAAGCAATTATACTCCAATAAAGATGTTAAAAAAATTAAAAAATAAAAGAATCTGAACAAATAGTTAAAAAAATAAATAAAATAAAATTCTGCCACAAGAAAACTGAAACAATAAGAATTTGTGAAAATGTAAAACATGAATGAGACAATGGACTAAATATGTCAGAATAAGAAATGAAGGTCTAGAGATAATCACAAAGAAATAAAATCAAATTAAAAAGAACAAGTAAATTCAAAATAAAATTTATAGTCAATAAAATGAAAAGCTCAATTGACATTCAAAGAATAAAATTAAAATAACTGAAGCAGGTCTGGTGAAGAAAGGGTTAAGAAATTTAGCCAAGAACTAAACCTACACAAAATAATTAAGTAGGAATTTTAGGACTTACAAATGTAATAATTGAAATTAGGAGCTTAGTGGATAGGTTAAATGAATAGATCAGACAGAATTTGAATCTAATGGACACATCTAGGAAGAAAATTGTGTCCAATTCTTCAGAATACATATTCTTTTCATATATGTACATAGAACATATGTGAAAATTGCCAAATGCTGTTCCATAAATCAAGCCTCCACAATTTCAAAGGAATGAAATCATGGAGTACTTTCTATGACCACAGTGGAATTAAGTTAGATATCAATAATAATCAATAAATAATAATCCAAGTGGGAACTAAAAACATTTTTATGTTAGAAAATTGTGAAACAGCAATCTAAATAATCCAATGGTCAAAGAATAAAACGCAAGAGATATTTTTAAATATTATGAGCTGAATGATAATGAAATAATGGAAAATCAAGACTTGTGGGATGGGGCTTCCCTGGTGGCGCAGTGGTTGAGGATCTGCCTGCCAATGCAGGGGACACGGGTTCCAGCCCTGGTCTGGGAAGATCCCACATGCCGCAGAGCAACTAGGCCCGTGAGCCACAACTACTGAGCCTGCATGTCTGGAGCCTGTGCTCCGCAACAAGAGAGGCCGCGATAGTGAGAAGCCCGCGCACCGCGATGAAGAGTGGCCCTCGCTTGCCGCAACTAGAGGAAGCCCTCGCACAGAAACGAAGACCCAACACAGCCATAAATAAATAAATAAATAATTTTTTAAAGACTTGTGGGATGGCTTAGAGGGACATTTTTAATAGCTTTAAATGTGCATATCTGAAAAGAATTTCTTAAAAACAATAATCTAAGCATCCATCTGTGTAAGCAAGAAAAAGAACAGCTAAAGCAAAAGAAAGAAGGAAAAAATAAAGATGAGAGCAGAAATCAATGAAGAAGAAACATACATAGTTTTAACATTGCTAAAACTAGTCCTTAGAAAGACTATAAAATTAATAAACCCAGTGGCATTTGGTAAATTTTTCTTATAATCTGGAAACCTTCTATCAAGGGACATTTTGAATCTGGATCTGAAAGAAGATCTTCCCACCCTCCACACCCCGTCATATATAGGGCTCACAAAACTCTGTGCTGTCCCTCATTTCACGTTTTTTCCATTCCAGAGCATTTGTTTTAGAATGCAGTTAATAATGGAAAAAATGAAGCTGCAACTAATTATTTCTGGGTTTATAAAAATGTGAGTTAGAATGTTTCATCCATTCAAAATAGCCAGTTGTGAGATTAAAAACCTAATTCATTCATTTAATGCTTTTCAGCAGACATCACAAGACTGAAGACATTCTCATAGCTCAAAACCTATGTCCAGGACATTTTTTCTTGGTTCTGATTTCAGCAGCTATGGAGTAAAAACTCTTTTATCTCCAGGGATTGTGTCACTTAACATAAAGCCTCCAACAATAACAACAAAAAGAAGTAAAAGAAAACATGAATTCAGCATACTAATAGTGATCATAGGTATGAAGATATATATTTTCCAAACCTGATAACTGTAATAACTGTTCAAGTTACTATGTTTTTAGAATAAAAAATTACCTTTCTGAAGCCACTTGACTGATATAAGAACAAGAAAAAAACGACATCCACGTTAACAGGAGCTGTCAACAAATGGATTAGTCAAATGTACAAACTAGATCATTCGTTTTGTAACTTTATGTCTTCCAAGCAACATGGTGCAGAAAGTTGAGGTTATAGTGTTCAGAAAATATAACAAACATGAAAACTTTGATCCTGTGGTCGCTGTCACATGCGTCACATTTGTGACATTTGAATGTATATGCCACAAAAGAATTACACACACACATATCCACACACATACACACCCACTTACACACAAATACTCACATATGTACACATGTATATACACATGTAAACACAAAAACAAACAGAAACGTACACATAGATATATACACACATACATTTCCACTTACACACATAAACACCTACTTATACACATGAACATATTTATACATATGCACACCTACTTACACACACATACACCCATGCGTGCATACACATACTACACACACATACCCTACCACACATACACACACACTACAGGGTGTGTGTATAGATGTCCAAAAAATAATTTTTAAGATTGGGGTTTTGAAAATATGGAAACATCCCAATAAATGCTGCATTAAAACCAAGTCAAATATGTAAATGCTCATTTGGACAACAGAACCTTTAGCAAAAGAAATGTCCTTGAAAATATTGTGATTATTATGAGCTGGAGTACAAATGTACCCTATAATATAAAGCTCAAATATTCTCATTTGTAGAGCTGTTCCATTTCATCCTATCATCTTTTCTTATTCTGTCTCTGCCCCAGTTCTCTCTTCTCCCCCCACGATGTTTCATCCCTGACCTGAAAGCAGCAGAAGTTTAATGCTGAAAGTAACCAGCATTTTACAGGCTGATTGCCATTGCTGGGCTATTAGTAGAAATAAAAATGGCTTAATAAACTCTAGCATTCCACTCTAGTTAATGTCATTCCAGGTGTAGAGAGAAAGAAAGAATTCTATGTCTTCATTGTAATGATATTAAAACAAACTACTGTGTATTAAATCATGCTTGGAAATGAGCAGACACTGCAGCTAGAAGCAAGCTCAAGAAACCATGGGAAACTATTTTGACTACTGCATCCAGTTTCCTTTTGAGGGAGAAGGCTCTGTATAAGGAAATGAGCTGCCTCAGAGCCCCATCTTGACTTACACAAAGACCATCACTGACTTGCTGTGATTCTCAACCACTCAGTGGAAGAAACAGGGGCAGCATGGAGAGGAGATGCAGAGGAGCACGAGGATGGACCACCGGGCAAGCAGCGATCAGAAGAAAAAGCTTATTTCTCTAATATGCAGCAATTCCTAGTCATTTGTGTTCTAGGCTTGCTCCACCATAAGAACTGAAACACTGCCAGGAAATGCACAATATTAGATTCCTTGAGAGAAACTTCCTTGGGCCTGGACACATGTGCACTGTCTTGGGTCATTTTACATTTATCCACAGAGCTCACAGCAGAAGATTGAATAGTTAAAAGATACAACTAATCTTATTTTTCACTTAAAGATTCTTAAATTCTACCAGTGCAGCGTGGCTAATAAATTGGGAAAACAAATCTAACTTTAAAGCAGTGCAATCCTCTATAATAATTTGAAAAATCAAAACTCTTTCCTCTCTGGAATTTTAAATAGATGATAGACTCAAAACCATTTAAAAATATGTTATGTTATGGAAATTGACAAATAATTGATTATCAGCTTAAATTGAAATAACAGTCTACTCTAAATCCAGGACTAAGTACAGATGAAAAGCTTAACTTTGGGGCCTTATTTTTGGACATTGAATTAAGACAGACCAGGAGCAGCAGGCGTGTGGTGTAGGGAAAGGTGGAAGGGAGGCATAAATACTGGGAGTGCAGAGGAGGAAAAGTCGACACCTGTTTCACCCTCCCCCTCTATTTCTACTCCAATGTTCCTGGCTCGGGTACTACCATCTTTCACCCAAATGACTCATGGATCCCACAGCTGCCTCCTTAGCTGATGTTTTGTTCCATTGCTTTCATGTACAACAAAGTAGTGGATACGCTCTGCTTTATGTAACCTTTTTGTATTTTCGGCAGTCCTCGGTGCAAATCTGTTTTATTAAAAACTCTGAATAAACGTGGAATTCAGTAACTGCCCAAATTCTAGAAGGAAGTAAAAAAAAGATGTAGGAGGGATGATTCATAGTTCAAGTTGTTTTTTAAACATAATTTCTATAAACTCTGTACATACTGGAAAAAATAGAATCAACGCCTTAATCCTTTGTTAGTGTCTGGCTGTGTCCATTAAGGACCGTGCATAAGCACAGACACATATGTTACCCAGCTGTCTGCTTTGTGGGCGTCACAGGTCTCCTATGTCTACGTGCCATCATCCAGGGAGAAACAGGATCACGCCATTTCAGAGAGGCCTTAAGGCTGTTGAGCACCCTTTCCTCTGACAGCTCAGGATTGGTAGTGAGTGGTCAGAAAGAAGTGTTCATTGAATAAGTTTTTTAAGGACTGGATTAAATGTCTTACAACAACAACAATACACATTTGGGGCATAAAAGAAATAGCTCAAAACATTAAACATGCTAATATTGGAAAATATTAGCATTTCCAATCACTGCTAAATTATCCTGATTCAGCTTCCCAGTGACAGTCCTATTTCCTTCACTTTTTTGCTGGATCATATGGTAGTTTTATTTTTAAATTTTCGAGGAACCTCCATACTGTTTCCCATTATGGCTGTACCAAATTACATTCCCACCAACAGTGTACAAGGCTTTTCTTTTCTCCACACCCTTGCCTTTTTGGAACTTTAAGGTAATCCAAAAACATTATCCCTGCATTGTATGTATGCAGTTAAGGTAGAAGCACCAGGGAATGGAGAGAGCAACAATCTCCTTAAGTCAGTGTTTGCATCTGAAAAAACACGAGGGGATTTACGCCTGCCATTATTTTTTAAAAGGGCAGTAGAATGCTGATCACACACAGGTGGGATGCTTAAAGGAAATCCTGCATGTGGACTAAAAAGGAAGAGGCTCGGCCTGGCCCTTGCATGGAATATTCTACCTATTCTTTTTTTTTAAATTTTTATTGGAGTCTAGTTGAGTTACAATGTTGTGTTAGTTTCAGGTGTACAGCAAAGGAAATAAGTTATATATATACATATATCCACTCTTTCTTAGATTCTTTTCCCATATAGGCCATTACAGACTATTGAGTAGAGTTCTCCGTGCAATACAGTAAGTTCTTATTAGTTATCTATTTTATATATAGTAGTGTGTATATGTCAATCCCAATCTCTCAACTTATCCCTCCCCCCCCTTTTCCCCCCTGGTAACCATAAGTTTGTTTTCTACATCTGTGACTCTATTTCTGTTTTGTAAATAAGTTCATTTGTACCATTTTTTTAAATTCCACATATGATATCATATGATATTTGTCTTCCTCTGACTTACTTCACTCAGTAGAACAATCTCTAGGTCCATCCATGTTGCTGCAAATGGCATTATTCTTTTTTATGGCTGAGTAATATTCTAGTGTGTGTGTGTGTGTCTGTGTGTGTGTGTGTGTGTGTGTATCTATGTGTGTGTGTGTGTGTGTGTGTATATATATGTATATATATATATATATATCCCAAATCTTCTTTATCCATTTCTTTGTTGATGGACATTTGCTTCTATTGATTCTTAAAGTAGTCCTCTTCCTGACCTAACAGGTTCAGTGGTGGTTACATGAAGCATATTAGCTATTACATACTTTGTTCCTCTGTTTCTCATTAAGCAGAAGCCCTTTTGGAGTGGGAAATATCCTGAAGTGAAAGAATTTATTCTAAGATGACTCTCATTGTCTTATAGATAAAATGTCAATAAGGCATCAATTCATTAAACAAAAAATATAGATTGTGAAGCAGTTTCCATGAGGTTTCAGGATTAGAGTCACTCCCTAAAACATGCTCAAGTGAAGACGAATCCTTCACCTCTCCAGGATGTGCATGGCCAGCCTTCCTAGCAGTCCCTTGTAGGGGGCCTTTAGGCAGCTCCCCCAGAGCCTGAGGGCCAGGACAGGCAGACTGAATTTTGATCTCCCACAATTAACCACTTCTACACTTCATTCAGCCATTTCTTTGTGGAGCACTTCTGAAAGCTGAATTATGTGATGTGGAGAAGGACAGTGACTTTAGCACCAGCCAACAGAAGTATAATTTCTTCAAGATTACAGTTTTCTCCTCCAATGTTTTAATAGTTTGAGTATAAATATTTTCACAAAGAACATTTATGAGCTATTTTATTCTTTGAATGTGCTCTGTACAAATGAAATCGTCTCTAGCTTCACTGGGATAATAATTTTGGCTATAATTTAATTGTCATGCAGAACCTAGAGCAAACCAAGCATTGAAGAAGAGAAGAGGAGAAGGAAGAAAAGACTTGTAGGTGTGGGAAAAATAAAACTAAAGTAGCATTGTTAGTATATTAATGTTCTTGCATTTTTCTAGCAGCTTTTCTTTTTCTAATAATCTTGAAGTATTTCATGAACTGTTGCTGTAGGAAAGCCATGAGATGCAGATTATTAAGAAAAAAAGACATCAGGATTATCCTAACACCACGATTCTGCATGACCTTTGCTACAGTTCCTTTGACAGATAATTACGTGAGGAGAGAAGTAACAGCCATGTGCTGAGCGCCTCTGAAGTCCAAGTATTTTCTCCAGCATCTTCACTGCTAACCTCTACCTTGTGAGGCAGCTGTTACCGGCATTTTACAGAGGTTCCCAAGAATCAAGAAAATGGTCCCAACTGATGTGTGTGTGGGTGTATGTGTGTGTGTATATATATATATATATATATACATACACACACACACACACACACACAATGGAATATTACTCAGCCATAAGAAAGAATGAAATAACGCTATTTGTGGCAACATGGATGGACCTAGAGATTATCATACTAAGTGAAGTAGGCCAGACAAAGACAAATATTGTATGATATCACTTATATGTGGAATCTACAAAAAATGATACAAATGAACTTATTTATAAAACAGAAATAGACTCACAGACATAGAAAACAAACTTATGGTTACCAAAGGGGAGGGGAGGAGAGGGACAAATTAGGAGTTTGGGACTAACTTATACACAGTACTATATATAAAACAGTTAAACAACAAGGGCCTACTCTATAGCATCGGGAACTCTACTTAATATCTTGTAATAACCTATAATGGAAGAGAATATAAAAAAGAATACATATATTTATATATATGTATAACTGAATAACTTTACTGTACACCTGAAACTCACACAAAAATGTAAAGCAACTATATTTGAATAAAAATAAAGAAAAGAAAACAATAAATTAACCAAATCACATTAAGAAAAAAAAGAAAGAAAATGGCCCGAGGTACTCTGCCTTGTGGATCTTGGGAGAACAACTGAGCTCCAAATCAGTGCGTATTTCCTTCTCCATTTATGCTCATCCCTCAAATGAAATATGAGACATGTAACTGCTATTTGGCAAGGGTATAGGGCAGGCAGGCTCCAAAATGCAACATTCTTGGCATTACAAAAAGTTGAGGCATATGCCAATTCCAGAAGACTCAGAGGGAACTGAGCAAGTGCTCAGACTGACCAGTATCACTGCCCAAGGTGACCTGGACATCTTTATGCCAAGGAACAATGTATAGAAATGACATCGATGGCAGAGGCCAGCAAGGCATGGGTCAGGGGCTCCTTTCCACCCCTTACCAACTCCCCATTCCATAATGCATGTAAGCCCCTCGCATAAAAACAGATACACAAAGAACTTGGATTCCCACAGCAAAACCTTACATTGACTGAGAAATTTCTGCAATGAATTGAGAAATCTGAAATTGACTAGATTATTTTCTACTGTCAAGGAGAAATGAAATGTTATGATGAAAAATGAGATATTTTTTAAATTACAATTTTGCCTCCTTTACTGGCTTTTTGGACTGCAACTATGAAACTTAAGCATGGTTTTAGACTTATTTTCAAAACAGAAATGTTTTAAAACCTTTAATGAAGTAGAAGTAACATAAAATAAACTGCACTTACAGTGTACAGTTTCATAGGTTTGATATATGTCTGCCCATGAAGCCATCAGCCTAATTAAGATAGTGAACACATCCATCACCCCCAAAAGTTTCCTCATGCCCTTCTGCAACCCCTTCCTACTCCCCCCATTCCTTCCATCCCCAGGCAAACATTTAACTACTTTTTGTAATGACAGATTTATTTGCATTTTCTAGGACTTCATACACATAGACTCATACAGTATTTTTTTCTAGCTTCTTTCAGCATAATTGAGATTAATCATGCTGTTGTGTGTACCAATAGTTTACTTCCTTTTATTGTCATGTATTATTCTACTGTAGGGATATATCATACTCTCTTTATCCATTCACTTGTTGACGGATATATGGGATATTTACTGGTTTGGGCTGTTACAAATAAACCTGCTATGAACATCCATACACAAGTCTTTGTGTGGATATATGATTTATTTGTCGTGGGTAATATCTAGGCGCAGAATGGCTGGATTATATGATGGCTTTATATGATGGATTTCTGCTTGGCTTTTTAAGAAACTGCCAAACTGCAAAACAGGTACCTTCTAAGAATATTAAAATCAACTCACTGATTTTTGCCAAATGCCAAAGGAAAGTGTACGATCTTCTTTTTATCCCTTTGTTTTTCTACTGAAATGTATTATGTTTTCACTTTGAAAACAGGATTCCCCTCCCCTCTTAATACTGAAACATTTTACTGACCAAAGCAGGCAATGTAAAAAATATCTCATCCCTTTTAATATTATAAGCCTTTGATTGTTACAACTTTTTTGCTCCTCAGAAAGCCATCCCCTGCTATTCCAGACCCACAGGTATGGGAATGGAGTACTGTATCAAGCAGCCTCCCAAGCGACAGGACATTAACCACTGAGACAAGAAAAACCATGGCCTAATTATCATTAATCCAAGCGCACCTCTATTCTAGAAAAACAGAGTGCTGTGAAGGGCAGAGAATATGCCTATTCATAACATTATGTCCCTACTAAGTAACTCGTGATCTATTTCAACTTCTCTACTGATACCCCAAGTCCAGAGAATTACTCTCTGGTTTCTACCAAGGGCCTGAAAAAATAACTTTTTTCCCCACTGATTTTCTTTTTCTGGCCCTCAGAAAATTCTATCATATTAAGCAGGTATGATTGTATTTTGAATTCCTCTGCAGGCTCTTTCTGCTTCACCGTCCCCCTGTGAGGTTTCGCAGTTCATCCGTAATGTTCTTCTATGAGTGAATTACACTCAGTGGTTGACATACACTTACCTGTCCCCACCACTTCTATTATCTGGCATATTCCCTAAAATAGGTCTGCCTCCATTTTCCTGGTACTCTTACCTTACTAAAAGAAAAGAAAACATAATCAGTGCCAATGTTTTCACTGGTTTCAGTTAAGGTTGAAGTCAGGAATAAATCATAAACTTTTTAGTGGGGATTTGTTCTTCCCTTTTTTTTTTACACTTAAAATAATATTTATACTACTTTTTCCCCATGGAATGTGTTTTTTTATGCCCACTATTTGGATCGTTTACAGCTTTCAAGACAAATCAATAGAATCTTAGCTTTAAGATAAGTCTCAGATTTAAATCCCAACTTTGTTGACCTGCTAATGGTGGTGATTGTGCAAGTTACATAATCTCTCTGCATTGTGTTTATTTCTCCATGAAGCTGGAGTACCTCCAATCACAGAACTCCCTGAGGGCAGGTGTCTTGGGCCATTTTGTTCATTATTATATAGCTGATGCCAAGAATTGTGCCTGACATATGGGAGGCACTAAATAAATAATGACTGAACGTATAAAACAAAAACAGCAATTATAATAACATAACCACCTTCACACAATTTGCTGCACGAAGCCAGTGGATAAACAATACTGTTTAACTTCCATTACATACAAAAGTGTTCTACCAGGAAGAGAGCAAAGTAAGTGATGATTTCACCATCAGAGACTTTAGAGGGAATGATTTCCAGGGATCTTAGACCTGGGATCTGTGATTTATTCCTGACATCAATCTTAACTGAAGCAAATGGAAACATCAGCACTGATTGCCTTATCTTTTCTTTTCTTTCTGTAAGGTAAGGGTACTAAAAAATGGATCATGATAGACCACATGAAATTCTATGCTAAGAAAGTAAGAATTTTACATGCCAACCTTTTCCGGTTGTCACATAACAAGGTGCCACTTTTTAGAGAAATACACCCAGGTCCGTTCTAGTAAAGTGGTTAGGACACAGGGCCTGAAGCAATGCCCAAGACACCCAATATATGGCCAGAAACATAACTGAATTGCCTTCCCAATTTCAGAGTAGAATTACTTGTAAAAATGGAAAGAAGAGATCCCAGAGACATCCTCAGAAAAGAAAAAGAACTCACCTCTAGGCGGGGCTCACTGTGTCTGAGAGTGACTAGGTAAACATATTGTGCCCCTTCGACAAGATTTGTCCAGCATCTACTGCAGCAGATGCTACACACCTTGAAACCTCCTCCCAATGCTATAGCTCACATGGAGAGCAGTGGCTCAGAATATGCAATGGACCCAGTAATAAACAGAAACCATGGCCCTAACTCATCATCAGAGGACAAGGCAGCAGGTAGCAGCACCTTGAAAAGTCTAAAATACCTTCCCAAACTACATAAGGGATAAATAATGAAGACAGCTTGGAATTAACTTCTGATGATGCATATTTTACTATTTACATGTTGTTCAGGATGCATTATATTTATAAAACCAAGGAAGAAGGACCCGGAAAAAAAGTATGATGACACAGGCAGGGCCACCAAGTCAGTGAGCAGAGCAAGAACTCTGGTTCCTGGGAAAAGAGCCTGAGGAACTGCACTGGAAGTTACAGGACAGTGGTGGGTCTCAGGGCTCCCAGGAGAGGCTCTGATTACAACTGCCACAGTTGTCAGCCACTTCTCCAAAACTTGGAGTCGCTCTGGCTTGACTGATTTTTAGAAGGTCTTCTTACTCTGTATACCCCTGAGAAAGACAGATTCTCTGTACAAGTGAGATGAAAAGGAAGGAGAATAGGATCCTTCTGTCTCCTGAGGGACAGCTATTCCTCCTGCCTGCTCTCATCCTCCAAGAATGGGAGAACCTAGTCACCAAAGGCACATTGCAGGGTTTATCAATTAAAAACACTCTAAAGAAATATAACCCTTCTAGGTTTCTTTCTTCTAAGAACCCCTCCCAATGTCCACTCCCAGGAGCATCCATTCCTGAGGGCGAAGTGAGGAGAGCCAACCCCACCGTGCACACAGCTCTGCAGGTCCGGCCCAGACTGACCCTACCTGCACACACACCACCACCCAGTCAGAGAAAGAACAATGCCCATGTTCACATTAATCCTGACTGAGCCAGCCCTTGATTTCTGGCAATGTTTCATCTTTCTCTTTGTGAACGCTTCCTTCAAATCCTTAAGGGTTTAGCATTTCTTGTTTTTAGGTACCATGTTTCTTTCCTGTGTGCATGGAACACTTTTGCAAGGAAAGGCCATTCTTCCTTGATTAGTATGTTGTAGGCTCTTTGTACTGTTTTTGCTAATGGAATTTAATTCATATCAACCCTCCATGGCAAATGTTATCATTCCTATTTTAAATATGCAGAAGTTAAGACTCAGGGAGGTTAAGTAAGTTGTCAGTGGACACTCCACAAATAAAGAGATCTAGGTCTGTCCAATTCTAAAATCCCCATTTTTTCACTGTGCTAAGCAGTGTCTGAGAACAGGAGGCACATACATTTAACAAATAAATCTACTAAATTATCTATAACATACCACAATTAAGCCAGGACAGAGAATAGTTCATAAATGGACTAAATATCTCATATGTATCATATGTTCATAATGAATAGAGAAATGTTTTCAAAGTCATAGGAATAGAACTTCCGAAAAAACAAACTCATATGGCCAAGTGAGAGTTTTAAGAAAAGTTTTCTTGCAAAAATATGTTATTTTCCCATTCGGATATTTTTCTTCTAAAGAAATCTTGTTTGGTCTCTTTATTAGTGGCGTACAAGATAAAAAGATAATGATAAGGACATATATATTATACACCCTGTCCCTTCAAACTATAAATCAAGAAGTATTTTTTATCCTCCAACCTAATAAGAAAAGAGGAGTCATGTTGATGTTTTTTCTTACTTTGAAGGAAATAAAGGCAAATTCATCGCTTAAGAATTTTATCTGCTTCAGAGTCATTACGAAATAACTAACAAAATAATGTAGAGTGTTTTTTATTAGGGTATAGTTGCTTTACAATGTTGTGTTAGTTTCTTCTGTACAGAAAAGTGAATCAGCTATACGTATAAATATATCCCCTCTTTTTTGGATTTCCGTCCCATTTAGGTCACCACACAGCATTGAGTAGAGTTCCCTGTGCTATACAGCAGGTTCTCATTAGTTACCTATTTTATACATATTAGTGTATATAGGTCAATCCTAATCTCCCAATTCATTACCCCCCCTCACTTTCCCCCCTTGGTATCCATACATTTGTTCTCTACATCTGTGTCTCTATTTCTGCCTTGTAAATTGGTTCATCTGTACCATTTTTCTAGATTCCACATGTATGTGTTACTATACGATATTTGTTTTTCTCTTTCTGACTTCACTCTGTATGACAGTCTCTAGGGCCATCCACGTCTCTACAGATGACCCAATTTTGTTCCTTTTTATGGCTGAGTAATATTCTATTGTACATATGTACCACATCTTCTATTTAGGGTCTTTTGTGTCTCCATACAAATTTTAAGGTTTTTTGTTCTAGTTCTGTGAAAAATGCCATTGGTAATTTGATAGGGATTGGACTAAATCTGTAGATTGCTTTGGGTAGTATAGTCATTTTCACAATATTGATTCTTCCAATCCAAGAACATGTATATGTCTCCATCTGTTTGTGTCATCTTTGATTTCTTTCATCAGTGTCTTATAGTTTTCTGAGTACAGGTCTTTTACCTCCTTAGGTAGGTTTATTCCTAGCTATTTTATTCTTTTTGTTGCAATGGTGAATAGAAGTGTTTCCTTAATTTCTCTTTCTGATCTTTTGTTGTTACTGTATAGGAATGCAAGAGATTTCTGTGCATTAATTTTGTATCCTGCAACTTTACCAAATTCATTGATTAGTTCTAGTAGTTTTCTGGTGGCATCTTTAGGATTTTCTATGTATAGTATCATGTCATCTGCAAACAGTGACAGTTTTACTTCTTCTTTTCTGATTTGGATTCCTTTTACTTCTTTTTCTTCTCTGATTGCCATGGATAGGACTTCCAATGCTAGCATGGAAGTTAGTAGAAGGAAAGAAATCATAAAGATCAGAGCAGCAATAAATGAAATAGAAACAAAGAAAACAATAGCAAAGATCAATTTTTTAAAAAGCTAGTTCTTTGAGAAGATAAACAAAATTGATAAACCTTTAGCCAGACTCATCAAGAAAAAGAGGGAGAGGATGCAAATCAATAAAATTAGAAATGAAAAGGGAGAAGTTACAACAGACACAACAGAAATACGAAGCATCATAAGAGACTACTACAAGCAACTGTATGCCAATAAAATGGACAACCTGGAAGAAACAGACAAAGTCTTAGAAAGGTATAACATTCCAAGACTGAACCAGGAAGAAATAGATAATATAAACAGACCAATCACATGTAATGAAATTGAAACTGTGATTAAAAATCTTCCAACAAACAAAAGTCCAGGACCAGATGGCTTCACAGGCAAATTCTATCAAACATTTAGCAAAGAGCTAACATTTATCCTTCTCAAACTCTTCCAAAAAATTGCAGAGGAAGGAACATTCCTAAGCTCATTCTATGAGGCCACCATCACCCTGATACCAAAACCAGACAAAGATATCACATAAAAAGAAAATCACAGACCAATGTCACTGATGAATATAGACGCAAAAATCCTCAACAAAACACTAGCAGACAGAATCCAACAACACATTAAAAGAATCATACACCATAATCGAGTGGTATTTATCCCAGGGATACAAGGGTTCTTCAATATACGTAAATCAATCCATGTGATACACCTTATTAACAAATTGAAGGAAGAAAACCTCATATGATCATCTCAATAGATGCAGAAAAAGCTTTTGACAAAATTCAACACCCATTTATGATAAAAACTGTCCAGAAAGTGGGCATAGAGGGAACCTACCTCAACATAATAAAGGCCATATATAACAAACCCACAGCAAACATCATCTTCAATGGTGAAAAACTGAAAGCATTTCCTCTAAGATCAGGAACAAGACAAGGATGTCCACTCTCATCACTATTAATCTAAACTATTTTTAAAGTGCTAAAGTGCTAAGAAATAGCTGTCTAGTACTAGGGTAAAGATGTCCATAGAGGGCTGCTGCAGAAAGTCTACACTCTGGATCCACATGGAGCAGGAGTTAAAGATGCTGATTAGCTGCATATAAGAGCATTCCATACAGGAGTCCAAGAAATTACAGACTCCAAAGTTCTAGGGACAAGCAGAAAAGAAAGAAAACACCATGTCTTAGCAAGTCTTCAGATGTTTATTGTATGTGGATCTTTCATTTTTATTAATATTCCATAAGTATCTAGTCCATACGCCTCCATTGCATCTATTAAATCTACAGAAGGCACAATCCTGTTTGTGACAGAGGAACTAACAAAAATAAGGCTATTTCTGACCTTGAGAAACCCTATTACCTGGTTGGTGAGGATGTGGAGAAAAGGGAATCTTAATACACGGTGGTGGGTAAATTGGTGAGCCACTGTGGAAAACAGAATGGAGGTCGTCAAAAAACTAAAAATAGAGCTACTATGTGATTCGGTTATTCCATTTCTGGGTATATATCCAAAGAAAAGAAAAACACTAATTCAAAAAGATACATGCACCCCAAAGTTCATAGCAGCACTATTTACATTAGCCAAGATATAGAAGCAACCTAAGTGTCCATCAACAGATGAAAGGATGAAGAATATGTGGTATATATATATACAATGGAATATTACTCAACCACTAAAAAAAGGACATTTTGCCATTTGCAACAACATGGATGAACCTGGAGGGTATTGTGCTTAGTGAAATAAGTCAGACAGAGAAAGACAAATACTGTATGTTCCCACTTGTATATGGAATCTAAAAAATAAAGCAAACAGATGAATATAACAAAACAGAAATAGACTCACAGTTATAGAGAACAAACTAGTGGTTACCAATAGGGAGACAGAAGGGGAGAGGGGTAAAATGGGGTAGGGGATTAAGAGGCACAAACTGCTATGTATAAAATAAGTAAGCTACAAGTATCTATTGTACAGCACAGGGAATATAGCCAATATTTTATAATAATAACTTTAAATGGAGTATAATCTATAAAAACAGTGAATCACTATGTTGTGCACCTGAAACTATTGAGAATATAATATTGAAAATCAAGAATACTTCAATACAAAAAAGAAAAAGAAAAAAAGAAACCCTATAACCTGGAGGTGCAGACACCTACGCGTCAACATGCTTTCAACTGGAGAGAGAGGTGGTTGCTAAGTGTCATGAGTCCTCCTTTAAGGAAACAACTCCGTTAGAAATAATAACCCATGATAACATCTGTGTCCAAGGCTCCAGATCACTCAGACTAATTGCTTTGTGGTATAAACTGCTGTCAGTCAATCCTTCCACAGCTGCCAGCACCAACAGGCATGTACAGAAATGCTCACTATGAGCCGTTAGAATTGTTATTGCAGTGTGATTTGGAATAGCCAAAAACTGGAAACTATAGAATGTCCATCAAAAACATAAAGGAGAATAAATTACAAATGTAAAGTGGCAAATAACACAGCAACGAGCATAAATGCTCTACCACCATGTGTAATAATACAGATGAATACAAAAACACAATATTATGCAAAAGGAACCCATGACAAGAGAGTACATGCTGCACCATCTCACTCATATAAAGGACAAGAACAGGAAATATCAAGCTACGTGCAGCTCAATGACAAAAAGACAAACAATTCAGTTATAATATAAGCAAAGCACTTGAATAGATACTGTTCCAAAGAAGATATACAAATGGCCAGCAAGCACATGAAAAGATGCTCCACATCATTATTCATTAGGGAAATGCAAATCAAAACCATAAGGAGATACCACTTTACACCCACTAGGATGGCTATAATCAAAACAGTGGAATATATCAACTGTTGGCAAGGATGCGGAAAAATCACAACCCTTGTCCAATGCTAGTGGGAATAGAAAATGGTACAATCAGTATGGAAAACAGTCTGACATTTCCTAAAAAAATTAAACTTAGAATTACTGCAATTCTACTCGTAGGTATGTATTCCAAACAGGTGTGTAAGTAAAAACTTCTATATAAATATTAATAGCAACACTATTCACAATAGCCAAAAGGTGAGAACAAACCAAAACAAAGTTTGGAAGGACTATTTTTAATATCAGCCAAAAGAAAACATCTGTGAGATTTGGAATTCTGGTCTATGCCTTGCATGCTGAGGTCATCAAATTGTACTTTCCAAAAATCTTTGCATGTGATGTTTATCCCCTCAATCCATATTGAAATAGGAACATCCAGCAAACTTGTAATTTTCCTAATTCAGACATCGGGATGTCACAATCTAAGTGAGATCTAAATGTATTTCATTTAGGCCTAGGGTCATACTTATCTGGTAAAAGGAATGCTTTTCCATCTTCAGAGCTGGCTTGTTCCCAGAATCCTCTTTCACTGGCCTGATGCTAATGATTCACGTGCATGACTTCTAGCTCTTTAGGTGGTCACTAGAACGTGCAACCCCCTGAAGAGAGTACCTGCTTCTAGATCCTTCCTAAATCTCTACCACCAACATTCTTTTCATTAATTCCAAAGTTTTGACTGCATACATTATATGACCCTTAATGAGTATGTGGGCAGTCCATACGTCACACATCAGTCACTTTCCTCTCTTCCTCAAAACAGAGGGTTGTTTTGTTACTTTAAAGACTCTAACAGGGAATATCCAACAAAGCCAGAGGGGATCTTCTGAAAACAATGGGACAATGCCTACAACCCAAGAGCCCTGCTGGCTCTTCCCGACTACTTGGCTGTGCTTCTGCTCACTTTCAGAACGGAAGTGAGGCAACTTGTTCTCACATCTCCTTCAGAACCCTTCCAGTCCATCATCATTACAGTGGAGGTCCTCTTCTTAAAGTCACCTATTCTAGTAGGGGACAGAAGGCATACTGATGAGTATTAAGAAAAACATGAACTGTCAGGCACTGATAGGAAGAGCAGGAAGCTCTCACTTTTGTGAGATGGAGCCCACTAGCAATACATATTTCACTTTTAAATATATGCACCAACTGGAGATTTTAAAAGGTAACTTACAGGGCTTCCCTGGTGGCACAGTGGTTGGGAGCCCGCCTGCCAGTGCAGGGGACATGGGTTCAGGCCCTGGTCCGGGAGGATCCCACATGCCACGGCACAATTGGGCCCGTGCGCCACAACTACTGAGCCTGCGCTCTAGAGCCCGCGAGCCACAACTGCTGAGCCCAAGTGCCACAACTGCTGGGGCCCACGCGCCTAGAGCCCGTGCTCCGCAACAGGACAGGCCACCGCAATGAGAAGCCTGTGCACCGCAACGGAGAGTGGCCCCTGCTTGCCGCAACTGGAGAGAGCCCGCACACAGCAGTGAAGACCAAGTGCAGCCAAGAATAAATAAATTAAATAAATAAATTAAAAATAAATTTAAAAAAAAAACAAAAGGTAACTTACAATTATCTGTTCCTGAAATGGTGCTCCCCTTCTCACTGCAGAAGTCTTAGAGTACTTGCAGTTACTTTACCATTTAACATGCAGTGGTCTGAGCCAGGAATTCACTGAAGGTGATGGATTCACACTGTACTTTTTTGGCTCTCACAAAAGTAAAATCATTTATTTTTGTATATAACTTTCCTCTACTTTTCCTTGACAGAGATTAGAGAAATAAGCAAAAGGCATCCATCAATCCCAAGAATGCAATGATTATCTGCCATGGGCCAGGCAGTTATCTGGATCCTGGAGTCAGAGAATGAGTTACCTGCCAGCAAAGACTATAGACTCTGGCAGAAGCACAACAAAGATGTACCCAATCAATCGATAATCGCCCACTGAACAGTACATGTGGAAGGCACTCTACTGAGAACCGGAGACTGAAAGATCAACAAACGATAGACCCTGTAGTCTTTTTGTCTACAAAGAGAGGACGCCAGACTGGAAGGAGAGGTATTATTAAACACAGGGAGGTAATGGGAGTCATATAGTGGGATTGGCTAATACATAAAATGCCTTAAGAACAGCTGATTGTAAGTTGATAATGCTGAGCTTTCCTAACCATGTAGTACCTTACAACAGTTGATCAAAAACAGAAAACTAGTTAAATGGAGCATTTAAGAGAAACAAAGAGCAAGATCATGAATTCTTAGTCCTTTTACTAGACTTAACCCTGCATGCTGGCATTTAGAATAACTGTGTTAGGTATCTATCACTGCATAACAAAGTACCCCAGAAGGGGCTAAAACAGGATTATATTTGCTCACAATTCTATTTGGGCCAGGCTCAAGTTTTGAAAAGAACTTTCGAAAAGTTCTTTTGCTTGTCTCATCTGAGATTATTCATGTGGCTGTTCAACTGGGGACTGATTCATCCAGAGGGACCTCAGCTGGAAGATCCCATCTCAGCTCCACGTGGTCTCACCCTTTATGAGGCTCTACCAAGCTTCCTCACACAGACACACTACATTCTATGGGGTAAGAGGAAGTCAAAAGTCCCCTTGAGTCCTAGATCAGATTGTCACAAATATTACTCACTCCACATTCTTTTGGTCAAAGCCAGTCACAAGGTCATTCTAGGTAAATAAACGGGATAAAAGACTCTACCTCTTAAAAAGATGGACAGTAAAGCCATGTATTTCAAAGAGGTGTGTCTACAGGAAATGGAGACTTGTTGTAGTCATCAATTTAACAATGTCTTAACATTTAGGACTCCAAATATCTAATTTTCACTACTGAAAGATCCTTTCTTCTCACTTCTCACTATTCACAGTGTAAATATTCCTAATTTCATATAGAAATCTCTAAACTCTAAACATACTAGCTTTATCAATAAACATGTTTATACAGCACCTGTATTGATAACTTAACATTTTTACCACACAGGCTAAGTACAGTACTCTTGCCACGTGAATTACTAAAGTAGATAATAAGGATAATAATAAGCGTGTTCCTTGTTCCAAAATTATTCCCTGCTACTAGGGCCAGCATCTGAGGACTTCTGATTAACATAACACTTTGTTGTATTTGACATTAATTTTAAAGGCATCAGTTAAAAGTACAAATCCTATATAATTAGGTTGAAACAACTTATTTAAACATGTAACTTTTCATGGAGACCCACCTGTCAATACTTCCCCTCCTCCTTCAGACACTTGAAGGTAAGTGACCATGAACAAATGAGTAATTCTGATTTTTATATTACAATGTGCAGTTTCTGTTTCCTTGACAAGAGGGATAGAAATAAGAAAATATTGGCATTTTTGAATCTCCTAATTAAAGACAATGTGTTTTGCGTTTGTTTATAACTCAAACTGACTATAATACTTCAAGCACAGTGAAATTCACTTACTATTGAACAAGAGATGACTAGTCTCAAAAATAAACTTCCAATGTTCTTCCAAGGTAATTTTATCACAATTGTTTCTGCTAGAAAAGAGGGAAAGTCCAGGTAATACACTCAAAACTTCCATTAGGAGAGGCAGCCCAAATAGTATCCTATCACCTTATGATTTTCATGCTGCTTTCACCCACCACAAGGTCGCTTGGCAATGTTCTGAGACAGCCTTCTCTGATTTCGCTTGGCAGACTGAGGCAGTTTTTCTACTCTGTGATTGATTGCAGCATTACCTGGACAGTCTTAGTCCAAGCTCCCCTGTGAAAGTCTTGAATAATGTGTAACTCCTGCCATGAGCTCAGCATCTGATTTATTACACCTCATTATTGCAGCTGCCTGTCTGTGTACAGAGGCAGCAGGTAGTGAGAGCACACAGAGTACAGGGAAGAAGACAGTCACCATCCCCCCAAAGCAGCCTAAACAAGACGCACAATGGAATTAGAGTCTACATTACAAAACTCCAAACTAAACACAGAAGTTTTCCTGTTAGAGACTTAGTTAGTGTGGACCTAGCCAATGCCTCCACTCTATCTTTCTCATAACATTCATCTTACCTGTGTCCTAGCCAAATGTTAGACCCACAGTGAAATTATCCCCCATTTTGTTCAATCGCAAATAACCCCATTTTGAATTGAACTGAATACAAGAAAACATCCAAAACAATATAAGCATACAAGTGGCCAAGACCTATATTTAAACCAACAAAGAACAACAGCCAACATTCATTCAGAATTACCTATGAAGCATTTCTCACAAAATAACCTAGGTGTCTAGTTCACAGCATCAGTGTTCCTGTTTTTGAGCTGGTGGTGTCATTGTCACTAATCAATTCTCTTTATGTGAGAAAGATCCCCAAACATTCTCTTTTATCACATTTTTGTTTCATTTAAGAATAGCCTTCCCGCAACACTTACAAAGGGACTCCTCTGTTGAATTGTACACTTGAAATGGATTAATTGCAGGGTATGTTGATTATATCCCAAAAGAGGCCTGAGAGGAAAGAGAGAGGGAAAGAGAGAGAGTTTCCTGCCTGCCAAGTTTTCTCTCAGGACTATTGAACTCTGATTCTCAGAGAGGAGTTGTTAACCCTCTCCCAGTGTACAGGTGCACACATCCTACATTAGCTGGGGATGTGGGCTCTATGATTATCTTAAAATCCAATGATAAATGTGGGGGCGATCACCTGTTATGTACTGAATGTTTATGTACTCCCCAAATTCATATGTTGAAGCCCGCAAGTAATGCTATTTGGTGGCAGGCCTTTAGGAGGAAATTAAGTTTAGATGAGGTCATAAGGGTGGGGCCCCCATGATGGGATTAGTGTCCTTATAAGAAGAGATAGAGCTTGCGCACTCTCTCTCCACTGTGTAAGGACACAGCAGGAAGGTGGCCACCTGCAAGCCAGGAAGAGGGTCCTCACCAGGAACTGAATCTGCCAGCACCTTGATGCTAGATTTTAAGCCTCCAGAATTATGAGAAATAAATATCTATTCTTTAAGCTACCCAGTCGGTAGTGTTTTGTTAAAGCAGCCCAAGCAGATTAATATGTCATCTCTGGGCATCTTTACAGTGAGTTACCTTCTTTACGCTTAAGTGCCTTTACCTAAGGCATTGGGCATCAGATTGTTAGCAAAGTTTGTAGTGCTTAAAAACCTTCCACCCAAAGAGCAAACAGAAGACATCTCTGTCTTGATAGTCTGTACTATTTGGGGATCCTGTTAGGCATATTTTGTAGGGAGAAAATGGCATAGGCTTTTAAGATGTCCTGGGTAGAGTCAGAGAAAAAGTCGTTTAAGGTCAAGTTGATAAAGAAAAATGTTCCTGGCGAGAATTTATCTCAATTTCACTAAACATGGCAGTAACAAAGTATTTAATTAGTTCCTTCTTCTTGATACGCCTGCCCTCTCCACCAACATCAGAAGCATACTTGAAAAATAGCCTATGAGGTGATCCTGAAGGAGGCAGGCTTGTAGCCTGACTCAAATTTTGATCTGTAAGCTACTGGGTCACAATCCTATGCATAGTTATTTAATGAATACAGAGTTACCTGTTAATATCTGTGTCTCTAAAGTTTTTTTCTCCTTTTGTCTACAGGATAAAACTGTTTTTAGATTTCATAAAAAGAAGCTGCCACGTCTACACCCAAAACAGTCAGGTCTCACGGTGTCCTGCTTCTTGCTATTCTTTGAAGGGGACACTCGCTGCTTGATACCCCATACCACCCCCACATTGTTTTTATTTTTGAAAAAATTAAATAATTGCCAGTAACAACCAAGGTCTTTTATGAAGAATAAAACATTCCATGTGTTTTAATTAATGAAAAACAAGGATGTTATGCTTGAAAAACCACAATGATTGCCCTAGGAAGAAAATTAATGTAGGTCCATTTCTCTACACTGTTATTCTAATGGTGTAAAAGGTATGCCAGCACTTCCAAAGCGAGGTGCTAGGTACAGAGGAGGTCTTTAACAAATAAAAAGGAGGAAGGAAATAGGAGAGAATGACCAGACACCTAAAGTAATTACTAAATGACTACAGTCATCTAAAGTGATAATTTTGACTGAGCATAAATCTCCCTAGAAAAGACTCATCACAAAGACCTACTACAGTATAGGAGAGAAAGAAGAGTTTTTGGCTGGAAGCCCCAGGAAAATGTCTGTAGCAGTAATTCTCTAACAGTAACACAAGGGAGATAAGAATTTATGGTAACATAATGCAAAACCACAGCACAGAGGCAAGAATATTTGGGGTAGCACAAGGGAGGGCAAGTGTCCATACAGGTAGAAAATGAAGGATTCATTAGTGAGAAAGGCTAAAGAAGTTGCTGGGGTAGTATGTGAAGGTCTTAAGCACCAAGATAAGGCTGTGGAACTGCACCTTGCACTCAGGACCAGCACCTTGGAAGTGAGTAGCTTGAGCCATATGTCACCATAGCCAGTAGCCTTGCTTATATACAACAGAACCCTGGTAAAGATCATATCTTTGCTTTAGAATGACAACTCTGCTAACAGAGCATAGGATCACAGAGCAAAGAAGACAGAAAACTGTAACAGCAAGAATGGTTAAGGGCCTCCCTAGAGAATTGGTTGTACCAACAGAGTAAAATGGCAGAGCAGCCATTAAAATCATGATCTTAAAAAAAAAAAAAAATGCTATTTTTAAAAAGGAACATGTTTAGGATAAGAAAAGAGAAAATCAGAATACTAAACGCTGCTATTTCCAATTTTTTTAATTATTCAAGATAAACACAAGAAATATCTTAGTAGTAGACAAAACACATAAAGTCCATTTCCAGGTTGACAATGTGAGAAGCTCCATGAACCCATTCATGGACCCTCTGAGGTTTCACACTGCTTCACACTGTGGAAGAAATAGACTTCACAAAAATAATCTTAGCCAAGTCACAAAACAAATAAAAAAGCAAATAACAACAAGCCAGGAGAGCAGGGAGGGGAATCAGTATCCAGAGTTGCTATAATACATTACCCAAAATGTTCAGCTTTCAACAACAACAGAAACAACCATATGAGAAGTGCAAAGGAAGAGGAATGTTTGACACATCCTCAGGCAAAAAAGCAAGCAACAGAAACTGACTTTGAGAAGGACCAGATTTAACAGACAAAGACTTCAAAACAACCATTGAAAAATATATCAACAACTAAAGTAAATCATGCTTAAAGAAGTAAAGCCTGATATGAAGACACAGTTTCATCAGAGATACCAATAAAGAGGCAGAAATTATTTTTTAAAAAATGGAAATTTTGGTATTGAAAAGTAGTATAAATATTAATAAAAATAAAAATTCATTGGAAGGACTCACCAGTAGATTTGAACTGAGAGAAGGAACACTCAACAATCTTGAGGACACATAAATGGATAGAGATTATACAATTTGAAAAACAGAAAAAAATAGAATGAAGAAAAATATCCGAGCCTCAGAGAAATGTGGACATTTGGTATCAAATATACCAAAATATATGTGATAGGAGTACCAGAAAAGAGGAAAGAGAGAAAGGAACAGAAAAACTATATTTTAAATGGCTGAAAACATCCCAAATTTGCTGAAAATTATTAACTTACACATCCAAGAAGATCACCAGCTCCAAATAAGATAAAACACAGTTAAAATGAGATCCTCATCCACCAGAGGGCAGACAGCAGAACCAAGAAGAACTACAATCCTGCAGCCTGTGGAATGAAAACCACAATCACAGAAAAATAGACAAAATGAAAAGACAGAGGACTATGTCCCAGATGAAGGAACAAGATAAAACCCCAGAAAAACAACTAAATGAAGGGGAGATAGGCAATCTTCCAGAAAAAGAATGCAGAATATTGATAGTGAAGATGATCCAGGACCTCAAAAAACGAATGCAGGCAGTTTGAGAAGATGCAAGAAATGTTTAACAAAGATCTAGAAGAATTAAAGAAGAAATAGAGATGAACAATACAATAACTGAAATGGAAAATACACTAGAAGGAATCAATAGCAGAATAACTGAGGCAGAAGAACGGAGGAGTGACCTGGAAGACAGAATGGTGGAATTCACTGCTGCAGAAGAGAATAAAGAAAAAAGAATGAAAAGAAATGAAGACATCCTAAGAGACCTCTGCGACAACATTAAACACACCAACATTCGCATGATAGGGGTCCCAGAAGGAGAAGAGAGAGAGAAAGAACCTGAGAAAATACTTGAAGAGATCATAGTCAAAAAATTCCCTAACATGGGAGAGGAAATAGCCACCCAAGTCCAGGAAGTGCAGAGAGTCCCAGGCAGGATAAAGCCAAGGAGAAATACACCGAGACACACAGTAATCAAACTGACAAAAAATAAAGACAAAGAAAAATTACTAAAAGCAACAAGGGAAAAATGACAAATAACATACAAGGGAACTCCCATAAGGTTAACAGCTGATTTCTCAGCAGAGACTCTGCAAGCCAGAAGGGAGTGGCACAATATATTTAAAGTGGTGAAAGGGAAGAACCTACAACCCAGAATACCCTACCCAGCAAGGATCTCATTCAGATTCGACAAAGAAATCAAAAGCTTTACAGACCAGCAAAAGCTAACAGAATTCAGCACCACCAAACGAGGCTCTACAACAAATGCTAAAGGAACTTCTCTAAGTGGGAAACACAAGAAAAGAAAAAAACCTGCAAAAACAAACCTAAAACAATGAAGAAAATGGTAATAGGAACACATATATCAATAATTACCTTAAATGTGAATGGATTAAACACTCCAACCCAAAGACACAGACTGGGTCTTCCCTGGTAGCGCAGTGGTTAAGAATCCACCTGCCAATGCAGGGGACGTGGGTTCAAGCCCTGGTACGGGAAGATCCCACATGCCGTGGAGCAACTAAGCCCGTGCACCACAACTACTGAGCCTGCACTCTAGAGCCCGTGACCCACAACTACTGAGCCCATGTGCCACAACTGCTGAAGCCCACGCGCCTAGAGCCTGTGCTCTGCAACAAGAGAAGCCACCACAATGAGAAGCCCATGTACTGCAATGAAGAGTAGCCCCAGCTCACCACAACTAGAGAGGGCCCACATGCAGCCACAAAGACCCAACACAGCCAAAAATAAATTTTAAAAAATAAAATAAAAATAAGTAAATTTTACAAAAAGACACAGACTGGCTGAATGAATACGTAGTGGTCTGGATAGAAGATCAGGCCAGCCACAACACTGCCTTAAGCCAAAGCCTAATCCAGAGGATGGCCCTAACTCTCTTCACTTCTATGAAGGGTGAAAAAGGTAAGGGAACTGCAGGAAAAAATTAAGCCTAGCAGAAGTTGGCAAATAAAGTTTAAGGAAAGAAGCCTTCTTTATAACATAAAAGTGCAAGAGGAAGCAGCAAGTGCTGATGTGGAAGCTATAGCAAGTTATCCAGAAGATCTACCTAAGATGATTAATGAAGGTGGCTCCACTACACAACAAGTTTTAATGTAGATGAAATGCTCTTCTATTGCAAGCAAGAAGATGCCATCTAGGACTTTCATAGATATAGGGAGAAGTCAATGCCTGGTTTCAAAGCATCAAAGGACAGACTGACTCTCTTGTTAGGGGTTAATGCAGCTGGTGACTTTAAGTTGAAGCCAATGCTCATTTACCATTCCAAAAATCCTAGGGCCCTTAAGAATTACACGAAATGGACTCTGCCTGAGCTCTTTAAATGGACCAACAAAGCCTGGATGACAGCACATCTGTATAAAAATATGGTTTACTGAATATAAGTCCACTGTGGAGACCTACTTCTCAGAAAAAAAAATTCCTTTCAAAATATGAATGCTTATTGACAATGCACCTGATCACCCAAAAATTCTGATGGAGATGTACAGTGAAATTAATGATGCTTTCATGCTTGCTAACACAACATCCATTCTGCAGCCATGGGTCAAGGAGTAATGTTGACTTTCAAGTCTTATTATTTAAGAAAGGCATTTTGTAAGGCTATGGCTTCCATAGATAGTGATTCCTCTGATGGATCTGAGTAAAATCAATTGAAAACCTTCTGGAAAGGATTCACCATTCCAGATGCCATTAAAGACATCCATGATCCATAAGAAGAGGCCAAAATATCAACATACACAGGATTTTGGAAGAAGTTGATTCCAACCCTCATGGATGATTTGAGGGGTTCAAGACTTCATTGAAAGAAGTAACTGCAGATGTGGTGGACGTAGCAAGAGAACCAGAATTAGAACTGGAGCCTGAAAATGTGACTGAATTGCTGCAACTCCTTGATAAAAATTTAATAGATGAGGAGTTGTTTCTTGAATGAGCAAAGAAAGTGGTTTATTGAGATGGAATCTACTCCTGGTAAAGACACTGCAAAGATTGTTGAAATGGCAAGAAAGGATTTAGGATATTACATAAACTTAGTTGATAAAACAGTGGCAAGGTTTGAGAGGACTGACTCCAATTTTGAAAGAAGTCCTACTGTGGGTGAAATACAATCAAACAGCATTGCATGCCACAGAGAAAATGTTGATGAAAGGAAGAGTGAATCGACGTAGCAAACTTCATTGTTGTCTTAATTTCAGGAAATTGTCACGACCACACCAACCTTCAGCAACCACCACCCTGATCAGTCAGCAGCCATCCATGCATGCAAACCCCTCCACCAGCAAAAAGATTGTGACTGGCTGAAAGTTCAGATGCTGGTTACCATTTTTTAGCAATAAAGTATTTTAAATTAAGGTATGTACATTTTTTAGACATAATGCACACTTAATAGACTACAGTATAGTGTAAACATAACTTTTACATGCACTGGGAAAGCAAAAAAATTGTGTGGCTTGCTTTGTTGTGATATTCTCTTTATTGCAGTGGTCTGGAACCAAACCCACAATATCACCAAAGTGTGCTGGTAATCCCATTCATGAGGGCTCCATCCTCAAGATTAAATCATCTCTGAAAGCACTTACGTCCAAATATCATCACATTGGGGATTAGGTTTCAACGTATGAATTTGGGGAGGGAGGAACACAAACATTCAGTCTATAGCACTCACCAAGGAGAAGAGAGGGACACAGTAGGAAGAGACACTTAAATGTTCCTTACTTTCTCAGCATGCCTAAGACTAATCCTGGTCTCCACGACTATCCTCTAGGTCCTTCACTTTTCTCCTCAGATTGATTTACTCGTATTCAGAAACACATCATATTATTTAGAAAATTTCTAAAAAAGCCCCCCATGAAGACACACTTATACGAATATAAGGTAAAATAAAAGAACATATTCTAGAAGAAATAATACCATGGGACTAAAAAAAAAAAAAAAAAAAAAACCTGCCTCCAGAAAGTGTAGAGTCTGCTCTTCCAGGGGAAAGCTCAGTGAAACACAGTATATTTGTAATAGATATTCTGTTTCCATGCACAGAGGTGCCTGCTATACTGCCTATCACACTCTAACGAAATAAAAGAATGCTCTAGTAAGACATGTACAAAGTTTCCAATAACTACATTAAATGCAAAACAAGCTGTTGATATTTACTCAAATGCCAGTGTTTCAATATTCATTTACATAACAAATTGCCAGCCACAGGTGTTAGTTTCTGCAAAAAACCCACAGTATATAATGTGTTAAGTTAAATCATTTTTCAGCTGAGGCGAAGTGAAGATGGCAGAGTGAGAGGACGTGGAGTTCACATCTCCCCACAACTAGGGCACCTACCAGATGCTTTTGGGGGACCTTGACACTCAGGGGTACTGGAGGAACCCCTGAGCAACTGAGTGGGATGTGGTGAGGGGAGTGAGGGGGGAGAAGTGGAGGCCGGATGGAATTGGCGTCCCTGAGGGGTGGTATGGGGAAGGTAGGGGTTCCCACGCCTGGAGGGACCCCCCCGGGACTGGAGAATGAGAGGAGAATGTGCCTAGCGTTTCCACTACCCACTCGGGCCCCAGGGACCTGCTGGGCTCCCGGGCCAGGGCCTCTGCCCTCCAGGATTCCCTCCAGCTGCACTGGTCCTAGGGGCGTAGGAGTGACGGGGGGGAAGAAGAGGAGAGGCAGACAGGGAGGGGCCCTCCGGGACCGGAGGATCAGGGGAGAATGCACCTAATGTTTCTCCTGCCCACTCGGGCCCCAGTGAGCCTGCTGGGCTTCCAGGCCGGGTTCTCCGCCCTCCAGGGGCCCCTCTGGCCACATTGGTCCTAGGGGCATAGGAGGACGGGAGGAGGGGGGAAGAAGAGGAGAGGCGGACAGGGAGGGGAACCACCGAGACCAGAGGATCAGGGGAGAATGTGCCTAGCATTTCTCCTGCCCACTTAGGACCCAGGAAGCCTGCTGGGCTCCCGGGTCTGGTCCTCCATCCTCCGGAGCCCTCTCTGGCCACGTTGTTCCAAGGGAGGTAGGAAGATGGGAGGAGGGGGGGAAGAGAAGGAGAGGTGGACGGTGGGGTGAAACCTCTGGGATTGGAGGCTCAGGGGAGAATGTGCCTAGCGTTCCCCCCACCCACTTGTGCCCCAGGAAGCCTCCAGGGCTCCTGGGTAAGGTCCTCTGCACTCCGGGGCCCCCTCTGCCACGTGGGTCCTAGGGGTGTAGGAGGAAGGGAGGAGGAAGGGAGGAGGAAGGAAGAGGAAGAGAGGCTGATGGGGCGGGTTCACTCAGGAACCGGAGGATCAGGGGAAGCATAGCTGGTGTTTCCCTCACCCTCTCCCTATGCCCTCTGGGGCTCCCTCTGGCCGCGTGGGTCCTAGGGGCGTGAGAGGGAGGGAGGCAGGGAAGCAGAGGAGGGGCGAATGAGGAGGGACCCTCTGGGATCAGAGGATTGGGGGAACACGCCTAGCATTTCCCCCACCCACTCAGGCCCAGGGAACCTCCTGGGGTCCCGGGCCTGGTCCTCTGCCCTCCTAGGCCAGGGGAACTCTGGGGGCCTCCAGCCTCCCTGAGTCTAAGCCCCAACCCCCACCCCCAGGGCCTTTTCTGGCCACATGGGACCTAGCCTAAACCCCGCCTGCTGCCTAAACACCGCCCCTGCCTAAGGTCCACCCCCCCATAGCCAAGGCCTTTTACGGGTTTTTTTTTTTTCCATTTATTGCTACTGTGGTTCTGTTTTACCTCCTGGTTGTTGTTTCATCTTTATTTTTATTTTTTTCTAACATATCTGTTTGTTTTCTAATCTTATTTTTTACTCTTTCTTATTGTTGTGCTCCTTTTTTGTTTTTATTTTTCATGGCCACCCCGCACGGCTTGCAGGATCTTGGTTCTTGGACCTGGGGTCAGGCGAGCTCCTGTGGTCGGAGATCCGAGTCTGAACCACAGGATGAACAGAGAACCTCAGACCACAGAGAATATTCATCAGAGTGAGGTCTCCCAGAGGTCCTCATCTCGGTATCAAGACCTAGCTCTACCCAACAGCCTACAAACTCCAGTGCTGGAGGCCTCAGGCCAAACAACCCATAAGACAGGAAAACAATCCCACGCATCAAAAAACAAAAAAAATGAAACGACAAAAAAAATATCTTACAGTTGAAGAAACAAGGTAAAAACCAACAAGAACAAATAAATGAAGAGTAAATAGGCAACCTACCTGAAAAATAATTCAGAGTAATGATAGTAAAGATGATTCAGAACATTGGAAATATAATGGAGGCACGGATCGAGAAAATACAAGAAATGTTTAGCAAAGACCTAAAACAACTAAAGAACAAACAAACAGAGATAAACAACACAATAACTGAAATGAAAAATATACTAGAAGAAATCAGTAATAGAATAAATGAAGAAAAATAACGAATAAGTCAGCTGAAAGACAGGATGGTGGAAATAACTGCCAAGGAGCAGAATAAAGAGAAAAGAACAAAAAGAACACAAGACAATCTCAGAGACCTCTGGGACAACACTGAACACACCAACATTCGCATTTTAGGGGTCCCAGAAGAAGAAGAGAAAAAGAAAGGGTCGAAAAAATATTTGAAGAGATTATAGTTGAAAACTTCCCTAACGTGGGAAACGAAATAGCCACCCAAGTCCAGGAAGCGAAGACAGTCCCATACAGGATAAACCCTAGGAGAAACACACCAAGACACATATTAATCAAACTAACAATAAATTAAATTCAAAGAAAAAATATTAAAAGCAGCAAGGGAAAGGCAAAGAAACACTTATAAGGGAATCCCCATAAGGTTATCAGCTGATTTTTCAGCAGAAACTCCGCAGGCCAGAAAGGAGTGGCAGGACATACTTAAAGTGATGAAAGAGAAAAACCTACAACCAAGATTACTCTACCCAGCAAGGATCTCATTCAGATTCGCTGGAGAAATCAAAAGTTTTACAGACAAGCAAAAGCTAAGAGAATTCAGCACCACCAAACCAGCTTTAAAACAAATGCTAAAGAAACTTCGCTAGGCGGGAAACAGAAGAGAAGAAAAAGACCCACAGAAACAAACCTAAAATGATTAAGAAAATGGTAATAGGAACATACATATTGACAATTACCTTAAATGTAAATGGATTAAATGCCCTACCAAAAAACAAAGACGGGCTGAATGGATACAGAATCGAGACCCATATATATGCTGTCTACGAGAGACCCACTTCAGACTTAGGGACACATACAGACTGAATGCGAGGGATGGAAAAAGATATTCCATGCAAGTGGAAAACACAAGAAAGCTGGAGTAGCAATACTCATAGCAGATAAAATAGGCTTTAAAATAAAGACTGTTACAAGAGATAAGGAAGGACACTACATAATGATCAAGGGATCAATCCAAGAAGAAGATTTAACAATGATAAATATTTATGCACCCAACACAGGAGCACCTCAAGAAGTAAGGCCACTGTTAACAACCATAAAAGGGGAAATCGACAGTAACACAATAATAGTAGAGGACTTTAACACCCCACATAAACCAATGGACAGATCATCCAAACAGAAAATAAATAAGGAATCATAAACTTTAAATGACACAATAGAACAGACATTTAATTGATAGTTATAGGACATTCCACCCGAAAGTGGCAGAATACGCTTTCTTCTCAAGTGCACATGGAACATTCTCCAGCTTATATCACATCTTGGGTCACAAATCAAGCCTTGGAAAATTTAAGAAAACTGAAATCATATGAAGCATCTGTTCCAACCGCAACACTATGAGATTAGAAATCATTTACAGGGAAAAAAACCGTAAAAAAACCACAAATATATGGAGGTTAAACAGTGCACTGCTAAATAACCACGAGATCACTGAAGAAACCAAAGAGGAAATTTTAAAAATACATAAAAACAAATGACAATAAAAACACGAAAACTGAAAATGTACAGGACACAGTAAAAGCAGTTCTAAGAGGGACGCTTATAAGCAATTCAATCTCACCTCAAGAAACAAGAAATATCTCAAATTAAGAATTTAACCTTACACGTAAAGCAACTAGAGAAAGAAGAACAACAAAAAACAAAAAAAAACAAACTTAGCCAAAGGAAAGAAATCATAAAGATCAGATCAGAAGTAAATGAAAAAGAAATGAAGGAAACATTACCAAAGATCAATAAATCTAAAAGCTGGTTCAAATTTAAGAAGATAAAATAAAATGAATGAAGGGAGATCAATAGTTTTACAAGCATCAACAGATCTGCAGTATAATTATATCCTAGACATATACTCCCTTAGTGCACTTCTGATAAGAAGCTATGGATTAACAGTCCACACTAACTTAGGCTGAGTTGCAGAAGAAAATCTGCATTTATACTTGTGTCACTTTTGCCTGTGCTAAAGAATTCTATTCTAGACAGACTTGCACTATAAAAAGATACATTTGTAATCAACAACAATTGAGAAGATACATGGAAGAAATCACTTCATTTTCATAACAAGAACAATAGCAAAAAAATCAAAAGTATGACGAATGTTTAAAGCAATGTACAAAACCTACATGAAGAAAACTTGTATTTGATAGAACATAAGTCTTTTTTGTTCTATTTACTTTATTTTTAGTCATGATACTTAATGCTTTGAAATTTCAAGTGTTTTTTTTATAGCTTTAAAGAAGGATATACAAACAACACACAGATATACAGTTCTCAGGGTACCTTTAAATGAAATATTTTTCCTTGATGGGCTGTGTCCATTGCAGTGGGCTCATTGAATTTAGATGAGAAGTGTACCAGAGGAGACAGTATGATTTAAAGGGCATGCATTATATAATAGATATGCTACAAAGTGTATTTCTTTTCATCCCTCAACAGCTCTAAAAAGAAGATATGGGGATGTCCATTAGGAAAGCAAGAGAACTGGTTCCAAAATTTGACTCAAGTTTCCTTACCTAGCCCTTACCCCTAGGCAATTAATTCAGGTCTGCCTATTCCAAAGTTCATACACATCCACTTTCCACTGCCCACTGGTGCACTACTCTAATAAACAGTCCAATAAATAGGAAAGGGGAGTGGAGATCTTTGCTTTTCGTTATAGGCTGTTTAGATTCTAAAGAAGGTTTTCTGTTTTGTGGGATACTTACTATTTTCTCTCTCAGATTTGAATTATAAATGCAGATACCTTATCTTCATTATGAAATTATAGACAGCTTGAGAGCAGAATATGATTCTACTTTGTATCCTTTAGAATATCTAGAACTGAGATAATAAATGAACAGACTAGGCATAAAAAGGAGAAGGATTTCAAGAAATATGGGTGGGAGTTCGGCCTGCAGGTGTCCAAGCTGCTGCGGCCAGAAGGGAGTGGCCAGAACTGCTTGAGTATCTACATTTCAGTTTCTGCACCTATCAAGAGTTTTAATTCATCATGGATAATCTGTCAGCAGAAGAAATTCAGCTGAGGGCTAACCAGGTTACTGATGAGTCTCCGGAAAGTACGAGGAGAATCCTGGGTTTAGACATTGAGTCTCAGGATACAGGAATCAAGACTATCACTATGCTGGATGAACAAGGGGAACAACTAAAACACACAGAAGAAGGCATGGACCAAATAAACAAAGACATGAGAGAAGCAGAGAAGACTTTAACAGAACTAAACTAGTGCTGTGGCCTTTGTATATGCCCATGTAATAGTATAACAAATGATGCCAGGGAAGATGAAATGGAAGAGAACCTGAATCAAGTGGGAAGTATCCTAGGAAATCTAAAAAACATGGCCCTGGACATGGGCAATGAGATTGAGGCTCAAAATCGACAAATAGAACGGACCACAGAAAAGGCTAACACCAACAAAGATCGTATTGACAATGCCAATGCCAGAGCAAAGAAACTCACTGACAGCTAAAGCTACTGCTGTACTTTTTTAAAAAAATTTTTATTTATTTATTTATGGCTGTGTTGGGTCTTAGTTTCTGCGCGAGGGCTTTCCCTAGTTGTGGCAAGCGGGGGCCACTCTTCATCGCGGTGCGCAGGCCTCTCACCATCGAGGCCTCTCTTGTTGCGGAGCACAGGCTCCAGACGCGCAGGCTCAGTAGTTGTGGCTCACGGGCCCAGTTGCT
The DNA here is from genome assembly GCF_965194805.1 of Balaenoptera borealis. Lineage (NCBI taxonomy): Eukaryota > Metazoa > Chordata > Mammalia > Artiodactyla > Balaenopteridae > Balaenoptera > Balaenoptera borealis. Next base: position 292,589 of record NW_028123734.1, on the reverse strand, counting down.
CCGCGGCACGCGGGATCCTCCCAGACCAGGGCTCGAACCCGTGTCCCCCTGTACTGGCAGGCAGATTCTCAACCACTGCGCTACCAGGGAAGCCCTGTACTTCTTTATCATTTATTCATTTCCCTAGCTCCTCCTTCAAAGTCATTACCTTTCCAGAGTTTGAAATTTTGTTTCCACACTCTTCTAATTGGGAGATGATGTGGAAGAAGATCTAGGAGTAACAGCCCCCCTATTCTTTTATTTTCTCTTTTTCCCTTGAGGGTAGACTGCTGCTTAGTTTTCCTTCTAGTATTTTCTTTCTCAGTCCATACTCTTAGGTTGGTTTTCATACATCACATATAGTGTTATTTTTCATTCTCTCCATTTACTTAGCAGGTTCTTCTGCTTTCAAAATTTGCAAGCATTGCCAAAGACAGCCATGTAAAAGGAAGCTGGGGGCACTGGGGGCAGGCACAAGGAGGAGAGGCAAGAGATAAGAGGTTGTTACCTCAGTAAAACGTGCAGACCCTAAAGCCAGAAGTTGCATAACCACAGTGAAGATCTAGTTGGGTTTAATTTCTATTTAAGTTGCACTTATTGCCAACTTAGGCCAATGCTTGGTTTTGGAGTCTGTATACACAACATTTTTGTTATACATCACAATTTCGCAACCTCTGCTTCAAAAAAGAATAGAATGAGTTTTCTCAAAGTGAGCTTAATTTCTGAACTCTTCGTGATTCATTTATGTACATAAATTCTATGATCCCATTTCATTTTGCACCATATAGGAATACATGGTATAAATGCATGGCTTTTTATTTTCATATTATTAGTACTATCATTTGGACTTCCCTGGTGGCACAGTGGTTAAGAATCCACCTGCCAGTGCAGAGGACACAGGTTCTAGCCCTGGTCCAGGAAGATCCCACATGCCATGGAGCAACTAAGCCCGTGAGCCACAACTACTGGGCCTGTACTCTAGAGCCCGTGAGCCACAGCTACTGAGCCCACGCACCACAACTACTGAAACCCACGCACCTAGAGCCCGTGCTCTGCAACAAGAGAAGCCACCGCAGTGAGAAGCCGGCACAGCGCGATGAAGAGTAGCCCCCGCTGGCCACAACTAGAGAAAGCCCACACGTAGCAATGAAGACCCAATGCAGCCAAAATAAATTAATTAATTTAAAAAAATAGTATCATGGTCCCATTACAGGCCTATTAACCTCATAAATGTGTCATTAGTCTTTGAAGAAAAAATATGTCAATATGTATATATAATATGAGAATTTCTCTCTAAGCAGGGCTTAAAATTTTTTGAAAAGTTTGACAAAGTATATCACATGAATTCAGATTTACCTCAATGCCAAGAATTATGTTTAGATAGGAAAAAAGAAACTTGTTTTGATCTCAGGTAGAAAATGGTTAGATTACTCTGAGTTTTATGTAGTTTTAAACTTTTTTTAAAACTAGAATGTATTCTGTTTAACTAAAAATGATTTAGAAAATTATGTCTTTGTTTACTTATTGATGACTGCACTCTCATTCTCTTAGCCTTTTGTATTCAACTTCCAGAATCACATTTGTTTAGATCTTGAACAGTGTTATAAGAATTTGATTGGTATTTGTCACCTTTATTTAAAAACTAGCTTCTGCACACTTCAAAGCTATTGATGTCGATTGGTTTGACCAATAACCACTGTTTGATCCCTACAATTAAATTTTGTAGCTAAGGAAACTGTTTTTTCAAATAAGTGATGTGCTTCTGTGACTACTTTTTGGGGGGTGGAAAGCAATCATTTTGTCAGCTCTTATTTGACAAACTGAATAAAGCAAAGATCCATAAATAAAAAAAAAAAAGAAATATGGATAGAAGGGAAGAGGGAATCAATAATAAATTAGCCAGGTAAATATGTCTTAAACAATAGGTTTTAAGTAGACCTAGTATCATTAAGATATTAGTTATTCCTAAATTAATGTATACATGTAATGTGATCCCAATTAAAATAACAACAGTTTTGGCTTTCATTTTTGTTTTGCTGAGTGGTGAGGTGCTTTAGTCAAGCCAATTCGAAAGTTCACATGAAACATAAACAAAAAAATTTAGTAAAACTCTGAATAAAAGAGCAATAAAGAGTAATGGCTCCTACATGATAGTAAACATTCACATCCCTCTCATGTGCCCAGTACATTCACCCCATTCTAATATCCCCCAAAACCTTAACCCATCCCAGCATCAACTCTAAGCTCAAACTCTCACCTAAATATCATCAACATAAAAGGTCCCAAATCTCATCATCTAAATCAGGCATGGGTGAGACTCTGGGTAGTATGGTCCATGCCTGGAAAAACTGTCTCCCCACCTGTGGACCTATGAAACTAGAAAACAACCTTTTGTAATATGGAAGAATCTTTTGTATTCTATTACAAGTTAATCACTAAAGGGGTGTTGCCTATAAGCTTGAATTATACATAATGGCCCATCTCTGGGAACCCTGCTTTCCAGGTAATGAGTATTAAGCTAAAATACCTTTGTTTAGCTCACAGGAAACATCCTGATCAGGCCCACCTGTGAATGACTGCAGGGAGGAAAATATTAACACATCCCCTCCAGAGGCTGATGGGAACTAGGAAGTGTTTGACTTTACTCCCTCCCCTTTTAGTATAAAAGGAGCCTGAATTCTAACTCAGGCAAGATGGTTCTTTGGGGCATAAGCCCACCATCTTCTCGGTCTGCTGGTTTTCCAAATAAAGTCGTTACTCCTTGCCCCTACAACTCGTCTCTTGATTACTGGCCTGTCGTGCAGCGAGCAGTATGGTCTTAGACTTGGTAACACTTTCTCTTCCAGAATAGAGTGGTGGTACAGGTACAGAATAGACATTCTCGTTTTCATCTAGGAATGGAAAGGGGTCACCAAGCGACTCTAAGCCCAGCAGGACAAATCCCATTAGGTTTCAAAGAAGATTCTCTGTGGCTTGATGCCCTGTCCTTTGGGCCAATGGTGGTGGCCTTGTTGGCCCCTGGCCCTAAGCCTGTGTCTCTGGGCTCTACTTCCATGTCCACACTCTGCCTTTGGAACTGTTCATCCTTTTTCCTGAAGGTCAACCCATGTTTGTAGCCAAGTAGTTCTATCAGTCCCACAACCTGTTTGTAAAATCTCAGGAGTTTAATAGCCTCCCTTCATTTCTTCCTGTCTCTGTTCCCTTCAGTCCAAGCTGGCAGTGTTTCTGCTGATGTAACATTCTCAAAAACCACATTGGTCTTTGGTGTGTGTCAAGGGGGTCTACTCCATTAGGCAAAAGAGTTCTTCACTGAATCTCCCCGTATAAGCCCATCTCTATTCCGGGCTTCTGCTGAGATGGTTGAGTGGACCCAGGAGTCACCTACATAATCTCTTCTGCAACACGTTTTCCAGCCACACCTTGGCCCTCTCTCCCCAGCACACTTCCCCCAAAAATGAATTTCCTCGTTTCTTCATACTCTGTAATCTGGATTGGCTTGAAACCTTCCAAATAATCAAGGGCTGGTTCCTTTTTGCCTAGTAGTTCCTTGTTCAATTTCTCTCTTTCCTCGGGCATTTTACTATCAGCAGGAAGGAGCTTTGCTTGGAAATCTCTTCAGCTCCATATCCGAGTTTATTGCGTGTAAGTTCTATTTTCCACCCAGAATGAAGGAACACAATTCAGCCAAGTTTTCTGCCTCTTTATAACAAAAATTACCTTTTCTCCAATTTCCAATAATATGTTCCTCATTTCCTTTTAAAGTCTCACCAGAGAGATTTATATTTATAATTATAATCATATTTACATTTATATCAAGATTCTGTTCATGAACAATAGGATGTTCATGATGAGACGCTTTCCTTACAATCCTTTTGACTTCTCTCTGAGCTCTCACCAGAATCACCTTTAACATCATATTTCTACTTTCTCATCAAGATGATCTAGGATTTTCCAATCACCAACCTCTAAATTCTCCTAGCCTTTACTCATTACCTAAATTCAAAGCCACTTCCACATTTTTAGGTATCTGTTACTATGGCACCTTAGTTCCCAGTACCAGAATCTGTATTAGTTTCCTAGGGGCTGCCAAAACAAATTTTCACAAACTTGGTGGCTTACAACAACAGAATTGTTTTCTCTCTACAGTTTTGGAAGGCCAGAAGTCAAAAAATCAAGGTTTGGGCAAGGTTAGTTCCTTCTGGAGGCTCTGAGGGACTATCTGTTCCATACCTTTCCCCTAGTTTCTGGTGGTTGCTGGCAATCCTTGGCATTTTCCTGGATTGACCACTCAAATCTCTGCCTCCATCTCCACATGGTGTTCTCCTTTGCGTCTCTGTGTGTGTTCTTTTCTGCTTCTTATAAGGACAATCTCATTTGATTTAGAGACCACTCTCATCTAATGGGATCTCATCATAATCCTTACCTTAATTACATCTGCAAATACCCCAATGCCAAATACGTCACATTCTGAGGTTCTGGGAGGACATGAATTTTGAGGGGACACTATTCAACCCATTATGGTTAGTTATACTTCAAGAAAATTATTATTTTTAAAAAGTTTCCAGAGCTTGCTTATATAAGATAGATAAGCTAGTGTATTAGGGCATTTTTCTCCTACTGAAATGTTCTTCTCTAGCCTGTTTGGCCCATTTTAAAATCCTGGTATCCACATGGTGATTTAAAGTGATCCTCCTTTTCTGTCAAGTAAATTAGAATTTCTGTCTCATTATGCTCCCAGTGTTGAATTTTCCTTTTGATCTGATTGACTTCTGAAGTGATAAGTTCCCAATTTGTTCTGGTACTTTGAGCATATAGTTGCTGTTTTACACATCAGAGCTTAAGGCCCCCTGAGGGGTTTCTGTGATTTTCCCAGGAATCTTAACAGTAAGTTTCATTCATATTTTCACACCATATTTACTACTACTTTCCAGACTCCGGTTTATTCTACCAATTTGTTGCATTTTCGTTGATGTGTATACTCTATTTCTCCCTCTCTTGGTCTCTCTGTGGAGTACAGAATGGCTGTGCGCTGCTTTTCTCTGTTACGCGGTGCTGGTGTGACTGGACCCCTCACTAAAGCAGACTCCCCACCCTTCCTGCCGGGTTCTCCTTAAATTTGTCAGTTTTAAAAAATATTCACCTCATAGCAGACCTTATTATGAGGTCTAACATAACACTTGTAGCCTCAATAAAGCCATTTTTAAAAAACTTGTAATTTCCCAACATTTCATGAAATAAGCAGCTCCACGTTTTTTTTTTAATGTTTCCAATATCATGATTTCATCTTTTTGTTATGCTACCTGACCGTGACCAATGTTAATGTTGTGGAGGTTGCTTTCTGATACAAACTAAGTTATAAGAACTTATTTATGGTCAGGAGTATATAGGCAACTTGGGGGCCAAATTCTTCCCCTCTCTTTCAACATTTTATCCAGCCAAGTACATACACATATCAAAATGCAGCCACCAGTGTCATATAACACTCTGACCTGCTTCCAAATTCAGAGTCTGTCCTTTTATCTCATAACATGGCTGTTACCATCTTGTCCAGAGCCAAGTGTTCCTTGATAATATGCATTCCTTATCAATGCAGCCTCTGCATGGAAATCCCTGAAGATGAAGGTTGGTGTAAACCTTCCTATGTCCATGAAAGTGGTATCAACAGTGTTTGATCCATGAACAAAGTACGTGTGCACTTCTGATGGAAGTTGGGAGAAAATGTGAAAGAGTATAATTGTTGGAGCACCCAATGAAATAAAATACAACACTTCAATGTAATGAGTAGCAGGATCTTGATCTACAAGATTTGTAGATCAGGGATATATATATATGTACATGGGAATTAGAGCAAAAATGAGTGGGGATTTTTTGTTTTGTTCTTGAGCTCATAGAGGAGTTGTTAAGAAGACTCTTGCAATCATATCATGGAGGTGCTACACCCACAAAGTGCTGCCCCTTTGGTTTTTCATGGGAGGGAAATATATATATATAAAACCTTTATATATATATATATATATTTCCCTCTCATAAAAATAATATATATACATTAATATTATAGTAAATTATTATATATTGTGAAATATTAATATTACATTAAATTATTATCTTTAAAATTATTATACAATATATTAAATTATTATATATTCTGTATATTATATTAATAATATATATTTCCCATATATATAACCTTTTTATATATATAGATAGATATACACATAACCTTAATTGTTTTGGGGCTAGTATTTCTTGCAATTGAGTGCAGTTTCCAGTTTTTCACTCCCATTCTGGCTTCCCCTCAAAGAATAGTTCTTATGCTTAAACAGAAGTTACTAAAAATCTCAACATAATTCCCTACTACTCTTCTTGATATAGATAGATAGATACAGATAAACATATAGATATAGATAAAACCAATCAACATTACATTGTATAATTGTGTGGTGATGAAATGCAAAGCAAATTTATTTTTATTTATATTCTCATATAAAATATCAATAAAATAAGTTCCATGTAAGTAAAAGTCAAAAAAAGTATGAAAACTAAATAAATATTCACGCCAGTGAGGTCAGGTAAGGTTATGTTGTGGTATAAAAACTCCAAAAATCTTAGCTGTTAAACAACAAAACTGATTTCTTAGTTATATGATATGTCAAATACGTATCATATAGGTTGGCAAGGACAGGGAGGCAAGACTTCACTTGACTGATGCCAAGAGATCTGATCTCCAGTGATTTTTTTTAATGATCTCTCTCGTTGAGAAGGGTGGCATTTGTCTAAAAATCCTTCTCTGAGATCTCTGTCTTTCAATGTATGAATCTATGTAACATCTCAACAGCAGTTAAGAAAAGTGAGTGCTTCTACGTGAAACTGGCTTGAATATTTAGATGAAGAGAACACAGTTTAAGTTTTAAACAAAGTGCATACTCTCTACTTACAAGGGGGTGAGCTCAATGGACATGTAACTACAATCTTGGTATTAGAAATATGTCTTCTCAAAATAACATTACAGAAATACAACTTGAATTTGCTAAAATAAAAAGAGATTGTTTCTCTTTTCTCTGCTTCCCTATATGTGTGTACTTTATTCTTATCCTCCTGGGGGGGATGGCTTTTTTGTTCCTTCAATGAATGTGGGTACCTAAGATTATGTCTTTGGTTCATGAGATGAATCAGATGGGAGTGGGAAAGTGAAACATTTTAGTCTCATTTTAGATTCCTAGGGAAGAATCATGATCATCCAACCCTAGGTCAGAAGCTCATCCCTGATGAATCAACCAGAGGTTCGTCAGCTAAGAATATGACACCTTCTGTAGAGATCATGTGGATGGAAGGCGTTGCAGAGATGAACAGGGTAGAAAGTGTCTCCCAAAAAGAGAACACTGGACAGATAGAACAATAAGTGTCCAGAAAAAAAACAAAGAAAAAGACCCTGAAAAGAAGGTGAGTTACACATCACTGAAGAGTTAGCCAGAAGGACAATTTCATCTAATAGACATTGGGGGTTCAGGGGAAAGGAGTGGTCACAGGTCATTGTTACCAAATGACCCAAGGACTCAGGAACTCTTCTTCATCTCCCAAAGGAGCTTGAGACCGAAACTCAAGAGCACTCCTTGTGTCAGCAGGAAGGAGGTACCACCTTCCCCACATCCACCCTCCTCTTCCTCCTTACGTTCATTAGGAGTCCCTAAATGGGCACATTGGTCTGAATTTTGCCCATTGCCTCCACTGTGTAGTATTTTCTTGTCGCTTTAATTTTCTAATTTTTGTACATGCAGTGTCTTTTCTTGCCTCTTAAAATCATAGATGAATCCAGGGTTTATTTACTTAAAACAGAAAGGTAATTTTCAGCAACTTGGGAATTTTCTTGTCTGTACCCAACACTATCATGGCCTATTTTGAAATGTGAAAGAACATGATGATTCCCAGCCTTAGTCTAACAAGGAGCTAAGTAACTCTGCAATGAAGCAAAATTCTAGATATTTAGCATTACTTTTCTTGTTAAAAAAATTTTTTTTAATATTTGGTTTTACCTGTGTTTTCTTACTGCTTTACCCCACTCTAGTAGAGGATTACCGCCCCCCAGTAATAAAAAGAAGCAAGCATAAAACTTGGAAGAAACCCTCGAGAATACATAAAGAAAAGTGAAATATTTGGATTATTGGTGGAGCTTTTCCCATTTTGTTTTCTACATTCACTATTTAAAATATGCTTCTTACACATAGAAGGGCAGCAAAATGCAATGGCTCTAACAACTTGCAAACATAAAATGTTAATTAAAATTTGTGGCTCTCAAAGTTTCTAATGGCCTATAAAATTCATTCTGCTATCAGAATTTCAGTTTCTGTTCTCTTTTCTTGATTGTATCTCTAATTATAGACTATAAGCTAAAATAATTTTATTTTTATATTTTACAAGAGCTATAAAAGAAAACCACCAAATGTTTAAAAATATAAATGGCTTCCTAAGATTGTTGGTGCAAATACTATTAAATAATTTGGTTTCACTATGAAGTGAAGACTTCTAACAGAAATGACTGTGCCTTTATTTCATGGATTAGAATTTAGGGAAAATAATTTCAAATACTGATAAGGTCTAATTAAATTATGGACATAATTCCATCTGTAGGTGATGATATTACATATTCATTTTCTTTTTTATCTAAATGGCACAAGAATGTGGCAGGAAAAGGTGAGTTATCACTCCATTTTTTGAGTATACATACAAGTTTGGTCTCTTAATCGTACATAGTAGTTAAGAAGTCGAAATGATGACAAAGAAGAGTCAGAAATCAAGACAATGGTGATACTAATAGCTGCCATTCATTAACTAGCCCCATACACCACGCACTGAAACTCCACTTTTTACCACAACACTGAAAGTTACCATTTTATTTTTTTACCAGCTTTATTGATGTATATATATCATATATATTCCCATAGAATTATATGTTATATAGTATAAATATACATATATATATATACCATAAAAGTCACCAAATTTAGGTGTAAAATTCAATAGTTTCTAGTAAATTTGTAGTGTTGTACAACTAAGACCACAACCCAACTTTAGAACATTTCCACCCCCGCATAAAGATCCCTCGTGTTCATCTGCAGCCACTCTTCATTCCCACTCCAATTCTAAGTGATGACTAATGTACTTTCTGTCTCTACAGATTTATATTTTGTGGATATTTCATATAAATAGAATTTTATAATCTGTGCTTTTTAGAATTTACTTATATCTGAGGTTCATCTGTGTTGTAACATGGATGGGCATTTGTATTATTTCCACTTTTTAGCTGTTGTAAATGATCTGCTATGACCATTCATGTACAAATCTTTGTACAGACACACATATTTTTATTTCTCTTGGATGGACGCTCAGGAGTTAATTTTCAAATAAGTGAAAGCGGCATCTTTTTATATTCCCTTGAGCAACGAATGAGGGTTCCAATTTCTCCACATCTTCTCCAGCACTTGTTATTGTCCAGTGTTTTTATGTAGTCATTCGAGTGACAGTGAATTAGGATCTCACTGTGTTTTTTACTTGCATTACTAAAATGTCTAAAAATATTGAGAATCATGTATGTGCTTGGTCATTCCTATATATGTCTTCTTTGATGAAATGTCTATTCAAAAATAGTTGTTTATTTTTTATTGCATTTTTCTCTTCTGGTAATTGAGTATGCTTTTAAAATATATTTTAGATACAAGTCATTTATCATATATATGCTTTGGAATTTTTTTCTCCCAATCTGTGGCCTGTTTTTTCATGTATTAATGATGTCTTTTGAAGTTCAAAATGTTTGAATTTTGATGAAGACCAACTTATCTTTATTTAATCACTTGTGCTTTTGATGTTGTATCTAAGACTTTGCCTAACCCAAGGTCACTCTTTTACTTTATTTTTACTGAAGAGGAAACTGAGGTTTGGCAAGACCAAGGAGACACTTACATGCAAGACTGTGTTCCTCTGCAGGATATTGTCCCTGCACGACCTTCCTCTCCACTCACTGCTACCAGTGTAGAATTCAAGTGAAGTCTGATACTGGGCCAGGTTTTTTGCAAGCTGAAACGTTTCTACAGGCAGCATACCCATTTTGAGTGACTGAAGTTCACACAAAAGGACCAGATGTGTCTATCCAGAAAACTCTCCTCTAGTTTCTTCTGTGTACCTTTGGGATGAAGGTAAGAAACGTACCTAGAATATAATTTTTTACTAGGGAGTTTGAATGAGATAATGCAACTCTGCTTTTAGAGCATGAACTTGTTGATCAGCCCTGTCTGCAGCTGGCTGAGCTGTGGTCCTTACTGGGGAGGGAGGAACCTCATCATGGCATCCTGGTCTCAAGTGGGCCTTCTGGGTGTATGAAGTGTGAGATCCATGCTGGATACTCATGAGACGATATTCTATGTGAATTTGTCAACATTAACCTTTTTACTTCTACCAAATTACTATTTGGAAGTTCAACTATGTACTCAAACTTGAAAGGTTCTGTAAGCAAACACATAGTACAAGTAAGTTTCTGAGGACCATTTAATCATCCCAAAATGGAAAATAATTTTCTTTGAGTTTAAGACCTATAAAAGTATACATTTAAGCTCAACACTGTCCTCTAAACTTTTAAAAAATTTTCTATACAAAAAATTTTTATATGAAAATCAAAACAAATGATTAAATTTGGAGTGATCAAAAATTTCAACTGTATTATCAAATTAGAAAAATGGACTATGTATTGTGACATGCCAACAATTAAGGCTAATCGCAGTGTATGCTGGTTTGATGTTAAAACTGACCAGAGAAATTTTATGATGAATAAATTGTGGAGACTGGCTCATTTTGTATATTTAGAGAGCATTTCAAAAAAGTGTTCTTATGGGAGGCAGCCTCTAAGGTGACCCCCAAAGACCCCTATCTGCTTGTATCCCCACTGTTGTGTGATTCCCCCTTCCCTTAAATATGGGCTAGACTTATTGACTTCTTTCAAACAAATAGTATATAGCAGAAGCATGAATAGAGGTACTGCTTCCAAGATAAGTGACAAAATGACCTGCTCTCCCTCTCTTACTCACTTGCTCTGGAAGAAGCCAGTTTCATGCTATAAGCTGCTCTATGGACAGGCCCACATGGTAGACACTGGGCCTCTTGCCAACGGTCAGGTAGGCCCTGGGGCTGGGGAGTGTCATTCTCTGGCCCTGGGGAGTGGCCATATCTTCAAGGGATCCTCAGCAATGAGAATTTTCAAATCTACAGAAAAGTAAAAATATCCTTTAAATCAGTATGACTTTTGGAAAAACTAATTATTCCAATTAAATGGAGACTGGTCAAACCAAGAGAGGGTGAGTTCATTTTAAGTATCCCTCTATTCTCCAAGCATGTTACAGGTAAGGGCTAATGAGAAAACGCTATCAGCAGCCAATGTCACCGCACTAAACTCTGTGGGCAATGAGCTCTGACCACCATGCTGACATCATAATCTAAACAGTTCCTGGCACTGTTTTACTTGAGGGCTGCACTGAGGGACCAAGGATGTCTTGCTCATTCAAACTGCACATTCTTAATACTTGATGTTCTAACTACTAGAATTTAGGGGTTTATTTTATATTCTTGGTTCAGTGGTAGCTTACTTATTTAGCAAAGGACACAATTCAAAATCAAGCAATTAAAGGGAGCAAAATTTCTTATAACTTATCTCTCTTCAGTTATATTATAATGAATGGTTCTAAGCTACTAGGTATGGAGAACACAGCAATGATGAAAATGGAAATAAACAGGGTATCTTTCAAGGCAGTGCGACTCAAAATGTGCTGATGACTGCAGCATCAACAACATCTTGTATTAGAAAAGCAAATTCCCTGCCCCTAGTCCCAAAATACTGGATCAGAATCTCTGGGTCTGGGGGGGGTCCTCCCAGTGATCCTTACGTCCTCTGAAGTTTGAGAAACACTACACTAAAGAATTTGCTTTCAAAATGTGGCCTTGTCCTAGAACCAAGAGAGTCTCCAAGACTGGCTAAAATTTGATAGCAAATGTAATATAGAATTCTATATTTTTCATTTTCCATTCTGCTGAGGATTAGATGTTAGTAAACCAAACTGGACTTATGATTATTCATAATTTGTGGTTATTCATAATATTATGGTTATTCGTAATTTGTATTCATAACCTAAGATCAATTATTCGAGTTTAGTGTCGAAACCAGTTTCACTATGTATTTTAGAAATCTGGTTGCAAAACTCCTGCACTAGAAAATAGTCAAAAGTTCCACGTTTTTTCAAGAATGACATTTGGTTATCAGCGCATCATCAGTATACACAGTGGGACTGGTGAAATCTGTTGCTGACTGAGAGGCCAGATTTAGAAGGAAGAATTAGGCCTCATTAGGTATAGTTAAGCAATGAGATCATGCATCTAAGAGAAAAAGCAATAAATCTTTCTTTCTTTCTTTCTTTTTCTTTCTTTCTTTTTGTTTTTATTAATATTTCTTTGCCTCTGTCAAGAGAAGTGTTACTGCCTGGGACCTTTCCTGGTCCCCAGGTTTTGGAGGATCTGAGACTGGAGGGAATAAGGATGGGGGTTGGTACATTCCCCACCTTGAGTTCAAGGATATGGAGGGCAGTGCTTTGTGTGGGGATGCGGGGGAGGAGTAGGTCTGATGGTTCAGGACTCAGAGAAGACTGTGTGAGGAGTTTCTGGAAGGAAAAGAAGTTTTTTTTTTTTTTTTTTTTAAAAGCACTTTTTTTTTTTATAGCTACTTTATTTATTTATTTTATTTTATTTTTGGCTGTGTTGGGTCTTCGGTTCATGCGAGGGCTTTCTCTAGTTGAGGCAAGTGGTGGCCACTCTTCATCGCGGTGCAGGGACCGCTCTGCATCGCGGTGCGCGGGCCTTTCACTATCGCGGCCCCTCCCGTCGCGGGGCACAGGCTCCAGACGCGCAGGCTCAGTAGTTGTGGCTCACGGGCCCAGCTGCTCCGTGGCATGTGGGATCTTCCCAGACCAGGGCTCGAACCCGTGTCCCCTGCATTAGCAGGCAGATTCTCAACCACTGCGCCACCAGGGAAGCCCGGAAAAAAGAAGTATTGAGACAAAATTTCCCTTCTTCCCCAGTGAGGCTGTGAGTCCCTCTGAAAAATTCTTTGCATTTCTGGAAACATTTTTTTTTTTTTTTTTTAAATCTGTGCAGCAAGAGTAACTTTTTCTAGCAAATAAAACTGTGAACTGGAAAAATGAATAATCAAAAGAGGAGGGCCTAGGTGGGAAGGGGATTTGGTGATCCCCAGGATCAGCCTGGCGTCTTCCTATCTACCTGCCCAATTTAGTATCTTTCAATTCAGTCATGAAGGGGTTTCCAGGGCCTCTAAAGTGGATGTGCCATATGCCCTGACCTGGGAATTTTGCTCTCTCCTTCAATTTAAGACATCTTTAATCCACCTCTCCCTTCTCCCCAAATTTCAGTCCTCCCTGTGTTATGGTCAGAGATGGTCCCTTTCTCGTGGATTTCTAGGATAGAGACGTCTGCCCCTTTCTTCATACTCATTCCCTTTATTCTACTGCCCTAAGTCTGATGATTATGTTTACCTTTAATTCACCGGGAGGAGGATGTCATGAGAAGGTCGGTGAGGGCCAGGCCTGGGGAAGCGCCACTGGACTGAGGAAGGAGGCTTTGGGTAATATTTCAGAGAAGAGCCTCTGGAAAGGCCGTTCAGTGGGCTGCTTCCTGCCTCTTCCTCAGCTTTTATTTCCAGACTCCATCTACCTCCTCCTTCAAGAATCTTCTGCCTCAAACTAACCTTGCTGCTGACCTCAATCTCATCATCTACTACCTTTAGAGTATCTAGATTCACTGATTCCCAATAACTGATCTCTCCCCTTTTCCTCATTTCCAATAGTTAACAGTTTCCGTCACCTTTGAAATCCCCTTAAAATGCTGATGTCTGTCTCCTAAAACCTGCCATGCTCTTGCCTACCTCTGTTTATCCTGTGTGCCTAGTGGCCCCTGCACACGTCTTTCCCACCAGAGACAGGGAGGTCCCTGTCCCCTTGCTCATGCTATGCTCTCGGCCTCCTACACGTGTCTGCTCACGTTACTATTCTCCAAATTGTCAGTCCTTCTTTAAATTTATGTAATTCCGACACATGCTTAAGAACTAGTGATTTATTTTCTAGTCTTTAAAGTATCTACCATGACCTCTACCTAGTTGAATACTTTTTTTCCCCAGATTCTTTCTGCACTTCTAGTGAATTACAAATGGTTGCAAGCCATGATTTATATACATTTGCTGTTGGCCATTGGGCTATTAACAAATGATATATTGCTGATTGAGATAGCAACATTTGGAATATATAAGATGGTTTTTAGTACCTGATAAATAGAAATTGTCCCCCAAATAGGTGTTACGTGGTGAATAAGAGGTGGTGGGTATGCAGAATAAATCTGATCCTACTGAGAAAAATATTTCTGTATTGAAAAATCACTGTGAAATGCAGGTAAGAGTCGGATCATATTCTCTTGGAATTGGTAAAGTGCTAGAATTTTATAGGTGACAGTGAGTGGCCTGGGTTTTCCCTTTTTGCATCTAATATTCCAGACTTGGGTCTGGAGAAGTCAGCACCCATAAATGCCAATTGGAAAAGGCAAAATAGTGTACACAGTAAAATAAAATCCCAATAAAAGCCTGTTCTCTCTAGCTAAAGGACCAGAATAAGTGAGGCCTAAAGATACAGAAAACTTTTAGGCAATAACTGTTCTACTCCCGCCAAACACCACAGAAAAACTACAGCCCCCTCCCCAACCCTACCAGCAAAGTCCAATCTGGGAGTCTAGACTTCCACCCCTGCCAGTCTGCAATGAGGCACCCCAGTGCTAACTCCCCCAGGCCCTGGGTGTCAGAGAAGCCCTGAAAAGGTATTGCCAGAGTCGCTCCAGATCTTTGCTCAAAACCCATCTACCCCCAACTTTAGTAGGAGTGTCCTCGCTCACAACCCTCCAACCCTCCCCACCCCAACCTTTAGCAGGAGTGAACATAAATCCTTAAGCTAAAGGGTCCAGAGATAAGAAAGGAAGCTACACACACAAAAAAAGAAAAAAAAGAAACAGATGGAGCCGCTTGAGACGAAGATGGCAACGAATCTGACCTCCAACGGACCCTGAGTCTCATTATATGTTGATTTTACTACATTAGCATATTAAATGACACACCTACTGGTGGCCAGGACCAGACATTAAGGACCAAAAATGGATATAAAGGGGGTGGTACCCCACTCCCTCAAAAAAGCCCTGCCCCTTCCCTGGTTAACTAAGGCATGTGTCTCCCCATCCTCTGCCTCACTCCTCTTCCCTTTGTCTTTACTCTTTACAGTTAAATCACTTTCACCAGGTGGGTGAGAAGTTGATCTATGAACTTAATTCCTTCTTCTCCATTTTTTTTTTTTTTTTTGCCCATAGAATAAGGCTTGTGCTGTGTGGATCTCTCGTTATTCTCCTACTCGAAAAAAAGAACCCTGCCCCGCTGAGCTGGGCCTGAACAAGGTCCATATGACTTAATTCTGCAACATAAGGAGCCAGGATATTCATCCTCAGCAGGTGGTAATGCCGGTGGTAATGAGTGACCATCTCAGCAGTGTCCCTGAAGACCACAGAGACCCTGGACTTCCACTTCCACCCAGCAAGAACAAGGCACACTAACCCCTCCCTGCAGAGGTGGTTTCAGAGTCAGGACTCTCACCACCATCCAAAGGTAATGAGGCTCTTCCGTGATGTCAGGTTAGGCAAAAGGAGGAGCAGGAACAAGGCACCCATGCCCCTCCCAGCAGGAGGTATCAGTGAAGGTCCAGTGGGAGCCAGAAATCCCAACCCCACTGAGCAGTAACAAGGAACCCCTCGCTCCCTGGGTGAGAACAGAGACAAATCCAAAACCTGGAGACCATGACCTGGACCCCCATTTCCACCAGGCAGTAATGAGATGGCTTGTCATCCCCTGCTAGAGTGGTGTCAGAATAGGCAAGTCAAACAGAAAATTTATATGATATCCAGAATCTCATAATGTAATACTCAAAACACCCAGGTTTTTATTGAGAATCACTCGTAGTAAGAACCAAGATGATCACAACATATATGAGAAAGGACAAAGACACTCAATGGACACCAACAACAAGATGTCAGACACAGTGGAACCATCTGATTCCAACATTCTTGCATAGCACTGATATTTCATAGGAAAATAAAGAGATCTGATTTATTTGCAGCAAGAACATTCAATAAGTAGGAAATGGGAGAAAACAAAACCACTGTCTTAATTTACTAAAATCTTTACATTGTTTTCTAAACTGCTTTGCAGAGTCTTGCATTAAGAATATGAAATTTAAAGCTGTAGGGAATCCAAAAGGGCTACAGCAGTCCGGTATGAATCATAAGAATTTCTTTATTCCAGGACATGTTTTACTGCCTGGGGTATCTACTACTACGGTCTAGAGTTTGGGGAAAGTCCTTAGCTTACCGTCTTGTGGATGTGGATAAATGATGTGGAAGCACTCATAGATTATGGGAAGTTGCATCCTAGACCACTGGGTAAGCTTCATAAATAACAGTGTTAATCACAGAGAACAAGATGGTATGAGATACACTATGTGACATTGCCATGGACCGTAAACCTTTTCAGACAGGGCTGGATGGTGAAAAGGAGGAACCACCCCCGAGTCAGGAGGACCTGGGTTCTGGTCTCAGCTCAGTGCCTGACTGAAAAGAAATTACTTAATCTCTCTGATCATCAGTTTTTTTATCCAGTGTGTGAGATGAGGGATGTCAAAGCCAGTTGTAAAATGCTATCATTCTCACTACTCAATATAAATACCTACAATCTTCACAGTTGTCTTACAAAACAGAACATGTTATGCATATTCAGGATTATTTTGTTACAACTACACAAACAAAACAATCTATGTGTAAAAATGGTATTTAAATTTCTATGAAGACAGTTATGTATTTTAATTTTGATCTTTTTCAGTAGTGTACATTTTAATCTCCTTAAAAGTACCTTTTATGGCTATCGCATATATACCCCAGGGTTGGTTAACTCAGAAAGCCACTAGACTGATGTCATACACATTTGATCTGACGTCCCATCGTGAATTCAGTTTTTCCATTTGTGAGGGTCTCCTGATCCTAAGAGGCTTTGCAGTGGCACACCAGGGACCGGGTGTTGTCAGATCATGGCATAAGACCCACATCTATGAAACAACTACAGTCCAACTCCAAAAAAAGATGTAAGTGGCATGTGTCAAAGAAGAAATAGAGTTCTATATTGCGTTTTAGGTTTAAAAGCTGTCAGAAGTATCTTATTTGAATTCACCTTGTCATAAACAAGGTAGCGGGGAGGGAACAGAGAATCACTGTTTCAAAAGCTAGGAACCTCACTGAAATCATTAAGATGTTGTGAAACAAAGCTTTGGCTCTGGTGTACAAAGAAGCCATTTGAATGTGTTTTTCTGTATCTTCTGTAATACTTTCCAGCAGATAGGGCTCACTTTTTCTTGTTGTTATTGTTATATTACTTTTCCCCAATTGTTTGTTGGCATTATTGCTTTGATTTGTCTTTTAAAATTTGCAAAATAACGTGTGAAAGTTATGCAGAAGACGTAAAGAATAAAAATAAATGAACGCTCATGTGTAACCACTCTTCCTAAAAAGAAAACTTACCCATATCTTTGAAGGTCTCTGTTGCTCCTTCTTTAATCCTAACCTGTTTGTTATTTCCACTGTTTTTCTTTACAGTTTCGTCAATATGAATATACTGCTAAATAAGATACTGCTTTGGCTTGCATATTTTGAACTTTAAAAAAATGGAATCGTACTGTATGTATTCTGCAACTTGCTGTTTTGCTCAGTGTTACAGTATTCATTATTATGAAAATTTTACTGTAGTCTATAGTCATTGCTTTATTGTATCCCTTATAAAATTATATTAAGCAAACGCATCCATTCCAACTGATTGGATTGTTTTTCCCCCATTTTTGACATCACAGTAAAAACAGCTATGAATATTCTTAAATGAGTTTTCTATATGAAGGAGCTGGAATTTCTCTAGGTTATATACAGTGCAATTGCTGTGTCAAAATGTTTACACATTCACACCTACTAAATTATGAGAAACTGTTTCCCAAGGTGGTTGTAACAATTTACATCCCCACACGCAGTTTAAAGACAATGTCACCTTTTTAAAAATGTGCCCAATTTGGTGTTGTTTGGGAAACGGTATCTCACTGTGTTTTAATTTACATTTCCTTAATTACTAAGGCAGCACACAAAGAAAAATAATTTTAGTTAGTAATAAATGCCAAGAAAAATAAACAAGTCAAGGAGAAACAGATGGAAAGGGGTTACTTCGGAAGAAGGATCAGGGGAGAGGTCTCCCCACGGAGGGTCATCAGTGTTAGAAACAAGTGACGAGATGGGGTGAGCCAGGTAGTGAGGTAGGGGCAGGGGGCTGCAGGGCAGAACAAGTGGGTTCCAGCACTAAGAAGAGGCAGAACAGTCTTTCCTTTTAAGTGCTGAAACTAAGTATTTTTAGCTGATGCGTTAGAGGACAGGCCAGAAGGATCTCAGCTAGACTGGGAGATTTAAGCAGATGGTGTTGAAGAGAAAACAGAGCTTTGGGTATGAAAAGGGGGTGTGTAGGGAGCCATACATGGTGCCTATTTATTCTCTTAATTAGGATCTGAATTACTTTGCATTATATATAAAAAAAAAGAAAATCACATGTGAAAACAAATTTTTAAAAATCCTTGAAAAAAATTAACCTGTCCTGAATTATGCAAATATTTTAAACTTAAAAGAACAATTAAGATCTTTCTAGATTTACACAATTTAAACAAATTTTGATCTATTGAATTTAAGATCTGTGTGGTTTTATAGGACAATGCCCTGTCTGTGTTAAATCTAGATGAAGCATTTCCAGTCCTTTGGAGATGCCTCTTATTATTCCCCAAGTTTTATAATCTGCAGTCCCAATGGGTCATTCATTTTCTGGAGTGAAAAATAATCCTTGCTTTCCTACCTTGAATGTTAAGCTGAGTTGAGTGTCGCCATTAATTCCTAGAAAAGGATTCACTTGCTATTGATCAGTGGAGTCTAGAGGAGCCCAGAGGAAATTTTTCTTATTTTTCTTGTTGGATCACTTAGGGTTCTCTTGCAAGCAGATGCCAAGATGAAATCAGACATGTAAGCGATCTGCCAGGGAAACACCTGTGGAAGATAAAGAAGTGATGGAGCAGGAGTAGGAGGGAAAAGCATTCAAACTGCCTTGCAGATCAGACACCTGTGAAAGGAGACAGGGAAAGGGAGGCTTGTGGAAGAAGAGCCTCAGACTTCAATGCAGCTCTGAGAAAGTCTTGGCTACACGTATAGGGAGTCCCGGAGCAAAGGCTGCCAGCTATGGTAATCCCACATAGGGCAGGGACGGCCCTGTTCCATTATCCAAACATTGGCTGGGAGCAGCCTGGGGAGAGCACAGCCTCGGTGTAAAGGCTGTCAGGGGTCCCAAAGGTCCAGAGGCACAGCAGCTGGAGGCTGTCACTTTCTCACACTCCTCACAGTAGGTTCTTTTGAAGGGTGAGTTGGAAAATATACCTCCTTAGCTGCCACTTAGAAATAAAATATATCAAATTTGCTATAACAAGATGCTTACAGTCTTTGATGTCTGCATAACAATGAAATATGATAAATACATCTGGGTTTCTAACCAATATGCTGATCTATCAATTGCCATGTATAAGAATAGCTCACTGGTTTTCCTAATGATATTGAAGGGAAATAAGAATGATTTGGCTCAAGAGATTATTTTAAAGGACTTTGTTTATAAACAAATTAAAACCTCACAATATTTTTCAATAAAGAATATTCCATTTGGTTTATATTTTTAATTCTCCAAAACCCTTCCCTGAATGAGCCTGCCCCCTGCCCCCATGAACACATTTGGTTTTGGTTCCGTTTGATTTACTAATTTATCTCAATAGTTATAACATCAGATTTATTTTAAAATTCCTTCATAACCATTTAGTGACAATTCTTTACTCTGATTATAAATAGAAAACAAGAAAATATTGAAATGTATATTTGTGCACGTGTTGTGGTCTATGTCTTTTTGTTTTATTTCCAACTCCCAAACTTCTTGGCTATTCTGGTTAGTTTTTACATGGTTTAAACAGAGGTTTTCTGTGCATCTCAAAAGTTTTCCTTATGGAACGTTTTTCGACAACATTTTGCTCGATTAATTTAGATGTGATTTCCCAAAGGGCACCTGACTTGAAAAAATTATTTTATTCATTCAGGGATTGACAGTGCCCAGATTTTAGGAGAACAAAAAAACCCCAGAGAATATGGGGAGGAGTGAAGTAAAAACTGCAACATAGTTTTGAATTTTGAGTTTTCACCGTGAGTATATTTCAAAGGTATCTATGTACATTTTACTTTTAATACTCTGAATAAAGATGTGCAATCTAAACAAGTTCAGACTGACTACAGTTCAGGGTTTTAAAGCATGTAAACTCTTTGGGGAGCTTTACCTTTATAAACCTTGTAATAACAAAGCCATATGAGTCCTACAATCATTATTCATACTTCTTAGTTTCTCACAAGGTAAGCATTATTGACTCTTCTTTCTGCAGAGCATACCTCATTTTAAAACACATTGAATTACGGTTATCAAATTGTGTTATAGTAAATAATCTTGTTTGGTTAATGTACATGAAAGGCTAATTGTGTGGAGATAGAGAGCAAAGTGTTGCAATTTTGCCTAAGATTGGAGAGGGTAAAGGTTAAATTGTTCCTTGAAAACATAAAAACAGAGAGCAGAAAACAACTCTCAATACTATTCTCTGCCATCTTCTTCACACAAGACATATATTATGTCAATGAAATTCAGATAACTAAAAAGCCAAGTGAAAGCAGGTATAAAAATCTCCTATCTTTCAGTTTACCTTTTCTTAGATACTGGCAGGTTTGTTATAACTCAGTGGGTAGCATCACCTGGAACATAGAATTTACTGGTTGTGATTTGTTGTGTTGTTCTAGCTGTAGCTTCAGGGTTTCAAATATACATTTTTACTTATCACAGCCTATCTTCAGCTTTTATTATACCACTTCACAGGTAGTATAAGAACCTTACAGCAGTGTACTGTTTTCTCCCCTTGGGCCTTTTTGCTATTATTATCACAGGTTTAATTAACCACTTATACATTTTATTTACCCACCTATTGATGGATATTTGGGTTGTTTCACTTTCTGGTTATTATGAATAATTCTGCCAGGAACAGTCATGTGTGAGTCTTTCTGTAGACATAATGTTTTCATTTCTCTTGAGTAGTTACCTACTAGTAGAATTTTGCTAGGACATGTGGTAAATTTCTGTTTCACAATTTAAGGAAGTGCTAAGCTGGTTTCCAAAGTGGCTGTACCATTTCACACTCCTGCCAGCAATGTTCCTCTCCACACCCTCACCAATATTTATCTTCTTTCTCTTCTCTGTTAGCCATTCTTGTGGATGTGACTGGGGTTTTAATTTGCATTTCCCTAATAGCTAATGATATTGAACATCTTTTCATGTGGCGTTCACCATTTGTATACCTTCTTTAGGGGAAATGTCTATTCAAATCTTTTGCCCATTTTTAAATTGAATTATTTTGTCTTCTTCTTATGGCGTTTTTAAGAGTTCTTTATATATCCTGGCTACAAGTTCTTTATCAGATATAAATGGCAGATATTTTCTCACAGTCTGTGGCTTATCTTTCCACTTTTTTTTTTCAGTATTTTTTCCAGTTTATTGAGGTATGAATGACAAATAAAAATTGTATATACTTAGGTTGTACAAGTGATTTTTTTAAGTGCCATATGTGATGATTTAATATACATATGTATTGTGAAATGATTACCACAATCAAGTTAATGAACACATCCATTACCTCACATAGTTAGCTTTTCCTAGTGAATTTCAAGTGTACAGTATAGTATTAACTAACTATAGTCACCAGGCTGTACATTAGATCCCCAGAACTCGTTCATCTTATAACTGGAAGTTTGTACCCTTTGACCAGCATCTCCCCATTCTGTCCACGTCCGAGCCTCTGGAAACCACCGTTCTACTCTCTGGCTTTATGAGTTCAACTTTTTCAGATTCCATATGTAAGTGAAATCACACAGCATTTACCTATTTGTGTCTGGCTCATTTCACTTAGCATAATGTCCTCCAGGTTCATGCCAATGGCAGGATTTCCTTCTTTGTTATGGATAAATAATATTTCATTATATGTCTTTATAGATATATGTGAAATATATATATGTATTTGAATATATCGCATTTTCTTCATTCATATAAAACCTCACATTACTTTTTTTAATTTACAAACTAAACCAATATAGAGGCGTATTCTGTAGTCTCCTTTTTCTATTTATCTGTAAGTACAGTGATTCTCTATTGTGCTCCTATCCTCAGGCACCCTTAATTGGTTTACTGTGAATAGGGTTTCTTCTGCATGAACACATGCTAATTATTTATTTGGAATTTCTCACACAATAATTGCTATCCCTGACCCAGTGGTCCCAAACCACTCAGGTGTCTCTAGAATGTTCTGTGCCTAGTGACGCTGACATACAACTATGGAAACCAGCCCTCCTTCAGTGTTTATTATGTGATGTTCAGACCGCTCAGACTTGTTTGCCTCATTGCCTTTATTCCTATTAATACCACATCCCATTAAAGCAGAAAAACACAACAACTGGATACACATAAAAGAGGTCAAGCTTAACTAAGAAACTGGTTCTTTATCCCTCTCTTTGTATCTAATGTTTGGTTTATCTAATTTACAATAGGAAATGGGGTGAATTGGCTCACTTACTAAAAGCAGAAGTCAGTGGAGAAGAAAAATTAATTAGTCAGAGCAAGGGTTCAGCATGCAGTAGCAGGTTGGCCATCTGTGCAGGAGAACAGAAAGCTGCATTCCTGCAGGAGGTCTCTCTAAAGGAGGCCATGCAGCCCAAGGAGGCGCACAGAACTCTAGAACCGACATACATTCATGCTGTGTGTGACCTGCCTTTATCTAAACCTCTTTCTGTCTCACTAGAACTTCTTACTACCTGGCATGATTTACCCAGCATTAGCCCCAAAATTGCAGTAAACTTTCTGGGAAGAGAATAACTTTCCAGTTGGAAAACAGTATTCTTTGCTCTCCCAGTGGCCTTACCTTCTGGGCCCCTGACTCTGCCTAGGCACCTCTGCCCCTGAATTGCTCTCACTGACCACCTGACTTTCTTTTGCTTCTGTCAAGATCCCTAAGCCCCCTTTAATGGAAACACAGAGTGTTCAATGACAGTTGCAGGAATACCCATCAAAAACGGAACACAAGTCACTGACCTATTAGAAGACATTGCAAACCAAATAATTAGCTATTCTCAAAATCAAAGCTCACACTGGAAGCCAGAACTCCCAAAGCCAAGGAAACTACCTGACTGACAAAAATGTTAACATAGCCACTTCCCAAGAAAATTTGTCCTCTGCCACCTACATACTTCCCCTTGCTCAATCTTTTTTACAGATGGGAAACTCTACTTAAGGAACCTACAGCACAACAGCCTGCTAAAACCTGAGGCTGAACAATCTCATTGGAAACAAGCTGGATGTTTTGCCACTCAGATGGATTCTGGAGACACCCAGATGGCCACTTGGTCTCTTCTTGGTTACTTGCCGAAAATTTAGTACACAGCATCCATAAGGTTACACATCAGGACAAAGGGAATCTTGAAGATCTCTTTTACAAGTATTGGTGGGACAAGGATGAAAGCTAACTCTTTTATATGGCCCAGGGATCATGTATTAGTATTTCTATGCTTTTGTCCAATGCACGGCTAAAGTCGTAGAACTGAAGCTCTCTATTTGTGTCTGTCTGTATGTATTTTTGTCTATGAATGTGTAGTAAGTTTCTACCTTTGGATGGTATTACAAAATTGCACTATGAAATTTCTTAAAGAGAATTCTGTTTTGATTAGCTTAAACATAAACAAACACACATAAATTGAATAGTTCTAAAATTACCAGAAATTAAGGAAACTGAACTTCTGATATTTTCATGTGCTTAAAAATGTATTCTTATGGAAACTAACTAAAAAGTTTGTAAAATTCAAGTTTACATAATTAAGGCAAATCTTTGTCAAAAAAGACTAGCTTAATATTATTGGTTTAATAAAAACAGCTATGTTTTCAACATCATACATTTTTATTCTACCTGGATATGCTCTTCCTAAACTTATAAAATTTTTCTGATTGAATAAACTAGCATTGTATCTACCAGATGTTTCAGATTATGAAAAATGTAAATTTTTGTTTAACCAAATTGAATCATTATTCAAACCAATCTTATCTTAACAGTGCTTATGCTTTGTGGTATGAAGATAGTTTCCAAGATCTTTAGGTAACTTAAAATGTTAGACTTATGCTAAACTGAGTTAAATAATAGTATTCTTTAGATACCTATACATTTTTAAATAAGATAAAATACTGAAAATTAGTTACTAAACATAATTTTAAGTTTATATGATTTTGCCTCTAATTTTCACATGGAAAAGAGAGGGTACAGACTTTTTACTTACTATAATATTTTATGTTAATATTTCTCTTCTTCATTTTAGAATCCCTCTTTTAAGATGCCTGATCTCCAGAACTCTAAAACGCTCATCTTTTCCACTTCCTCTCAACAATTGTTCAAATGATTTTGCAGGAACAACGCCAAACAAGAGTCTTCAGGAGATTATTCCTTAGACCCAGATTTGCCCCACTCAAAGGTTTATGATTGCCTCTGTGTTGTTCAACAATGAATGACATTTCTTGGTCATGAACAAAACTGAGGCCCAACCGTTTTGAATTTTACCTGTGATTTGTGATCTCAGAAAACGGCAACAGTTAAGAAATCACCCTATCCTCTGTTTTCTGAAATCCTCCACCTTTTGTGTACCACAAAGAACCACCCCACTTAAGATAAGATTTGCTACCCAGGCCTTCTCAGGATTCCCCTAAGACCTGGAGATCACTCCCTTGTTTATCGGTGACCAGGGAAACACCAACTTTTCCCCTTTTGCCTTAACCTGCTGATAAGACCAGGCACTGATCTCTCAACTTCCCTTTCTTTGTTCCATGAATGATTCGCTGAGCTCAGAACTGTTTGTCCTTCTAAAACTAGCCAGACACAGAGATGAACCTTCCTGTTCATCTAACTGACTGAGACTTCACCTAATTGCAAAATAATTCCAACTGTAAATCAGCCCCACCTGTAACTTTTCTACTTTCCCTAAAAAAGTCTAAGGTAAAAACCACCCTGCAAGACATTCTGATCTTCTTATTGCAAAAGCCTGAATAAAATCAATCCTCTTACTTGTTTTGTCTTTGAAAACATGAATCAGGGCATATATATCCAGCAATCTATGTGGGCATATTCTGTTACATACATTAATGGGGCATACATAGCTACAGTGACAGCTGTATTAGCATCCTAAAAAGAACTAAATAATCTATATAGCCAAATGAGGGACAATGCGGAGAGAATCACCTGGAGTGGGGTGGAGAAACTGACTTAAATGTGCTAATTTTTCCAGGATTTTTTACTTTTCAAAAATTAGGAACTGAGGGCAAGAGATGCACCATTAATTTATTTGAGACAGTTTCATAATTAAGCAAGTACACTTAAGGAACATATTAAACTACTACTTTGGGAATAATTTTAGAATAACAGCAAAGTTGCAAAAATAGTACAGACTGTTCCTTGTACCCAGTTTCCCCTAATGTTTCCATTTTATCTCCTCACTTAAGAGTGTAAGCTATACTTCTTAAATTTTTTATGGTTTCCTTAGAGTTTACAATATGCATTTTTAAAATAATCTAATCCCACCTTGAAATAACACTACACCACTTGATGGGTGCAGGAACTTTATAACATAGTATTCCCAATTCTTTTCTCCCATCCTTGTGACGTGGCTGTCATTAATTTCACTTATCCATGTGCCATAATTCCTTAACACATTGTAACTATTGTCCCTTAAAACAGTTATATGTTATCCATTAGGCCACCAGGGCTGATAAAAGTTATTTTTTAGATTGATTAAGAAGCAGAGAACTCAAGGATTTAATTTTACCAGCATTCATTTCTCCTTGGAAGTTCCTCCTTTATGTAGCTATAATTTTCTGATCTTTGTCAGTTGTTCTGTTTTTAATGTTCGTGGTAACATAGGTGCCAAAGGCTTCAAATTCCTCTAATGTCCTTGTTTTTGTCTCTCCTCTTTTTTTTTTTTTTTTTTTTTTAATACTTATTTATTTGGCCGAGCCGGGTTTTAGTTGCGGCATTCAGGATCTGGTTCCCTGACCAGGGATCAGACCTGGGCCCCCTGAATTGGGAGCACAGAGTCTTAACCACTGGACCACCAGGGAAGCCCCTTGTCTCTCATCTTGATTTGGGGGTTTCCCTAAGTACTGTTGCTCAGCTTGAGTCTGTGTCTTGCAGTTCTCTTGGCTGTGATCTACTCTTAACTATCCTGGAGGCCTGCGGGTGTGATGGTGAACTGTGCGGGAGGGAAAACATTCTATAATCTTGCAGTAAATCCCAGTCTCTAGTGGGACTCTGTTTGAGGGTGTGGCCTTCACAACTGTTTCTGACTCTCCCCGAGGATATGGCTCTTTCCCCTGCACCTACGCCTTCCCTTGGCTGCAGCATTTCCTTGAAGCCCTATCCCCTGCTGACATGTTCCCCCAACACACCGCATCACATGAGAAAGGAAGGATGTAGAAGGCTGAATTGGGGGAGAATTTATTTCCTCTAGCTGGGATAAGATTTCAGAATTGCACTCTGGCCAAGTCCTTTCTCTGGAGAGTAAGATTCTGCTACATAGAAAGCTCCATTGCCACCCCTTCGTCCCCACCCCCTCCAGAGCCACCTCGGGCACCTCTCTCCATCCTCACCATGAGAGCCTGCAGGGGTTCCTGAAGGTAATGCACCCCAAGAGTCTGGCTCCCAGGATTTTCTCCCTCTCAACTAGTCATCCTTGGCTTCCAGCAGTTTGTCAAAATTACCTTTTAAGTCATCCTGCTAGTCTATGGCTCCTGCTGCAAGTAAGCAGATCTTGGCTCCTATATCTCTCTGGATGTGCCTGGCTCTCCAACTTTCGGGGTGACAATTAGCCTTGCAACTTTAGTTCTTTGATGAGTCTATGAAAACTTGCTGATTTCCAGTTTTTCCAGATTTTCCTTATCATAAGGATAGGAGTGATGACTTCTGGAAACTGCTTCTCTTAATGTTAACATCTTATATAACCATAGTACAGTTGTTAATACTAAGAAATTAACATTGGTACTACACTATTAAGTAAAATGCAGACGCAGACTTCATTCTACTTTCACCAAGCTTTTCCATTAACGTCCTTTGTCTGTTCCAGATCCAAATAAGAATAACATGTTGCATTTAGTTACCTATCTGCCTAGTCATCCTCAATCTGTGAGAGCTTCTCAGTCTTTTCTTGATTTTCATGACTTTTTCAAGTTTGAATATCTCTCATTTTGCTTTTTTCTGATATTTTCTCATGATTAGACTTGGGTTATGGGTTTGGGGGAAGCATAGTACAGAGGTGAATGCTTTTCTTATGCATCATATCGGAGGGTACATGATTTCAAGATGACTTGTAATTGAGGATGTTATCAGGACCACTAGACTTAGGTGGTACCTGCCAGGTTTATTCACTGTAAAGTTATTCTTTTTCTCTCTCAAATCTCTGTTAGCTAGAAACCCAACACTAAACCCAATACATGATCAAAATAAAACTCCACTTCTTGGAGGCAGGAATATCTAAATATCTTTATATATTATTTGTAATTTTTCTGTAATTTATTTTTCTGGTCAATGATTTATTTATATAAGTATGGACTCATGGACATTTATTTTATTCTTTGGTTTATAATCTGGTATTTGGTTGTTTGTTTTGTTGCTCAATTTGTTAAAATTCTCTAGTTTAATCTCTGGGCTTATAATTCATTCAGTCTGTGTCTGTTTTAAGTAAATGAATGTCAAGTTGCTGTTTCTCCCTGCAGGTGCCTGTCACTCTCTAGAGTTCCTGTTGGTTGCTTGTCCTGCAACCTCAGTTTTAGGAAGGGTTTGAAAAAAGTCATTAATTTCCAACAACACTCTTTCCAGCTCTCTACATCTCTGAAGTCAATTGTAAAATGTTGATACCTGCCTTTCCTGCCTATCAGGAACACCTTTCCATTTATTCAGAAAAATGTTTCAGAAAAACACCTGGTAAAACATGATCTAAGAACTCACATGAAAATAATGGATGTATAATTACAATATAATTTTTGACTCATTGGTTCTATGTGCTTTGAAGTCTTTTCATCCAGGCTGGTGACATTGAAGAAAATAAAAATGGAGAGATTATTTCTTAGTTTCATTTCCATTCTCTCTCTTTGCATCACTTCCATTTGTCCCTCACTTGATGGAACCTATTACACACATGAGGACCACGACTCTTGGCTTGTTTTACACCCACCTTATCAATCATGCTTTTTTGCCTTACAGCAATATGCTCACTCCCTGCTTTGTCCACAGTGGTGAACATAGTAAATTATCTAAAACAGAAAGCTCACATTACTCCCATAAAGCACAGAAAACAAGCAGGGGGAATGTGCATGTAACACCCCCATCAAGCAGCCCTCGCAGAGAGGTATAACAGTAAATATCAATGGCGATAAAAAGTGAAGGCTTTTCAAATGGCCACACCTCCCAGGATCTTAGAAAGAAATGCAACGTGCATTTAGGACTCGAAGAGGTTTAAAGGTCAAAACAGGTCAGAGAGAGTAGACCTAAAACCATCTTATAGATTTGAGCAATTACCTGAGGAAAAAACCCATTTCCTAATATACCTGACAGATGCTGAGGAAGTAGTAGGGAAATGTACCATCTTGTATGATAAAACACAATAAAAACGTATTCTGACAGGAGACCAATGACATTTAAATTGTAAAAAGCTGTTTTCGCCTTTCTCTCCAGACAACATTAATTAGAAAGAGATCCATACCTATGGCGGGTATTATCCAAATGAACTGGATAATCCGCAGACCACTTGAATTAATAAAAAAAAAAAAAAACTTTTGATTGTTGAGGGCTCAAATTATTTGTCAAAAAACAGAAAACTTAAGTTTCTCAACTGAATATTATCACAACATTAAATGATGACTCCAGAAACACTAAAATTGGAAAGGGAAGCAAAAAGTGTACTGTATATTAATGGCCTTCCTATTGTATCTTCAGCTTCTGCTGAAATAAGTAATGATTCAATAGGAGAGAAAGGGAATCTTTCTGAAATTCACCTTAATAACTGAGCAGCAGGCACTTCCTATACTTATGGCTTCTTTTATTACAGAGATAAAAATCATCACATAGGTCAGGGAAATAATCCAATGTAATACTGATTAATTTTTTAGGGGAGGGGCCTTTATTTAACACGAGGGTTCCTCTCGACTATACACACTATTCTAGTTGGATTAGGTTTTCTGGAAGAGTTTTCTTATTGATTTACATTCTAAACACATGCCCTAAAGGCTTCATAAGAAATATACATGTAAGCCTAGAAAAGTACTGAGCAGGATTAGGTTTTAGAGTTTGTTAAATACAAGAAACAACATTAGGATTGTCAAGAATATGATGCAATAGAAAAATAAGTCATTTAACATACTGGGTTACACCAAATTCTTTTTCTGCATCTACTAAGGTGATCATTGGACTTTCCTCCTTTATCCTACAAATATGATGTGTAATAATGATTGATTTTTTGGAATGTGAAAACAACCTTGTCTTCATGAAATAAACTCTCTTTAACGGTTTTTGTGTCCATTCCCATTTCCCCAAGATTTTTCATTTCTTAATTTCTGGCAGTGCTAGATTTCTCTCATCCTCTGTCATTCCTTCCACCTTGCTGGAATTTACACGCGTCGCAATCCAGACATTAGCATTGTGTGTCATAGCAGAGAATGCTGAGACCAAAGAAACAGGCAAACCGGAAGACTATGGTGGAGGTCGTGGCATAGCTGTTAATAAGACCAGGAACCTTTCATTTCAGGAAGAACCACAATCTCCCTCATAAACATAGATGCATAATTCATAAACAAATCATAAGCAAAATATAGCACAGTGAAGATAAGATCTGTGATACTAAAGTCAACACATACATTGTCTTCAGATCCAATGACAATTCATATCATCTGCGGTGCATAAATGAGCAAAGGTAGTGGGCTATTTCCCCAAACTGGTACTTTACTATAAGGATGAAGGCTAAAAAATTCTATTTGGTGGCATAATAACAAATACATGATGGTTCTTATTAGTTTTCTTTTATTTCCTCCTTAGTCCCATGCTGCTATGTTAGGCATATTTTAGTGCCCAATATCTACTTATTGGCTTATTGGAAGGCCATCTTCATTATACAAGGACAATCAGGTCACAGTTGGCTTGAGCTGTGTGGTATAAAAATACAGGACTAAGAGTCAAGGGACTGTGTGATAGGCCTATTTCTGCCACAAACTAGACATATGATCTTGGGCAAGTCACCTGGCTCAAACCCTACCTAGGCCTTGCATGGAAGAGGGACGCCTGGGCCCACAGAATCTCAGGGTTTCTCCATGTTGCTTGAATCTGCCCAAAACTGTCCCTGCTCTCCAGAAATTTGCTATCTAGGAGAAAAGTCAGACATATCCGTAGATGATTCCGCTATCAAGCAAATGCTAAGTGGTTTGACAGAAGTAGGATGATACATGTGGAGAAATGTACTTTGCAGGATTCTCTAAAATTCTCTTAAAGGAAGTTTTTAAAGAACTACACTTTGAATCATGCTTACGATGTTACAGTACTGTTGTAAAAGTGTAGAAAGAAGGAAAACCTTGATCAAAACAGCAAAGTAGGGTTGAAATGCATATCATCAGAAGTTTCAGTGAAAAGTGATACACTGGGAATTTGATAGTAAGAACACCTTGACAAACTGCACAGTTATGGTCTGACAGTGCTAAGGGCAATTCTATTTTCAGACATGCTTGTGAGGCTCTTTTTTTGTGTTAGGTCCCACAGATATACATTATTTATGTCACACATAAACTATTAAACTATTAAATGGTCAGTATTTTAAATGGAACCATACCTGACACTTCACAAGTGTTATGTGTTTTTAAATACAAAGTAAATAAAATAACTCACAGTATATCCACTATCTTACTTGACATTCTTCTATATTTTTCTTAATTTGTTCCTACATCATTTGATGATAAGAGGCAATAAAGTAGCAGACTTGAATTTCAGTCCCAGCTCCAGAAAGAGACCTTTGTTTGACTTGTTAAGTATAAAGTTGTCTTATCTCTGGAGGAAGACATTAAACATGATTTTGGTGACTACTAAGAGAGTTAACTATGCAACAAATTATTCTGTGATCAAAATATGCATAAATTGGAAATAAATATACTAGCTTAGGGTAATAAGAACAACTTATACAAGACCTCTTTTGGTATAACCAAGATTATCTTTTTATCAAGTAAAAAATCATCTTTCCATAATCTGTAAGTGTTTGTATGTGTAACTGTCTAATACCTACAAAGGTGAATATCTAAGCACTCATGTGTACAAAAGGGTTCAGAGAATCAATAATTTGTACTCAGGAAATGATGCCCAAGACCCCCTCCTCGGGTTCCATTAATTGGCCAAAGTGGCTCACAGAATTCAGGGAAATACATATATTTACCAGTTTATCGAAGGATATGAGAAAAGATATAGATGAACATTCAGATGAAGAGATACATAGGATGATATCTGAGAAGGTCGCAAACTCAGGGGCTTCTGCCCCCGCAGTGTTGGGGTGTGTCACCCTCCCAGAATGTGGATGTATTCACCCACCTGGAAACTCTCCAAATCCTGTGCTTTAGGGATTTTTACGGAAACTTCCTCATGTAGGCATGTGATCAGTCATTAACTCCCTTTTTAGCCCTTCTCCCTTCTCAAGAGACTAGTGGGGTGGGGCTAAAAATGTCAAGCCTGCATCATGGCTTGGTCTTTCTGGTGATCAGCCCTCACCCAGGAGCCATCCAGGAGCCCACCCAGAGTCACCTCACGAGAGCAAAATGAAACCAAGCCCAAGCTCACTCTGCTCGCTGCACGACAGGCCAGTACATCAGGAGACGAGGTGTTGGGGTAAGGAATAATGACTTTGTTCAGAAAGCCAGCAGATTGAGAAGATGGTAGACTAGTGTCTCAAAGAACCATCTTCCTCCAGTCTGAATTCAGGCTCCTTTTAAACAGAGGAAGGGGAGGGGGAGGGGCCCACTGCAAAGCCAACCAGTGGCTGAGTGGGACTGCTGATGGTTGCTCGCTCATAGCCACGTGCCTGCCCCATCCCTATCACAAAAAGACACTTTTATATAAAATAGATAACTAATAACGACCTACTGTATAGCACAGGGAACTCTACTCGATACTCTGTAATGACCTATATGGGAAAAGAATCTAAAAACGAGTGTGTATATGTCTATGTATAACTGATTCACCTTACTGTACAGCAGAAGCTAATACAACATTGCAAATCAACTATAACCCAATAAAAATTAATTAAAAAAAAAGACACTCCTATCACCCAGGAAATCACAAGAGCTTCAGGAGCTCTGTGCCAGGCACTGGTGGCAGAGACCAATATATATTTTCCATTATCTCACAGAATCATATTGGAAGGTGATTCCTTGCATGCCCAAGCCTGATTTTCTAGGTCAAGATGAGACTCACATTTCAGTCATAAGTCCCCCTGCAAATGAAGCAGAAATCAGGACCCACCATGATCTCCACTGATTCTACTTGTCTAAATTAGGGACCTCCATGCTCCTCAGGTGCCCTAGTTGTTCACACTGAGGACTGTCATGCCCCAGTGACAATATCATAAAGGGTGAAGAGACTGTAATAAAAGCAACAGTAGATGCTAGAGACATGTTCTTGAACATGTACATTCATGACAGTATAGCCAAGTAAATATTTCACATATTAAGAAAAATTAACCAGCTAGTGATTAAAAAGTACAATCCCTAAGTGAATACCCAATTCCACCTGCCAAAAGGGATGTCCAATGATGTCATAGGGGATTTCCTATAAGACTCAAAGTGCCCTCTCTATAAGGTACAGGCAAGACTCGAAGCTCCAGGGTCCGGAGAGGGTAGGGTAGGAGGGGGAAGGCAAGGTGTATTCTGAAAAAGAGAATATGTGTAGAACACACTAGGGATATCAGAAAAGGCTACTGTAGATGACTTTAACCCAGGCCTTGGTCCTCCACTCCCAGTGTCTACTCTAAAGATGAGAACCTAAGCTCACCTAACCCATTTCTGACTTCTGGGTGTTCCACACATGTTTCTAAACTCTGGAGAATGGAGACTGTCTATTTTGGGCAGAGTGAGAAGAAATGTGGTCAAGACAATATACAAAAGATTTAGAGAAAATGAGGACATGCTTAATTTTTGGATTTGAATATACTGCAGTGGTCTGTCAAAATATGTGTGTGTGTGTGTACAGTTTTTGTGAAGCTTTTCTAACTTCAGAAGTATAAAATGTTACTAACACAAAACATATCATTTAGAGGTTAAATTACTTATCTTTTTGTTCTACTTGGTTTTGTAAATTTGAAATAATCATCATTAGTTTGAATTTTTGTGTTAATTATTCTGAGTGAAGTCGGCAAAGGTGGATGGAAACTATAACAAATTAAATATTCAAAATTAAATAAGTATAAAAAAAGTTCTATTTCTGGGTTGATGAAAGTAAAAAACTTATTATATGGGAAAAGTGGTGTTCATATTTGCAACAATGTGGATGAATCTAGAGGACATCATGCTAAGTGAAAGCCAGACAGAGAAAGGCAAATACTGCCTATTATCAATTATATACAGAATCTACACAGAAAAAAGTCAAACTCATAGAAACAGAGGAGTGTTTGCCAAGGGCTAGGGTTGGGGGAAATAAGGAGAGGGTGGCAACAGGGTACAAACTTTGAATGAGAGGAAAGTCTTAGGATCTAATGTACAACATGGTGACCAGAGTTGATAATACTGTATCGTATAACTGAAATTTGCTGAGAAAGTATTGATACAACTTAAATGTAAATATGCGAGATGAAAAAACGATGGAATTGTGAACAAAGGAGATTGTGAGAGTTAAAATCGTTGGGAAGCAGCCAAAATCCTGGGAGAATTTCAGAGTTTCAAAGGCTATGAAAATGGTGGGTTCAAGCCGAGATCCCCAAGAGATCTGAGGAACCAGGAAAAATGTGATTTCCAGGTGGAATGGATAGAAAATTGACTAAGGTCTAGAAGACCCATGAGGGTGGAGGGATAGAGCTGTGGGGCGGATGGTGGGGAGGGGCCGTGGTCCAGCCTCCTCCTCTATTACTCCCTCCCCCACTCTCAGGAGCCCTTTGTGACCAGACCACAGCTCTATGATGTAGGCCTAGGACTTCAGTCCCCAAGTACACATCCTGTGCTCAGTTGCCTGAAGCCAGCAATGTGATTCAGATGATGGAGAATCCTCTCTTTTCTCTGAAAAGCACTTTTGATACTTGGCTGTACTCCAGTCGCACTTCCTGGGCGAGTGCCACCATCCTTGGCTTTCTGTGTGGACTGGGGCTCTATTTCCTGTTACTCTCCTACCTCCAGAATAATCTATCTTCACCACCTCCTAGGAAACATGGAAACATCACGAAGGTAAGGAACCCTTGGGCCAGACCCACAAGCACATGCTTCTCCCTTCTTTTCTATTATTATTTCCACTTTTCTGAATCACCTACAGAGACTCCTGAAATGGGAAAGAATTGTTGATTTCCAGTGTTTCCAGATTTTCCTTATCGTAAGGATAGGAGTGATGACTTCTGGAAACTGCTTCTCTTAATGTTAACATCTTATATAACCATAGTACAGTTGTTAATACTAAGAAATTAACATTGGTACTACATTATTAAGTAAACTGCAGACTTCATTCTACTTTCACCAAGTCTTTCCATTGATGTCCTTTGTCTGTTCCAGATCCAAATAAGAACATGTTGCATTTAGTTACCTATCTGCCTAGTCATCCTCAATCTGTGAGAGCTTCTCAGTCTTTTCTTGATTTTCATGACTTTTTCAAGTTTGAATATCTCTCATTTTGCTTTTTTCTGATATTTTCTCATGATTAGACTTGGGTTATGGGTTTGGGGGAAGCATAGTACAGAGGTGAATGCTTTTCTTATGCATCATATCAGAGGGTACATGATTTCAAGATGACCTGTAATTGAGGATGTTATCAGGACCACTAGACTTAGGTGGTACCTGCCAGGTTTATTCACTGTAAAGTTATTCTTTTTCTCTCTCAAATCTCTGTTAGCTAGAAACCCAACACTAAACCCAATACATGATCAAAATAAAACTCCACTTCTTGGAGGCAGGAATATCTAAATATCTTTATATATTATTTGTAATTTTTCTGTAATTTATTTTTCTGGTCAATGATTTATTTATATAAGTATGGACTCATGGACATTTATTTTATTCTTTGGTTTATAATCTGGTATTTGGTTGTTTGTTTTGTTGCTCAATTTGTTAAAATTCTCTAGTTTAATCTCTGGGCTTATAATTCATTCAGTCTGTGTCTGTTTTAAGTAAATGAATGTCAAGTTGCTGTTTCTCCCTGCAGGTGCCTGTCACTCTCTAGAGTTCCTGTTGGTTGCTTGTCCTGCAACCTCAGTTTTAGGAAGGGTTTGAAAAAAGTCATTAATTTCCAACAACACTCTTTCCAGCTCTCTACATCTCTGAAGTCAATTGTAAAATGTTGATACCTGCCTTTCCTGCCTATCAGGAACACCCTTCCATTTATTCAGAAAAATGTTTCAGAAAAATACCTGGTAAAACATGATCTAAGAACTCACATGAAAATAATGGATGTATAATTACAATATAATTTTTGACTCATTGGTTCTATGTGCTTTGAAGTCTTTTCATCCAGGCTGGTGACATTGAAGAAAATAAAAATGGAGAGATTATTTCTTAGTTTCATTTCCATTCTCTCTCTTTGCATCACTTCCATTTGTCCCTCACTTGATGGAACCTATTACACACATGAGGACCACGACTCTTGGCTTGTTTTACACCCACCTTATCAATCATGCTTTTTTGCCTTACAGCAATATGCTCACTCCCTGCTTTGTCCACAGTGGAGAACATAGTAAATTATCTAAAACAGAAAGCTCACATTACTCCCATAAAGCACAGAAAACAAGCAGGGGGAATGTGCATGTAACACCCCCATCAAGCAGCCCTCGCAGAGAGGTATAACAGTAAATATCAATGGCGATAAAAAGTGAAGGCTTTTCAAATGGCCACACCTCCCAGGATCTTAGAAAGAAATGCAACGTGCATTTAGGACTCGAAGAGGTTTAAAGGTCAAAACAGGTCAGAGAGAGTAGACCTAAAACCATCTTACAGATTTGAGCAATTACCTGAGGAAAAAACCCATTTCCTAATATACCTGACAGATGCTGAGGAAGTAGTAGGGAAATGTACCATCTTGTATGATAAAACACAATAAAAACGTATTCTGACAGGAGACCAATGACATTTAAATTGTAAAAAGCTGTTTTCGCCTTTCTCTCCAGACAACATTAATTAGAAAGAGATCCATACCTATGGCGGGTATTATCCAAATGAACTGGATAATCCGCAGACCACTTGAATTAATAAAAAAAAAAAACTTTTGATTGTTGAGGGCTCAAATTATTTGTCAAAAAACAGAAAACTTAAGTTTCTCAACTGAATATTATCACAACATTAAATGATGATTCCAGAATCACTAAAATTGGAAAGGGAAGCAAAAAGTGTACTGCATATTAATGGCCTTCCTATTGTATCTTCAGCTTCTGCTGAAATAAGTAATGGTTCAATAGGAGAGAAAGGGAATCTTTCGAAATCCCCAAGAGATCTGAGGAACCAGGAAAAATGTGATTTCCAGGTGGAATGAATAGAAAATTGACTAAGGTCTAGAAGACCCATGAGGGTGGAGGGATAGAGCTGTGGGGCGGATGGTGGGGAGGGGCCGTGGTCCAGCCTCCTCCTCTATTACTCCCTCCTCCACCCTCAAGAGCCCTTTGTGACCAGACCACAGCTCTATGATGTAGGCCTAGGACTTCAGTCCCCAAGTACACATCCTGTGCTCAGTTGCCTGAAGCCAGCAATGTGATTCAGATGATGGAGAATCCTCTCTTTTCTCTGAAAAGCACTTTTGATACTTGGCTGTACTCCAGTCGCACTTCCTGGGCGAGTGCCACCATCCTTGGCTTTCTGTGTGGACTGGGGCTCTATTTCCTGTTACTCTCCTACCTCCAGAATAATCTATCTTCACCACCTCCTAGGAAACATGGAAACATCACGAAGGTAAAGAACCCTTGGGCCAGACCCACAAGCACATGCTTCTCCCTTCTTTTCTATTATTATTTCCACTTTTCTGAATCAACTTCAGAGACTCCTGGAATGGGAAAGAATAGGACATCTACTCCTAAGAATAGGACGTCATCCCTCTAAGGGCAAGCCAGCCTGGGCAGGGGATAGAGTGAACACTAGGATTTGTATCCAAAGATCTCAGACCAGTTGTCCAGGTGTGGTAGAGGGCTCCAGGGAAAGTCTCACACACAGTGACCAGAGGTCGAGGACTGGATACTGAGTTCAATCTCAGCCAGAGGACAGGCCCATGAGCAATGGATCACCAGCTGTGAACATGTGTCTCGGATGAGGGCTGATCTGCTGGCAGTGCTGAGGCCCTGAGAGCCTCAGAGCGGGGGTTGGAGTGGCCCTGGCCTCGGGAAGCAGAGACCCACCTGTTGGAGCTCAGATGAACCCGTAGTTCAGAGAATGTGTGTGTTTCTTGAGCAGAGGAACAATGACAAAAGAAATCCAGGGTGAATCTCACATTGAAAATCCTTCTTTATGTTCTTCAGAGAAGGAAAACAGAAAATATTTTTATCCTCTTTAAAAATGAGTGAAAGGAAAGAAAAACCACAGAGCTCTGTTAGTTAAATGTAAAAAGTCATATTATGTATGGACACTGAGTGTCTGATGCTTGTCTAGAGAGGGGAGAGTGAGAATTGGGTCCCAGGTCCTCGTTTTTTCTGTCTCTCAGCATCAGACGGAGTGGAGGGGGAAACGCAAGGTTAAGATGAAAAACAGAGCTTCGAAAGGTAAGTTGTGCCATTCAGCCCTGTGTGCCCCGAGGGTTAGGCCCCATCTCTCCCAGCCCTGAGGGCCCACTCCACAGGCTCCGAGGAGGCCAGTGGCAGGGCCTGTGCCTCAAGAAGCAGAACCCTCAGGGAGCTTCCTGGGAAGGAGAGCAGAACCCAGATACTTCCCAGATTCCATGCGCACAATGAAGCAGTAAGGGGCCCGGAAAAGGGTGTGGCCCAGCAGGGGTGTGTGGGCTACAGTGGACCAATAGATTGCCTGGATTGGGAGGAGGGACCTCCAGGTCCGACCGTGGACAAGTTGTTTAATTTTGCTCAGATTCCTCTGTGATGTGACCCCTGCCCATTGTCCCCCACAGGGAGGATGTGAGCGCAGCAAGGGGTAATGGATATGGAAGTACTTTGTAAATGATAAACCCTTTCATGAGCTTCGCCATCACTGTCAGGGATCTTGTGGCCCTGGACGCTGGTGCTTGGGCTCCAATCTCCCAATGGTGTCCCCTTAAAGGGACACAGCACTCAGCCTCCTGTAAGACCCCCTAAGCCCTTGCCTTCACCACCATGACCCAGTCTGCTGTTTTCCAGTTTTCAGAGATTGCCTGGAAGAGGTTCGGGCCCTGACTTCACTTCTACAAAGGTAAAGAATCTTCCCCTTCTCTCCTGGGTTCTTCTTCCACCCAAAGCCTATGGTGTGACACCTGGGCTGCAGGCAGCCTGGGGCTGAGCTGGGAGGGGGAGCGCTGAGGGTGGGGTATGGCCAAAGCCCTGGGGTGAGGGACAGCAGGAGCACTGTGAAGTCAGCATGGGGGCCGTGGAGGGCCGTGGGCCACAGGTGCCCACCCCTGCCTGGCCTGCCCAGCCCTCCTGGCCCTGGGGGCTCCTGGCTGCAGCTTGTGCCTCATGTCTCCTGAAGCCACGTGGGGAGGCTCCCTGACAAGGGCAGCTCTCATCAGCTCTCCTATCAAGACCCCCCTGGTGAGGTGTGCAGAGCAGCGTCTGTTGGAGCCCACCAGCCCTGCAGGGAACCTGCTGAAGAGGCTGTTCCTGCCACGTGCCCATCAGCTGCCCTGGCTCCTCTGACCCAGGGCTCTTTACCTGTGGCCTCCACCCTGTCAAAAGAACCTCAAGACCAATCCAACTTGAAGAAAATCACCCTTGGCACTGTTGCAAAGAGCTCACCTCCAGGTAACTCTTTTTTGGCATCTACCATCGCAGCCATCTTGAGTCTTGGCCTCGTATGCTATCCCATTTTGTTCCTGTCCTTCTGGTGGAAGACTACCAAGGCCTTGTTCTTCCCCACCTCATCACAGAGTGAGTCCCGGCAAGAACACCTGTCCCACCAGCCACCAGGGGCCCCGTTCCAGGAAGAGCCCACAGACAAGCAGGTAGAAACTGGTAGCCCCTCACCTGTCAACCCTGAAGTCCAGAAGCTGCTGGAGATTCTAATCACCAAGAAAGTAGAACTAAAGATTCATAAGGGGAAAGAAAAGGATGGGTCATTCTCGGAACAAATGAGCTCAGACTACCACCTGAACACTTTAGGGAATGCGTGGAAATCACTGGGTGCTGAGCAGGACAACACAACCCCTCAATCTTTCTGGAACAGGAAAGACAAAACAGAGCAGCTACCCGGTCCTCAGCAGCTCTTACACTCCGAGGTCTTGAGGGACCACTTGGAACTGACATACACCCAGCTCTACTGGGGTCACCCCTCTCTGCACAGCGAGTCCCTGGTGGCTACTAGGAGCTCTACTCAACAGCAGGCACCCTTTGTTTTATTCAGTGGAGTTTCTAATGGCTTTCCAGTTTCAATTCAACTTAGAATACCTTCCCAGGTCGCAGTCTTGCCCTGCCCGGGGGTCCCACCCCAGCCTTTCACTCAAAACTTGCCTCCGTGCCAGTCCCCACTTCTGGCTCAGATCCAGGCCCAGCCCTACCTCCCATCTTCTCTCCCATTCAGACCACCTTATTCTCCACCCCAGATGAGTACCTGTGGACTAGATTGTCCTACATTTCAGAACAAGACACCATATTTTATCCCAACTGAAACTCAATGTCTGAAATGCCCCTTGTTGCAGAAGCAACTGAAAAGTGGGAAGCCTTCATCCTCTGTGGTCAAAAGATCTCAGAAAGGCTTTAGCCAACTCAGTCTCAACCTTCCCCAAGAGAGGGGGCGCTCTCAGGCCGAAAGGTCAGTTTCTATTCATCATGAGGACTTAATTGGCCCTGATCTCCAGAAGCAACATCTTCAAAAGAGGCTCATCAAAGATCAAACCAAGAGGGGCCTGTGCCTCAGTATCCACCTGTCTCTGTCTCTGGAATTGAGTTCCTCTCAGCGCCAATTTTTAAGGACTTATCAGGCACAGGGCAAGCAGGGACCCTGGCAGCCCTCTGCTTTTACAGGCAAAAGGAGACTGGACCCACAGAAGATAAGGTCCAGGCGCCCTAGGAGATCCCATAGGAAGGGTCAAATGCAATTTCAACCAGGGAAGGATTTCGGCAAGGGTCTAAGGCCATGTCTGAGGAGGATCTCAAAAGCTTCCTCCAGGGCCAGGCTCCCAGGGAAGTTTCTGCAAAGAAACTCTGAAAAGGAGTCAGAAAGATACCTGA
Organism: Balaenoptera borealis; assembly: GCF_965194805.1. NCBI lineage: Eukaryota > Metazoa > Chordata > Mammalia > Artiodactyla > Balaenopteridae > Balaenoptera > Balaenoptera borealis. The sequence goes on along the minus strand of NW_028123734.1, from coordinate 251,708 downwards.
TGAGGCCCTTGATGAGTGACTCTGGAAACTGTTTACCCAGTAGCCCAGAGAAGAAACATCTAGAAAAAATCTTGAAAGCCCATTTGAGCACAAAGTTGATGCAGATTAATCAAGGTTTGATCCCTGTGATTGTGCGTCAATCCTGGCTTGCTGCCAACTGTGTTTTTTCTAAGCCCCACCCTCACGAGGAAATCAGAAATCTAGCACCCTTGAAGTCTTGGAAACCCTGTGTAAACTCCTCCCGTGTGCTTTCCTTCCTCAGTCCAAGCATTCGGCAGATGCTGGAAGCACATATTATAAGGTGGCGGGTAAGGCACAGGTGGGGCCTACCCGAACAGGCCTTTGAGCCCATAAATCTCAAGCCATGTGGGGCTCAACCCTTGTCCTCTCCAAGGCCCACCGTTTCCGCCTCTGCCACCTGGCAATCTGGGGCACACTCAAAAGCCAACTTTGCTAATAAGTTCTTGGGAAAACCTCAGCCCCATCAGGGAATGAAAGTGATAACAAAAGCAACAGTTCCCACCCTGGTGAGTCCCCTCCCTGTTCCCTCACCTGAGCATACAGAAATCCAGAGGGCCCTGGGAAAGACTTCACCTGGTGACAGGTATGGGCCCTCAGAGGCCCCTCTGACTGGACAGGAGGGCAGACTGCTTTATCAGGTGCCCACAGTCAACCTCATGGGCAGAAGCTGGGAGAATGGGACTGTCTTGGGGTTTCCAGCCGCTAGGAAAACCCTGTCACTACCAACAAAGTCAGTTGCCCAACATCCAAAGGAGCCATGCCTTAAAACACAGGTGGCTCAAGGCCGTGCCACTGGTGAGCTCCTTCAAGACTCTCACACTGATGTGCTCCTTCCTGCAGACATCTTGGCTTCTCATAGGTCTCTTTCCAGTTCCCAGAGGGAACATGCTAGTGAGGACGCGCCAGCTTTCCAGGTGGTGCCATATGACCTCAACGTGAGTGAACAGAGCAGCCAGGGGCAGCAGAAATTCAGAAAACCAAAACTTAAGGACTCATTTAAGAGCCAGAGTGAGATGTCTGTCCCAACTGAGGAGTGGAGGGGCTTTAAGAGGCTCCAACCTGGAAAGCATGAAGAAATGAGGAGCAGCCAGGGACAAGAGGAACCCAGGAAACCAAAAATTAGGGACCTGTGTAAGGGCCAGTTTGCCTCAGCTGATGAGGGGGTGGTCTGTGAGAGGCTCGAACTAGAAGAGGATGAAGAAATGAACAGCCAGAGCAAGATGTCTGCCCCAACTGAGGAGCGGAGGGACTTTAAGGGGCCCCAACCAAAAGAGTATGAAGAAATGAAGGGCCAGAGGGAGGTGCTCGCATCAGCTGAGGAGTGGAGGGGTTTCACGAAGCCCCAACCAGGACAGCATGAAGAAACAAGAAGCCAGAGCGAGACGCTTGCCCCAGCTGAGGAGTGCAGGAGCGTTAGGAGACTGCAACCAGGAGAACACGAAGAAACGAGAAGCAACCAGGGACAACAGGAAGCCAGGAAAGCAAAGGTTAGGGACCCGTGTAAGGGCCAGTTTGCCTCAAATGATGATGGGGAGGTCTGTGAGAGGCTCAAACCAGAAGAGGATGAAGAAATGAACAGCCAGAGCAAGATGTTTGCCCCAGCTGATGAGAGGGAGGACGATTGGAGGCCCAAACCGGGAGAGTATGAAGAAAGGTCTTCAGGACTAAAGGCTTCTCAAGCAAGTGGGATGAGCCACGCTTCTCAGGTCAGGGAAAGAGGAGAGTCCCTTGGGAGCAAATACCCCCAGCTCTCGCCAGAGAAGAGAGAGCTTTCACCAGAAAGCCACAAATGGACAAGGCACTTTCTGCAGTGTCTTAGCCACAATAAAAAAGGCAAAGGAACAGAAGAATCCCTTCAAAAAGGCAAGCCTGTATCAGCCACTGCTCACCACCAGGAACCAATCAAAGGCAAATCTGTTGTAGAGAGCAGGGCTCAAAAAGGCAAGCCTGTATCAGCCACTGCTCACCACCAGGAACCAATCAAAGGCAAATCTGTTGTAGAGAGCAGGGCTATTGATCCTCGGGCGATTGGAACAGCTGTTGGACAGGTCCTAGTAGACAAACTGGGGCTTCACCAAGGACTCTGTGCCTCAGAGTTAAATCAGCACCCAGAACAGCTCCAGGCCCCAGCAGAGGGGCATTCCCACTACCACAGGGTTCTCTCCTCTTCAGAACAGAGAAGAGTGTTGAAAGATACAGCCTACAGTCACCAAGCCACCCGCAAGGACCACAGCTACCTTAACAACAGCAGGCATACCAGAGGCAGGGGCGACAAGTTGGCCTTCCCACCTAGGGAACTGGAGTCCCCAGTCAGACCCTGCCAGCATAGACCAAGGGTGGCAGGTGACTCAGGCCACCTGCGCCATCATCCAACATGTCCTCAAAAATGTGTTCCCTCTGGTCAACCAGAGCGTGCTTCTCATGCCTCTCCTGGTAGGAAAGCAGTGCAAGGAAAAGCGCAGTTCACGCAAAGAAAACCTGTTTCTTCTCACGTTAACACATTGTCTATGTGTTAATGGCTTCTTCCTACCACAATTTTTGTTTCCCAAAATAAATGTTTCTTCTCATGAGAGGTGGTGGCCTCTGTCTGTGCCCTGCTGGGGGGAAGGAAGGGATCAGGGTCCACTCTTCCCAGGTGCCTGCTTTGGCTTCCAGATGGGATGGGGCCATGGAGGGAGGTTGATCCCAGCGTGGAATACCCATCCTCCCCTCAATTCCCTCACTGCATTTAAGTTTCCATAATAGCAGCATTACAGAAACAAGCAACAGCATTCAGGACGTGTCAAGGTGAACTAAACCTAAAGACCTCCCCCTTCTCAGGAACCAGCTCAGTCCTCTCCTGCTCTCTCTCTACCTTGAACTTGTGGGACTGTAGGGGAGGGGTCTGCAGAGGCTGAAATTCCCCTCAGGCTCCAGAAAGTGTCAGAGACAAGTTCACATGTCAGAATAAGGAGAGGAGTTTGGGGGCAGTGCTAGCCCAGAGTCCAGACGTGGCAGAAACCTTGCCCCCATGTCTTGGTGGGGATAGATGATGCCTGCCCTGGAAGCTCCTTCTCTCCCCGATGGAGCTGGGATTGAGGTGGGCCGGGAGCGTCACCCGTCCTCTGTCCTTCTCGCACCCTGGAGCAGCGGTGAGGAGGAGGACCGCGCACTCCCAGGTCTGAGGGTGTGAGGTGATGAGCATGGAGGCCGCCGAGGGCCGTCCACCCCTGCCCCGGAGGAGAGGACAGCCCTACTCACAGTGCTCACCGCCCCCTGGGGAACGAGCAGGGGTGTGACTGTGTGTGCAGTCACCTCACTGTCTGTCATGTGCCCCTAGGGTGGGATGCAGGGGAAGGAGGCAAGTGGCAGAGGCGCCCATAAATGGCGCAGTGACCAAGGAGCCCCTGGCGTCCCACCACCGTGTACAGGCCCAGAGAAAAGAAGTCAGGGGCCAGTGGCTTATGGTGGCCCCAGCCCAGACTCTCCCCCTACGCCAGCTCCCAGAGCCCAGACAGAGGGAAGGCCCCTGGAGCTCCTCCACAGAGGGCCAGGCTCCCAGAGGCCGTGGAGCCCCCAAGCAGGGAAGGTTCACTTCCCCACAATGTATTTAATCAACTTTCACAGGACTGGGAGCTCACGACAGACTCGCGGTCTGTGACCTTTACCTACACGCGTGGCCCAAGGAGGCCCCCAGGGGACAAGTGGGACTTAACAGGCTCAGGGACTGTGCTGGGGTCATAGCAAGTCTTACCTGCTGTCAGCCTTGCTCACCCCAGAGCCTGGAGGGGGAAGAGGCCAGCAGACAGGATGTGTCACCCGGCGGGCGGGAAGTGACCTGCGGAGAACGAGGGTGCCGTCAGCTCTCCTCCCCGGCCCGTCCACACGGGAAACCAGGGAGACAGGAGCAATTCTACAGAGCAATCTGGGGCTCTGTGTCACAGTCACTCCCGTGCTGCAGAGTCCTGCTCCAGGAGGGTCCCCTGATCCAGGTGACAGCTTGAATGGCCCTGCCCTACGCCTGTCAGGACCCCAACATGCGGGACCAGGACCTGCTGAGGGGGAGCGGCCACAGGCCTGCTTGTGCTGTGGTTTCTCCCTGGAGCCAGGTCTCACCTCTGGGCCCCCTCCTCCGGGGCAGACACAGCACTGGGGGCACAGCCAGGGGCCCTGGGAGGGGCTGGGACCCAGAGCACAGAACAACTTCCAGAGCTCAGGAGAGGCTGGCACAGAGCGGGGCCCCTGAGCCTGACTGCTGCCGGGTCCTCTCAGGGGCACCAAGAGGTGAGTGCTGGGTTTGAGGGTGCCAGACGCCCAAGGCACCTGTCGGGAGAAGTGACACAGAGGGACACTGACAGAACAGCAAGAAACAAGAAGCTGCAAGTCCCTTTGCCCTTCTCCTTCTGTGAGGTGCAGAAAGGCCAGCAATGGAGGGCCCCCCACTAAGAGTCCCCACAGGGGGACCCACACTGACCCCACACGGGGACCCACACTGATTCCACACGGGGACCCACACTCACCCCACATGGGGACACACACTGATTCCACACGGGGACCCACACTGGTTCCACACGGGGACCCGCACTCATCCCACACGGGGACCCACACTCACCCCACACGGGGACCCGCACTCACCACACACGGGGACCCACACTGATTCCACACGGGGAGCCGCACTCACCCCACATCGGGACCCACACTGATACCACACGTGGACCCACACTCACCCCACACGGGGACCCACACTGATTCCACACGGGGAGCCGCACTCACCCCACACGGGGACCCACACTGACCCCACACGGGGACCCACACTCACCCCACACGGGGACCCACACTCACCCCACACGGGGACCCACACTGATTCCACACGGGGACCCACACTCACCCCACATGGGGACCCACACTGATTCCACACGGGGACCCACACTCACCCCACACAGGGACCTCTCAGAGATAATACATAGACTTCACAGAGCCCTCTCACAGGAGCCTTCCGCGGAGCCCTCTCACAGGAGACTTCCGCGGCGCCCTCTCACAGGAGCCTTATACACAGAGCCCTCTCACAGGAGCCTTCCGCGGAGCCCTCTCACAGGAGCCTTCCGCGGAGCCCTCTCACAGGAGCCTTCGCGGAGCCCTCCCTCTCACAGGAGCCTGCCGCGGAGCCCTCTCACAGGAGCCTGCCGCGGAGCCCTCTCACAGGAGCCTGCCGCGGAGCCCTCTCACAGGAGCCTGCCGCGGAGCCCTCTCACAGGAGCCTGCCGCGGAGCCCTCTCACAGGAGCCTTCGCGGAGCCCTCTCACAGGAGCCTTCCGCGAAGCCCTCGCTGAGAAATCTCAAGGGACCTGCACGCAATTCCATGCAGTCCACACACAGGCGCCCAGCGCCCCGGCGAGACCACAGAGACCCTTCAAACAGCGGCCTGACACCCACTCAAATGAGCCTGAGCCACCAGCCGGCTCTGAGTGGATCCCAAGCCATGTAGCAAACTGAAGGTGCAGGAGATCGGTACCAGTGCCCCCAGAGAAAATTCTTGTGTAGTTTTTAATTACTTCTGAAAAAGAATTACAGATTCCCCGTGAAAACCCGCAAAATCCTTTCCTTCACAGGTTTTAGTTAGCTTGAGCTCTGACTCACAGTTGAAAGAATGACAGACTTTGAAAAGAAGCAAAACTCTGCCAGCATCTAATGAGGGAAAAATCTTTGTCCAATTTTAAATATCGTTCAGTCAAATGGCATCAGGGGGTCACATGCTTTGTTTTGCTGGGGACAAGTTCCTGCACTCAAAGTGACTTCTCTCCTTTGGAAACATGATGTAGAGAGGCCTACAGCAAGTGGGATCCATGGTGAAATGAACCAGCAAAGAGGCATCTAACCCCTACTTCCTAGCTGTGCAAATGGCGTGGGATTTCGCACAGAATAGCTTGTGCCAGGTTTGTGAGGTTTGCTTTATTTTTCAATGAAGTGAGCCACCTTATCAGACACACGAAGCTTATTCACAAATGTGACAGATGTTTGGCAATATCTCTATTACATTATCTGGCATATTTGTACTTAACTGCCTAATATTAAATGATATTGTTTATTTTACTCCTTTTAAAATACAGTAGTACAGTCAAGATGGTTGTATGGGATGCATGTCTCTAGAACGTGAAAAAATCCTAATGTTCACCTGTGATAACTTAAACTTCTGAACCATTTAGAAGAATTCATAGTTTATATAATTATAAGAAACGTGCATTTTCCAAGACTCAGGAAATTTATATTTTATTTATTTATTATAGGGCTACAAAAAGGATACATTGCTTAAAAGAATTTTGAAATCTTAGAAAATATGTCACTTAATTGGTGCTTGAAATATATATTACCTCATATCGCTTGGGAATTGGCATTTTAACATCTGTTAAAGAAAGTATATCTTTAATCAGCATTTCTATTATAATAATAATAGAGGTCTCACTGTCTGCCTAATACTTTCCAAATTTTGCACTCAGTTGAGACTACATATTTCTCATTGGTCATAAATTCTGTTGCCCTTTACATGGTAAAAACTGGATAATGTACAGATGTCAAGTATTATGTCTGGTTAAGTCTCTCAGGTCACTCTGTGGGGTAACAGTGTCATGGTCCTTTCTCTCAAAAGAGAGGAGTGAGCTGATGTGAGGGCCCTGTGTATTTTCTTTAATTAAGAAAAACAAATATTCAGGCTGTAAAATGTTTTACAAAATCATAGCTATTAATTTTTTGAAATGTGCTCCCTTTGTGACATTTTCTTATGTTACTGAATCACAGAACTCTGGAAAGTAGCCACAGATGTCCTCTAATAGCCAATCAATAGTATTTACTAACTAGACTAGCTCGTCGTTTTCCTATAGATACCCACAACTACAACATCTCACATTCATGAAAATGACACTCTCTTCTTGGAAGTTTAAGCTAATATTTCTAAACCATGTGTTTGAGATAAAACTAAATTCTAGTAAGAGGTATTATAAAATAATGTAATTCCCAACAAAATATATGAGGATTTAGGAAATACTGGCATGTTTCAGAGGAAAACACAGTTGCCTCATCTCATCCTGATAACAAGAAATTTGAGTGACACAGCTCTTTGGTCTAAGCATTTGTGTGTGTGTGTGTGCTTTAGCTGGTCCTCTGGATGGGATGCATTAACATTCTTTTTTTAAGATCTGTGGGCTAGAATATTTTTACATAAGTGATGCATAGGATATGCGGTTTATAAATTAGGCTCTGTGACCATTCTCATCCGTCATGGAATGGAACATGAGGGTAAACAGAACAACCGGCACAAACAGTTTCTGGAAAAACCATTACATTTCCTTGAACTTTCCCAGTAGAAGAAAAAAGGGGGGGACTTCAGGTAGGCAGCTGAGATACATTTGCCCCACAAATGAGTACATAAATTTTAGTCTATTAAAACTGGAAGGACTCCCCCAAAGCTATCTGATGAAAGGATTTGCAAAGAGTAGATCAAGAAGGACAGGCAGGTCTAGGGTCTGCTGGCCACGGCCAGGATACCACCTAAAAGATTTGTCCATAATTGAAGGAGGAACTACAACTTGGCCAAAGTGATGGGTGCTGCTCCTTCCCTCTATTTACTCCTAGATGACCCTGCCTTTCACCACCCTACACCCTATAGCCCTCCTTCATTGTCTGTCTGGGGACTCACTGCGGACTTTAGATGAAGGAGATTAGGTGAGGAAGAAGAAGAGGAGAAGGAGGAGAGCAGGAGTGGGGAGGGAACAGGAGAAGGAGGATGATGAAGGAAAGTCATTACCAAAAAATGACTGTGGCCTCTTCTGTAGTCTGGTCACCTAATGAACAAATGGGGACCCTGAGACAGAGAGGGATTCCCCAAACCATACAGATATTCGCTTTCCACAACTGACTCAGACCAAATGCTTCCTCTGCTACATCATATAACCTGTGTGAAAGAATCCTTTTCATAGATCATCCAGATGATAAACCTAGTGTAAATTATTTCCACCACCACGAGGTTATGGCACGTATTACTGTTTTAGCAAAAAAAAAAAAAAAAAAAAAAAAAAATTCATTTTGCCACTTAAAGTATTTAAGAGTATACTACCCTTCTTTGATAACAGTCTGTTATTTTTCATCATAACATGGCTTAAAAGGAAAAGAATAACAAGAGAAAGAAACTTCCAGGAAAAACAATGCAATGTAGTGTGATCCACATCCACTTCTCTGGATAGAACTCCATCATGAAAAACATTAACTCTCTGAATCTTGAATCCACCTGCAATTCAAGGTCATCCATGCAGATTTTGAGAGTTGAAGGCAAACGTACACAAAATCCAGTTCCTGGAAAAACCATCCCTGCTTTGCCCCCATGTCCCCACACACCCCCTCACCTGAGCAGCATGGAGTTTCACTAAGAGACTTCTTGATGGGGAAGCCCGCCAGTCAGAGTGGACAAGACAGTATGCTAGGAGGCAGGAAGAAAATGTTAGAACTTCCATTTGCATTCCTCCTCATCTCATTCTTTTAAAATTCCTATATCTGTATAATCTTTGTCTTGCATATAAATTACGGAACCATAGAACATGCATTTAATTTGCAAATGCATAAATATACACACTGGATCTTCATGCTCAGAAAACTTTTTACTGAGTAGGAGAAGGATAGAAATGTTGGAGAACACTGACATGAACCAGATTCCTGGCCTTTTCTAAGGAATCAAACCAGAATCCAAAACAGCCATGGGCTCTGGCCTCTGTCAGGCAAAGCACATGTGTGTGGCCTGTCCAGGGAGAAGGAGAACCATGAATAAACTCTAGAATATCTGTTTCACCAAACTCTGAAACTCAGAGGGACCCCGTCAGCCCTGAGTTTCACCTTGTAGGCAGAGGGCAGATAACACAGGTAAGTGAACCATTCTCCCCCCACTTGCCTGCAAACACCATGCAGCTGTGGATTGGTAGGGACCCCAAGTCTGTAGTAAGAGCACAGATCCAGTTAGAATACAGTGCAGGAACTTCCGGACCTTCCAGCAGCATCAGAGCTGCAGGGGGAATGTGTGAGGGTGTAGAAGCAAGGGGGACCTCAGGCAGCATCTAGCAGAGATTGGTGAACAGCAGCACACACCATACCCAGGAGAATGGCTTTTAGTTAAGAATGCAGTGGTTTGCATTTACATTAGATTGTTGAAAGCATCCTGTTGCTTTCGAGGCAAAATTCTGAAGGCAGTAGTTTTATTTACTAATTTAAAAAACAGGTTTTACATATAGAAAATCCACTGGAAGGTGTTTTGGATCAGGTAAACAGTTCTGAAGAAAGAAAAGAAAAATGGACTCATGAAGTCAAATTTATGGATATAGTGACTTGACTAGTAAGCAGGAGAGTAAAAATATTAGACAAAATTAAACATCAGATCAATATACCTAGGGTGCACAACCACTGATCACACTCACAAGCTGGCATATTGAGAAAGGGTCTCAGCTATTAGGCCAAGCAACTGCTGTGATCCAGCTTAAGCACAGGCAGATCGGATACACTTTCTCCCAATTCAGGGGTTTTAAGCTAAGATGAGGGGAGTTTAGTCAATAATGAAGTTTTAGTGAAAGCAGCATCTGTAGTTGTCAGCACTTGCCATTGGAAGATAATGTGTGAACAGCAAGTTGAGAAAGAGAAGTATTTCAGTTTTGATGCCAAAACCAATCACTTGAACACATTACTAGACGTAGAAAATGGACTTAAGAGTCTATACTGGTTGATCCACTGCACACTGCCTACATTACCCAGTAATCTTCAGTAGTTGTCAATATTTCACACACTCTGATCTCTAACACAGCGGGAAGGTCAGATATACTTGTCAAGGTCAAGCTGGATGTCAGTGAAGGACTCAGTGAAAGTGTGAAAATCTTGCAACTTGCTCTCAGATAGATGACCATCAAATGAAACATTTCATGATATGATATATAATAAATGATATATAATATGACATGACATGATTAATGTATCAATACACAAAGGAATGGTAAAAAATACTGATTGATATGATATGACATATAATACAAAATATATGATATGATATGACATGATTGATTTATCAATACAAAAAGGAATGGTAAAAAAAATACTATACATTACAAACTTGAAAAAAGTGTTGCCTGATAATCTCTGGAGACATACTCTATTTTTAACTTCATCCCACATGGCTTCATGGGCTATCATGTCTACACTCTTTTTATTAGGGTAACATTTTTGCTTTTACTCAGTATATGGATAATTTAGCAGTGGTTAAATTCTTTTTTATTAAAACACTTTGTATTCAAATTATGAGCAGACTTTATATACAGTTTATTTGTGCGTGTGGATGTCTTCTTTGTTTTATGTCATCCCACTCTGATATCATTTCACCAGTTTCCTACTGAATAGAGTTGGGGAGGTGTACTGATAAGAGATTTAAATCCTAAGCAAAGGGAATCAACGTGCCCAGGCTGAGAAAGTATTTAAGGGAAGATGGATGAACTGAAATCTTACTGGTGGTTTTCACATTTATGAATTTTTACTATATCAAAATATAACAAGTATAAAATATGGGAGTAGGGGAGCTAAGCAAATCTTAGAAAATAAATTCAAGCTACCAATGCACTTACTCTGTTAATCTGTTTGTCCTTCATACAAACAGATGTATGGGTTTGGCTAGAAGACCTGTACTTTTCCATTGATTTCTAAAATTCTAGAATGATGCCTTCCAATTGAAGCTAAATGCTTCCCCCATGCTTCATTTGTCTTGTGAGAGAAAAAAAAAAAAAAAGCAAAAACAACAACAGCCCTGATGATATCCAGAGGTAAGCCTGGACATAAATACCAAAAGGTATCACAGAATACCAATGCCAAGCAAGATTACTCTGAGATAATGATGAAGTGAGATAAAGTGAAGGCAATTCACAACTGTTTTCTAAGTACAGAAAAAGAAGTCACTGTGCCATCCCCCCAAAATACCAAACACTCCATTCTCTTGGTTAAAATGAGTGACATCTACTTTGTTTCCAGTAATGGCTTTATTTTGACTATAGTCTTCCCTCTTGTAGCTAAAATTTATTGAGATGAATTATAGAATTGCCTTGGCTTTCAGCATCCAATTTAAAGTGGCCCATCACTTTTAGACCCTCTCCCAAGTCACCCAACTAAAGCCCAAATCTTGTAGTAGCTCTTTTCTAACACCCTCTTACTGAGACACCCCAGGATTCCCCATGGTGTGTGTCTTCCCTCACTGCCATGAGTAATAAATCCAACTTGTTCTAGACTAAACTGGTTCCCAGGTGTGTTCCTGGTTGTTTTGGCTGGAGAACATAGACGTTGGAATGATCTCATCCTAACCAGCTAACTCTGGCACCCCGTGGAGAACACCCCCATTCTTCAGCCCTTTCACTAAACACTGCTTACTCCAGAAAGCCTTCTCTACTGCCCCAATGAGGACTGGTCCCCTGTGCTGTGTTGCCTAGACCACTTTGCACTTCTCCCCTGTGACAACCACTGCATATCTTTTTTTTTTTTTTTAACATCTTTATTGGAGTATAATTGCTTTACAATGGTGTGTTAGTTTCTGCTTTATAACAAAGTGTATTAGTTATACATATACATATGTTCCCATATCTCTTCCCTCTTGTGTCTCCCTCCCTCCCACCCTCCCTATCCCACCCCTCTATGTGGTCACAAAGCACCGAGCTGATCTCTCTGTGCTATGTGGCTGCTTCCCACTAGCTATCTATTTTACATTTGGTATTGTATATATGTCCATGCCACTCTCTCACTTTGTCACAGCTTACCCTTCCCCCTCCCCATATCCTCAAGTCCATTCTCTAGTAGGTCTGTGTCTTTATTTCCGTCCTGCCCCTAGGTTCTTCATGACCTTTTTTTTTTTTTCTTAGATTCCATATATACGTGTTAGCATACGGTATTTGTTTTTCTCTTTCTGACTTACTTCACTCTGTATGACAGACTCTAGGTCCATCCACCTCACTACACTGAAAGCTCCTTGCAGGCAAGAGAGAGGAGTGAAGCATGTCTGACCACATTGCCAGTACTTACTCTAGTCCCTGATGAAAAGTGTTTATTAAAAGTTTGTTAATTAATGGACACAAGAATTAAAGTTTTCTAACTTACCTTCTGTATAAATCACAGGAGTGTAATGACATCTCTCAAGTAGCCAATATATTTTGAGAAGAATCTGTAAGAATCAAACAGCATTAAAAATTGATGTTTAATAGGGCAAAGAAAATTCCCAATTATTGAATTTATCATTTATTTTATATTTCAAATATGGATATCCTTGTAGCTTTTGAAATTTTTCATTGTAAAATTTAGGTGTTCACAGAATATGGATTAAAAAGCAAATTTACTTCGAGGTATTGTTTCTATTTTGACACAAAGTCATATAAAAAAACCTATTACCAAAGAAGATGTTTAAAATAATTTAAATATGTGACTTGTAACAGCTACATATATTGTAAATCTACTGTTCTAAAAATAAGGAGCAATTATCCCTTGTTTACTTTAACATTTAATATGCTGAACAGTCTGGAGAACCATTTATTTACTAACAAATATATGTAAAATAGGGTAGTGAAAAACAACTCCGTGTGCTTTTTTGACTGTTTGAAAATTATATTTGAATTACTGAAAAAACTGAAAATGTTTCAAAACATTATTTGAAAGATGTGTAAGAGAGAGGATAGGAAAATATGCCTGCATATTTATTGCCTAACAATTTAAATTACAAATATGGAGAGTACAAACTTTCAGTTATGAGTAGTTCTAGAACTTTCATGTACAGCATGGTGACTATAGTTAATAATAATGTACTGTATACTTGAAGTTTTCTAGAAGAATAGATCTCAAGTGTTCTCACCACACACACAGACACACAGGCACACACGCACACAAAAGATAACTATGGGAAATAATGAATATGTAAATTAGCTTGATTATGGTATGATTTCCTGATTTCACTTTGTGAAATGATTGTGGAATCATTTTCACAATGTGTATGTAGATCAAAACATTATATTGTACAACCTAAAAATAGACAATTTTTATTTGTCAATCATACTTCAATAAAGCTGGAAAAAATACACAGACGTATATATACAGATATATACATGTATACATATATATGTTTTGTGTATGTATATATGCACATACATATGTGTGCGTTTTAGCATCCTTAAATTTGCATTACCTATTCCAGTTTTTGCTGGAAAATACTATTTGTATTGTTCCACAAAACATAGCACACCAAGGTTGATCAGCAGATTTGAATCCCAAGTAACTGTCCTCTCTCTCCAGCAGTTTCTGACAGGTTTGCCTGTCCTTGGGTTTGGTGAATTCCCTCCCTGCTCTCACCTCCACTGGCAGAATCCCCAGCTTACCCCGACCCTCTAGTTACAGCCCTAATCCTCCAAAAATTTCATGAACATAAAGAAAGGTTTCTCCTCAGGAAAACATGCATGGTTCTACTGTTGACCAACTATGGGTTTATAATATGATCAATTCATGTGATTTGTCTATAAACCTGGAAGGGCAAATTGAATACATTTTATTTTCTCTCAGAATAAGTGAAGGTACACATCAATCTACAATTGAAAATAAAATTTCATTAAAATGTACTTAAAAAAGAACTCCTTGCCTAGCCCTAGATCCCAGAGGTTTTCTCCCAGGATTTTTTCTAAAAGTTTTATAGTATTATATTTTATATTTAATTTTGTGATCCATTTTTGAGTTAATTAGTGTGAAAGGGGTGAAGTTTGGGTTGAGTTTTTTTAGCCTGTGGACATCCGTTTTCTCCAGCATCATTTGTTAAAAAGACTAGGCTTCCTCTCTCAGAACGAAATTAGTAAAGTGAAAAAAAAAATGAAACATAAAACTGAAAGTGAAGATTTTTATTCTTTGTAAAAAAGTTTTAATATCTCTCCGTTAATAAACAAATAACAATTTATGGATAGAGTTATGTTAAACAATAATTTTGCAGTTGAATCATGCTCAAAATCAACCCACCAAGTTTGAGAAAAAGACCTCGTTAACTGAACCGCTATGGAGACCAGCACAACTCCCAGGTATATTGGTGAATTTGAGAGAGAACTTGATAGCACATGGCCGCAGTTTACTTGGCTGAGTGCCACCTGCATAGGCACAAATGACCCAGTTCTGAAACTCATCTGGCTCCTGAGCAAACGAAATGTAAAGGACTATGTATTAGTTTCCTGTTGATGCATAACAGATTACCACAAGCTAAGTGGCTTCAAATAACACCCATTTATTAACGTATAGTTTACAGCAGGCTGGATTCAATGGTCAGAGTATCATAAGGCTGAGAGGAAGGTGTTAGCAAGGCAGATTCCTTGTCTGGAGGCTCTAGGAAGACATCTGCCTCTAGGCTCATTTAGGTTGTTAGAGTACGGTTCCTTGCTGTTGGAAGTGTTAGGTCCCTTATTTTCTGGCTGTCACCCAGAGTCCTTTCTCAGCATCTTAAGACCACCCACATTCCTTTTCATGTGTTTTCCTCTGCCTTCAAGCCAGCAATGATCTATCAAGTCACCTTGTACATCAAATCTCTCTGACCTTCTCTTCTGCTGCCAGATGGAGCAAACTCTGTACGCAAAGTGCTTACCTGATTGGGTCCAGTCCACCTGGATAAACTCTATGTATTAAGATCAATCCATTCAGTTTTAACTACAACTGCAAATTCTCTTCACAGCAGTATCCAGATTAGTGTTTGAATGAAGAATCAGAGAACAGGAATCTTGGAAAACCAGGTTTAGAAATCTTCCTACTATAAGCCTGTAATGACTTAAGTGCATTTAAGCCCTTCTGGGCTTTCCCAGAGGGGTCTTGTAGTTGATGATGAAACATTCTAGTTAGTTACCATGTGATATTTACACATTAATCCTCTACATCTTCCTGGGACCTGCGATGTCCTCCAGCTCTTCCACATTCATCAGGTTCCATAAAGTTCCTCAAAGGCACTACCATCCTCACCTGGTGTGGCCGAAAATTCCACCAGTGGCAAAGCAGGAGACTCCTTGAGGTGCCCCTTGATGAGGGGCAGGAGAGAGGACATGGTCTTCTTTTTTGCTGTGGTTTACAAAATTTAAAGACGTATCAAAATTTCAGAGCTTTTGTTGACAGTTTTTTTGTTTTCACGTCTAACTCTTTGTCCTCTCCTCCATGGGGCTCAGGCATCAATGAATGGACCTGGTCCAGGTGATGAATCTAACTAACAGGAACAACCAGGATTTGACCCGGACCAGACCTCCTCTAAGATGTCTAAGTTTTGGTCTCACTTTAACTCACGACCAATAACTTCACAAGGGCCCTCATTGTTGCCCAACAATTCTAACATATTCCTTTGTCTGTTCACTCTCTCATGCTCCTAAATTATTTCATACTTCACATCTTCTCTTTCTGAAAACTTCCCAAGTCTCCTCCTCAGTGACCACCCTCAGCTGATGACTTGCTTCTGCTGACTAAAAACAATTGCACAGCGTGAGAGTTGTGAGTTAAGTTTTATCTGGGGCAAAATGAGGACTATAGCCTGGGAAACAGCATATCGAATAGCTCTGAGAAAGTGCTCCAAAGAGGAAGTGGGGAAGGTCAGTATATATGTGATTTTGGTGAAGGGGGAGTACATGCAATCAAGCAGATATTTTTTGCAGAAGGTCCTGCTAGTTTCGTGAAGGTTACTGCTAGTCATGAGGAGCAGACATCACCATGAAGAATTTTTTAGTGCTTTTCTAAATATGAGGAGATGCAAGAATTGGGCTCATAAAATCATCTCCTGAAAATATCTAACTGTCTAAGGACCTGTTCTGCCAGTTTTTTCCAGAGCACAGAGTGCCTCATTTCTGATCTCCACCCTGAATTCCTTTCAGGGGGTGATGAAGGTCAGCAGATGCAGTGGCTCATAATTTAATTTTTGTAGAGGTAGATGGCAAGTGCCAATTTGTATGTGACATTTCCATAGGCCTGAGAAGACAGAAGCAATCGGAAGGCAACTTCCCTATTTTCCCCACATCTGCCCACCTACAGGCCATTGTGTCCATGCACCCTGCCTTCCCTCCTGACACAGTGGATTCACTGTCCATGCCCCGTTCAGAGACCAAACCTTCCACTTTGCACCAGAATCTATCTACTCTCTCCAACAAAAAGATACAAGGCAGTATACTGCCCCAGATATTCAACACCACCACCTCATGGATAAACAATAAAAATTTTATTTAATCATTACAATCAGCATACAATGGTACCATACTTTTTGCATCTTAAAAAATAAATACATAATACCTCTTTTGACCTCCATATCCACCTCTAAACACTCCTCCATTTCTCTTCTCCAACTTACATATATACTTGAAATTTTCTTTTTTTAAATTGAGGTACAATTGACATAGAACATTATATTACTTTCAAGTATACAACATAATGATTCAATATTTACATATATTGCAAAATGATCACCACAACAGATCTAGTTAGCATCCATCACCATACACAAGAATTTTTTTCTTGTGATGAGAACTTTTTTTTTTTTAATTTATTTTCTTTTGGCTGTGCTGGGTCTTTGTTGCTGCATGTGGGCTTTCTCTAGTTGCAGCAGGCAGGGGCTTCTCATTGCAGTGGCTTCTCTTGTTGTGGAGCACGGGCTCTAGGCACGTGGGCTTCAGTAGTTTCAGCATGTGGGCTCAGTGGTTGTGGCACATGGGCCCTAGAGCGCGCAGGCTTCAGTAGTTGCAGCACGTGGGCTCTAGGGCACACGGGCTCAGTAGCTGTGGCTCACTGGCTTAGTTGCTCCAAGGCACGTGGGATCTTCCCGGACCAGGGATTGAACCCATGTCCCCTGCATTGACAGGCGGATTCTTAACCACTGCGCCACCAGGGAAGTCCTGATGAGAACTTTTAAGATCTACTCTCTTAGCAACTTTCAAATACGCAGTACAGTATTATTAACTGTAGTCACCATGCTGTACATTACATCCCTATGACTTAATTATTTTATAGCTGAAAATAAATTTTATTTTAAATGAATTTTATTTTATAGCAGATGCAAACTATTATATACAGGATGGATAAACAACAAGGTCCTACTGTATAGCACAGGGAACTATACCCAAGCACAGGGAACTGTATCCAATCTCCTGGGATAAACCATAATGGAAAATAATATTTTTAAAAATGTCTCTATGTGTATAACTGAGTCACTTTGCTGTACAACAGAGATTGGCACAACATTGTACACCAACTAGACCACAATTAAATAAATAAATAAATAAATAGGATGGCAAAGAGTAGAAATCAATCAGTCTCCTTCCTTTATGTTTAAAAGTAAGCATGCTGTTATGTTAAACAAAATTCAAAATTGAAATTACGTAAAAATTCCTACAGAATTCATTCTGCAGAAGAGGCTGAGGAAATAACAAGCATGGCAGCCATAGCAATACAATAAAATATGAGTCCTATGGGACCACAGAGCTCTTGCTATCATTAGCAGTTGAACAGAAGTGGAGAGTCAACATCAAATAGCAGCTACCTGGATCTATAACAGCTAAAATAATACTCATATGATTATAAATATAAATAGCACAGGGGAGAGAAATGGGCGTGGGTTTAATAAATTGAAATTCAAGTATAATTCCAGAATGAAAACCAATTCCTTAGGACTGATTATGGCAAGATAGTTGTACTTTATATACTTTATCTTTTGGTACATTATTAGAAACTTGTGCAAACATCAGAGCACCTTATTACTTTTCCAGCACAAGAATTATTGATTATAAGAGACACCGTTAATACTTTAAGAGGACTAAAAGAGGAAAAATAAATACTAGATTAAATATGCACTTTAATTTTAAAATTCATACTGACTAGTAAGTATGAAATAGTAAGTATGAAGAACATGTCTAACCACTGAAGGATCACAGCAACAGTCTCAACATACTGATTAGTAATTAGACTATTTTAGTAGCTTCAGTCAGGGTGGATACCACATTACAAAAGGCACATTAATGAACAAATGTAGCTCTAGAGGAAAACAAACAGGAGATGAGGATTCTGAAAATTTTTCCTTAGAACTCAATGGCCATGTCTAAGATTGGCTGAGAGTATAAGACCTAACGGAGGAGTAGTAACATATGGAAGTAAGATCCAACTAGCTAAGAAAAGATAGGTGAATACCACGGACATTGGTTTTCAAAGAGGGATGTTTGTAATGAACCCAGACTCTCCTGGTCTGCCTGGAGCCCTCTCAGCAGAGTTGGACAACACTTGCAGGATGCTATACAAAACAACATCTGTGGCACAGAAAGTTTAACTAGAGGACTGACATGTGTGCGACCAGAGGACATGCATTTAAGAGGGACTTTAAGGATATCTAGTGTGACTCCACAATTCCATGGATGAGTTAACCAAGGCCCAAGGAAGAGAATAATAATGCAGTTGATAAAGAGCTGGGCTTGGTCTAATCCAACTTTGCAAATTTAGTGATAAGACTAAAATTCTAGAGGGTCACCACTTTTCATTCTGAGAGCCCTGAATTTCAAACTCAGAGCTGTTTTTTCTCAGGAGATGGGTTCTCAGGCAGCTGCTTCCTGAAGAACATACACTGCTAATAAAAGACTAATACACAATTAAACATTCTAGCAGTCCTCATTTATTTGGCTTACATCCTCATATTCCCCTTTAATATTTTTAGACACTATCAAGGTTTACAATCCTAATCCAGTATAAACTGTAAACACACACATATACATACACAGACAGGAAGTTTCTTTCAGAAGTTTCGTAATTTTCTACGGTCTTTATTACAAAACTGTATCCCATGGAGTGCACAGCTTGGGAAGTCAACGGCATTTCCTTTCTAAATCCCTCTTTGTTAAGTCATGCCTTTAAGTGCACTTATAGCACCAAACTCAGGGCTATTAAAGGCAAATTGATAATTTTTCACGCTGAAATCTATCTATACTTACCCACCTATTTTTACCATGGTGGTACTCTCCAAAACTTTGAAGTCACTCAAGCTGATTTTTCCCAGAAGGAACTCATTCTATTAGTAAATGTTAATGCCAAGAATATAGATAATCACAACAAAAAGAATAAAATACCTAGGAATAAACCTACCTAAGGAGGCAAAAGACCTGTACTCAGGAAACTGTAAGATACTGATGAAATAAATCAAAGATGACACAAACAGATGGAGAGAGGTACCATGTGCTTGGACTGGAAGAAGAAATATTGTGAAAATGACTATACTACCCAAAGCAATCTACAGATTCAATGCAATCCCTATCAAATTACCAATGGCATTTTTTACAGAACTAGAACGAAAAATCTTAAAATTTGTATGGAGACAAAAAAGACCCCAAATAGCCAAAGCAGTCTTGAGGGAAAAAAACGGAGCTGGAGGAATCAGACTCCCTGACTTCACACTATACTACAAAGCTACAGTCATCAAGACAATATGGTACTGGCACAAAAACAGAAATATAGATCAATGGAACAAGATAGGAAGCCCAGAGATAAACCCACGCACCTATGGTCAACTAGTCTATGACAAAGGAGGCAACGATATACAGTGGAGAAAAGACAGCCTCTTCAATAAGTGGTGTTGGGGAAACTGGACAGCTACATGTAAAAGAATGAAATTACAACACTTCCTAACACCATACACAAAAATAAACTCAAAATGGATTAAAGACCTAAATGTAAAACCAGACACTATAAAACCCTTAAAGGAAAACATAAGCAGAACACTTTTTGACATAAATCGCAGCAAGATCTTTTTTGACCCACCTCCTAGAGTTATGAAAATAAAAACAAAAATAAACAAATGGGACCTAATGAAACTTAAAAGCTTTTGCACAGCAAAGGAAACCATAAACAAAACAAAAGGACAACCCTCAGAATGGGAGAAAATATTTGCAAATGAAGCAATTGACAAGGGATTAATCTCCAAAATATACAAACAGCTCATGCAGCTCAATATCAAAAAAACAAATAACTCAATCAAAAAATGGGCAGAAGACCTAAACAGACATTTCTCCAAATAAGACATACAGATGGCCAAAAAGCACATAAAAAGATGCTCAACATCACTAATTATTAGAGAAATGCAAATCACAACTACAATGTGGTATCACCTCACACTGGCCAGAATCGCTGTCATCAAAAACCTACAAACAATAAATGCTGGAGAGGGTGTGGAGAAAACGGAACCCTCCTACACTGTTGGTAGGAATGTAAACTGGTACAGCCACTATAGAAAACAGTATGGAGGTTCCTTAAAAAACTAAAAATAGAGCTACAATATCATCCATCAATCCCCCTCCTGGGCATATACCCAGAGAAAACCATAATTTGAAAAGATATGTGCACCCCAATGTTTTTTGCAGCACTATTTACAATAGCCAGGACATGGAAGCAACCTAAATGTCCATCAACAAAGGAATGGATAAAGAAGATGTGATATATATATATATATATATACACAATGGAATATTACTCAGCCATAAAAAAGAACAAAATAATGTCATTTGCAACAACATGGATGGACCTAGAGATTGTCATACTGAGTGAAGTAAGCCAGACACAGAAAGACAAATATCATATGATATCACTTACATGTGGAATCTAAATAAATGATACAAATGAGCTTATTTACAAAATATAAGTAGAGTCACAGATGTAGAAAACAAACTTGTGGTTACCAGGGGATAAGGGAGGGGGAGGAATAAATTGGGAGACTGGTATTGACATATACACACTATTATATATAAAAGAGATAACTAATAAGAACCTGCTGTATAGCACATGGAATGCTACTCAATACTCTGTAATGGCCTATATGGGAAAAGAATCTTGAAAAAAAAAAAAAAAGTGGATACATGTATATATATAACTGATTCCCTTTGTTGTACACCTGAAACTAACACAACATTGTAAATCAACTATATTCCAATAAAAGATTTTTAAAAAGAACATAGGTAAATTGCTCTCCTCAAGAACCTTTATACTCTTTAAATTATTTCATACTGCATGACAGTTAGTAATAGCAAAGAAAAGTGATTTCAGTTACCCCACAAATTGGTACTATAGTGCCGTGAAGACACTTGCTTGACTAGGATGTTAGTGCACTGTAATTTTCTGATTAATTAAAATATCTAGGTTTCTTAAAGTTATTTATTTAATGTAGCCAATAAACGGCTGATAGACACTAAATTTAATAAAAGAGGAGAAAATCAGGATCTCCAATACAGGGAAACCAAAATGGTTTAAAAAGTTATCATGCATTACTATTAAGATTAAACCTCAAGGGAATGAAGTCAGGGAAGATAGTGAAGTTGGAAGCACCAAGAATTCATCTCTCTACCTGGACAGCAACTGTACTAGGAGAAACTATCAGAGGTGGATACTTTGGAACTTTGGAGTTTATTTGAACACTTGTAACTTCAAGGGGATAGCTTGGCTAGGACATTTTCATTAATTTTGGTTTATTTCAACCATTAGGGTGGTTGCAGCTACTCAGCCCCCTACCCCAGCCCCATACCAGACAGCTGTGAAGAACGTAACCCAAATTTCTGGAGCAGCTTCCTCTGGAGCCAGGGTGGCCAATAAGATCCTTGTCATCCACATGTAGGTTCTTGGTTCTAACTGTGAATTACTGCTCTCACTGCTGAAGTGTGGATATGGAGGCTGGCCACCAATGTTCCAACTGCCACCAGCTGAAGTAATTTCCAGGAGGTTTAAAAGAGCCACCTGTTTTTTTGTTTGCTTGCTTTTTGTTTGTTTGTTTGTTTTTGATATTCAAAAGCAACTATGTATATGGGGGAATTTAGAAAGCCACCATGCATACCTAGGGAAATATGGAGCTCAGAAAAGACATGCAGAAGATCTTAAGCTTTTACTCCAATACAGAGACACCTTATAGCAACTTTTTAAAGTACCAAACTCTGAGGAAAAGGGAAAATCTGATTTCCCCAGTTTCCATGTTATCAAATTCAAAAGTCCAATTTTCAATAAAAAAACAACAAGGCATACAAAGAAACAAGAATGTATAGCTGATTCAAAGAAGCAAAATAAAGCAACAGAAAATGTACCTGAGGAAGCATAGATGTCAAAATTACTAGACAAAGATTTTAAAACAACTCTTTTAAAGACACTCAAAGAGCTAAAGGAAGACATGGACAAAGGAAAATAATATATTAAAAAATATCAATGAAGAGAATAAATTATTTTCAAATAGAACCAAAAAGAAATTTTGATGCTGAAAAGTACAATAACTGAAATGAAAAATACCTCAAAAGGGTTAAAAAGCAGATTTGTGCAAGTGGAAGAATAAGTGAACATAAAGAAAGAACAACTGAAATTATCAAGTCTAAGGAACAGAAAGAAAAAAGAATGAAGAAAATTGAACAGAGCCTAAGAGACCTGTGAAACACCATCAAGTGGACCAACATAGGCATTGTGGGAATGCCATCAGGAGAAGAGAGAGAGAAAGGAACGAAATGAATAACGCCTGAAAACTCCCCAAATTTAAAGGATTGAAATTGCAATAAATGCATCTACAAATCCAAGAAGCTCAAAAACTCCAAATAGAATAAACTCAAAAATACTCACACTGAGATACATTATAATCAAAATGTTGAAAGACAGAGACAAAGAGGCGATCTTGAAAGCAGCAAGAGAGAAGTGACTCATCACATACAAGTGGTCCCCAATGAGGTTATCTGTCAATTTCTCATCAGAAAGCTTGAAGGCCAGAAGTCAGTGGGTTGATATACTCAATATGCTTACAGGAAAAAAAACTGTTGATGGGCAACTTTATATCCAATAAAGCTACTCTTCAAAAATGAGGGAGAAATGACACCCCTAGATTTTAAAAAGCTGAGGGAGGTCATTACCACCAGACCTTCCCTCCAAGAAATGTTAAAGGGAGTGCTTCAGGTTGAAATGAAAGGAAGATAGTAACTTGAAGCCATATAAAGAAATTAGGGTAAAGGTAAATGCATGGGCAACTGTAAAAGCTACTATTACTGTAATTTTGGTTGAGCCTGACTTTTATTTTCTAAAGCGTTTAAAATACAAATGCATAAAAATTATTAATCTATTTTATTGTATACAAAATGTGTAATGATGTAATCTATGACATTAATAACAGAAACTGAGGGTGGTGTGGTATAGTAGTGAGCTTTTTTATGTTATTGAAGTTAAGTTGGCATCAATTCAAATTAGATTATTATAACTTTGGGATATTAAATATAATACCCATGGTAACCACCAAGAAAATATCTATAGGATATACGTATAAAGAATTAAGAAGAGAATTGAAATATTTCACTATGAAAAGTTAACTAAAAATAAAGCAGTAATGGAGAAAATGAGGGACATAAAAACCTATAGGCATAGAGAAAACATATTTGTTTTCTGAAAAATGGCAGAAGTAAATCCCTCCTTATCAGTAACTACCTTAAGTGTAAATGGATTAAACTCTCCAATAAAAATACAGAGATTGGCACAATGAATAAATATTTATAATTCAACTATGTGGTCTCTATCAGAGACTCACATTACTTCCAAAGACAAATAGGTTGAACGTAAAATGATAGAAAAAATATTTCATACAAATGATGATGAAAATAGGGCTGGAGTGGCTACACTAATATCAAACAAAATAGACTTTAACTCTAAAAAGTTTACAAGAGACAAAGAAGATGTATCTTAATAAAAGTCTCAAGAAATAATCTAAGTATTCATCGACAGATAAATGGATAAAGATGTGGTATATATACACTATGAATATTACTCAGCCATAAAAAAGAATAAAATTCTGCCATTTGCAACAAAGTGAATGGACCTAGAGAGTACTATGCTTAGTGAAATAAGTCAGACAGAAAAAGACAAATACTCTATGTTATCACATATGTGGTATCTGAAAAAATAAAACAAAGGTATATAACAAATTAGAAACAGACTCACAGATATGGAAAACAAACTAGTGGTCACCAGTGGGGAGAGGGAAGGGGAGAAAGGCAAAATAGGGGTATGGGATTAAGAGATACAAACTACTATATACAAAATAGACAAGCAACAAGGATATATTGTACAGCATAGGGAATATAGCCATTATTTTGTAATAACTTTACATGGAGTATAACCTATAAAAATATTGAATCACTATGTCTACACCTGAAACTAATAAAATGTTGTAAATCAACTATACTTCAATAAAAAATTAAATTAAAAAAGGTTCGATATCACAATGAAAATAGAAATTATAAACATTTATGCACTTAATAAAATACCTCAAAATATATGAAGCAAAAAATTGATAGAACAGAAGGTGAGAAATAGAGAGCTCTATAATAATAGTGGTGATTTCAATGCCCTGCTTTCAGTAATGGATAGATCAGTCAGACATAAGAGATGTAAGAAAATAGAGGACTTGAAAAATGCAATAAACCAACTAGATATAAAAGACATATAGAACACTACCCCAAAACAGCAGAATACAGGTTTTTTTCAAGTGCACATGGGACATTCTACAGGACAGATCACATGTTAAACCACAAAATAAGTCTGAATAGATGAAAAGACAGATATCATACTAAGTGCCTTCTCCAATCACAACAGGATGAAGTTAAAAATCAGTAACAAAGAAAACAGGAAAATTCACAGATTTGTGGAAACTCAACAACATACTCTTAAAGACGCCATCACAAGATAAATTAGAAAATACTTAGAAACAAATAAAAACACAACATACTAAATTTATGGGATGCAGTGGAAGTAGTGCTCAGAGGGAAATCTATAGGTGCAAATGTTTACATTGTAAAAAAATGTCAGATCTCAAATCAACAGCTTCATACCATAAGGAACTAGAAAAGGAAAATAAAGCCAAACTCAAAGCTAGCAGATGGAAAGAAACAATAAAGTTTAGAGCAAAGTTAACAAAATAGAGAAATAAAACAATAGAAAACTATTAATGAAACCACAAATTGGTTCTTTGAAAAAATAAACAAAATTGACAAACCTTTAGCTAGACTGACAAAATAAAAAAGAGAAGACACAAATAACTAAAATCAGAATAACAGTGGAAGTATTACTACAAACCTTATAGAGGCAAAAAGGAATTATAGAAGGATACTATGAACAACTGTAAGCCAACAAATTAGATAACCATTAGAGAAATGGGCAAACTTCTTGAAACACACAAATGCCCTAAACCAACTCACAAAGAAAGAGAAAATCTCAACAGACCTATAACAGGTAAAGAGATTGAATTATTAATCTAAAACTTACCAGCAAAGAGAAGTCCTGGACCAGGTGGCTTCACAAAAGAATTCTACCGAACATTTAAAGAAGAATTAATATCAATCCTTCTCAAGCTCTTCCAAATCATTGACAAGGAGGGAACACTTCCTACCTCATTTTATGAGTCCAGCATTAATTTATATCAAAGCCAGAAAAAAAAATACCACAAGAAAAGTAAATCACAGATCAATAGCCCTTATGAAGATAGATGCACAAATCCTCAACAAAATATTAGTAAATTGAATCCAATAGCATTTTAAAATAATTACTTACCATGACCAAGCAGCATTTATTCCTGAAATGTAAGAGTCGTTCAACATAAGAATATTAATCAATGTAATGTGTCACATTAATAGAACAAGGAAAAAAACCACATGATTATCCCAATTGATGCAGAAAAGGCATTTGACAAAATCAAACACACTTTCATGATAAAAAAACTTCCAGAAGTCTGGAAATAGAGGGAAAATCCCTCAACCTATTAAAAAATATTTACAAAAACCCACAGCTAACATTATAATCAATGGTAAGGGACTGAAAACTGTCCACCTAAGATAAGGAACAAAAACAAGAATACCCACTTTCACTGCTGCTATTCAACATTCTACTGGAAGTTCTAACCAGAGCTATCAGAAAAGAAAAGTGAATAAAAGGCATCCAAAATAGAAAGAGCTAAAACTATTGCAGATGACACCATCCAGCATATAGAATACACCAAGTAGAAACTAATAAATTCAGCGAAGTTGCAGAGTACAAGATCAACACGCAAAAATCAGATGTGTTTCTAAATACCAGCAATAAAAAAGGCCAAAAAAAATTTAGGAAAGCAATCCTACTGATAATAGCACCTAAAAGAATTAAATACTTTGTAGTAAATCTAACCAAGCAGGTGAAAGAGTTGTACACTCAAAACTACAAAATATTGCTGAAAGAAACTGAAGAAGGGACTTCCCTGGTGGCGCAGTGATTAAGAATCCGCCTGCCAATGCAGGGGACAGGGGTTTGATCCCTGGTCCGGGAAGATCCCACATGCTGCAGAGCAACTAAGCCCATGCGCCACAACTACTGAGCCTGCATTCTACAGCCCACGTGCCACAACTACTGAGCCCACGTGCCTCGAGCCCCTGCTCTGCAACAAGAGAAACCACCGCAATGAGAAGCCCGCGCACTGCAACAAAGAATAGCCCCCACTCACCGCAACTAGAGAAAGCCCGCTCGTAGCAACGAGGACCCAACGCAGCCAAAAAATAAATGAATAACTAAATAAGAAACTAAAGAAGACAAAAATAAATGGAAAGATATTTATATTCATGGCTAGGAAGACTTAATATTTTTATGATGTTAATACCACCCAAAGCAAGCTACAGCTTCAATGTCATCCCTATCAAAATACCAATAGTTCTTTTCACAAAAATGGAATTTTAGGGGGCCTTAAATAGCTAAAACAGTCCTTAAAAAAAGAAAGAAAACTGGAAGACTCATACTTCCTGACTTTGAAACTTACTGCAAAGCTGTAGTAACTAATACAGAATGGTATTGGCATTAAGGACAGACATATAGACCACTGGCATAGAATAGAGAGCTCAGAAATAAACTCTCACATATATGGTAAACTGATTTTTGACAAAGGTGCCAAGACCATTCAATGGGAAAAAGAAAGTCTTTTCAACAAATGGTGCTGGGAAAACTGGATATCCACATGCAAAAGAAGTTGGACCCTTACCTCATATTAAATGCAAAAGTCAATTCAAAATGGATCAAAGATCTAAATTTTAGATCTAAATTTAAGAGCTCAAACTGTAAAACTCAGGGAAAAAAAATTTAAAGTCTTCATTACATTGGATTTGGCAACGACTTAAGGACTATGACACCAAAGCACAGGTAACAAAAGAAACAAATGATAAATTGGACTTGATCAAATTAATGTTTGTGCATCAAAGGATACTATCAAATTATATAAATAAATAATGGGGTAAAATATTTGCAAATAACATCTGATAGGGGATTAATATCCAGAATATATAAAGAGCTCCCACAACTCCATAACACCAAATAACCCAATTCAAAAATGGGCAAAGGACTTGAATAGACATTTCTCAAAGGAGATATGCAAATGGCTGATAAGCACATGAAAATGTGCTCAATATCATTAGTCATTAGGGAAATGCAAATCACAGCTACAATGAGATAAGATAGCATTTTATACCTACTAGGATGGGTTAAAAAAAAAAAAAGAAAACAAGTGATGACAAGGATGTAGAGAAATTGGAACTCTTGTGCATTGCTGGTGGGAATGTAAAATGGTACAGCTGCTGTTGAAAACAGTTTGTTGTTTTTTCAAAAGACTAAACATGAAACTACCATATGACCCGCAATTTCATTCCTAGGTATACATTCAAAAGAATTAAAAGCAGGGACTTGAACATATATATGTACACCAATGTTCATAGCCAAGTTATTCTCAATAGCCAAAAGGTGTAAATAACATGTGTCCTTGAGCAAAGGAATGTCTAAACAAATTGTGATATATACATACAAAGGAATATTATTCAGCCATAAAAAGAAGTGAAATTTTTATATATGCTGCAACATGGATGTATCTTGAAAAAATTATGCTAAGTGAAATTGTCCAGATACAAAACAACAATCATTTGGTGATTCATAGAGACAGAAAGTAGAATAGAGTTAAGGGGAAAGAGGAATTATTGTTTAATTGATACAAAGTTTTTGTTGGGGATGACCAAAAAGTTTTAGATATAGTGGTGATGATTACACAACATTGCAAATGTTATTTGATGCTACTGAATTACACACTTCGGAACAGTTAAAACGATAAATATTACGTTATGCATATTTTACCACTATAAAGAAAAGATCCTCAATTTCTTTGAAGTTAAGATAAACAGGTGAGAATAATGATTTTTAGAAAAAAAACTACAAATATATGTTAATTGAGAGAAAGTTTTTTTGGCAATAAATTTTAAAGGAAGTGTTTAAATTGGACCTATACAGTAAAAAATGATAAACATAATCGATAAAAATCCTTGATAGAAGTTTCATAAGTCACAGAAGTACTTTTTAAAGTTACAGTTTTTAAGGTCACTATGCTTCTCCTTACTTATTTTCATTTTGACTTTATGTCAACCTGAGAAAAAATAACCAGATATGTCCAACAGTAACTCCAGAAAATTAAACAACACAATGCTGGAAAGGTAGAATCCGTCAACTATCCAAGGCACTATAACATAAGTACAGTTGCTATACTGTTCTGAATGAATTACTGAAGTTTTAACAGAAGTATTCTTTTAAAAAGCATTTGACTGAATGACCACTGGACATCAACTCAAGGTAGAAGAGGCATATATAGGATTTCCCATCTCTGATTGTTTCCAGAATTTCATGGTGTATATAATGTAATATCCCAACTCTAGAAAGAAGACCACGTTGACCAAGAGAAAGGCTGCTTTCTTAATCTTAGTTTCTGATCCAAAATTTTCAGTGGTTTTTCACAGTCTAAAAGACAAACCCAAATTCCTTAATGCGACATTATCTGGGGCTCAAAGTATAATATTGCCAATCACTCCCCCAAGTTCTGAAATCTTCCTAGAGTCAAATTGCTTCTGTCAAGTATTCATCACAGATGTGATTCTGCTCAGATGTGTGATTATTTAATTTCTCCCACTGTATTAGACTGAATTTTTGCTCAGCACATATCCCCAGTGCTCAGCAGGAATTAATTAATTAGTTAAGACTATTAGAGCCATCTGTCTATGCATCATCCTTCCTATAAATCCCCTTCTCACCTTTCACCTCCTACCAGGCCTTCTCACCTCTAGCCTCTTACTACTCATCCCATATGAAAACCACCTTCTGATGAGTTTGCTAAAACCCAGTTACATCACATCCCTGTTCCTCAATAAGTTGTATTCAGATCTCAACTTTCTTGGTTCTCCAGATCTCAACTTTCTTGGTTCCTGCCTTATATTTTGCTCCACTCATCTGGCAAACTGGACTATTCACATTAGTCCCAAACATTCCTCCACACATTAGTTAATGCCATGCTCTCTGGCACAAGAGCCCCTGTGCTTCTCTGCCCATTAAAATAATACCCAAATTTCAAAGTTGGCCTAAATGTCACTTCTTCCAGGTAGCTTTCCTCTTATTGCCCTACCTGAAAATGAGATTCTTGTTTTTAACTTCCCTGGCATTGGAGACATACCTCTTTCAAGGCACGCATTATATGGCATGCTTACTTCTCTTAAAATTCTCTTGAAATCATGGATTGGACTGGGTTTACCTCTCTGTCTATGGCACCCTGCAGAGAGTCGATGCAGGCTCAGAGTGCTGGACAAGCTGGAGAAAAGGCCCCTGAACTGCACCAGAGAGCAGGTGAAAGATCTAAGAGAAAGTGTGAGAGCCCTCTGACCCAGGCATTCTAGGCAGATCTTCAACTAACAAGTTGATCTCAAGTCATTGTCACTGCTCATCATTTATCATTGGTGCGCTTAAAGAAATGTATCCATACCACCTCAATGGGCAAAATGGCGCTAGGAAAATGCATATTTAGCTGATACATTTGAGTTTTCACTTAAGATACAAGGATCACACACATTACACACACTTCTCTTTTTTTCATTTCTAACACACATGAATATTAAAGAGAGATACACTTTATTAGTGCTTGTTGTCACCAAAGAAAGTGGTGGGCAAAAGCAAAAACAGCAGAGATG
Organism: Balaenoptera borealis; assembly: GCF_965194805.1. Lineage (NCBI taxonomy): Eukaryota > Metazoa > Chordata > Mammalia > Artiodactyla > Balaenopteridae > Balaenoptera > Balaenoptera borealis. The sequence continues at coordinate 221,631 of NW_028123734.1, read as the reverse complement.
CTCTGAGTGTCCTTATTCTAGACTTTATTGAATTTTAAAAGATTCTAAGGCTCAAACTAGTCCAGTAGAGGCCAAGACATATGCAACTAAAAATCTCATTGGGTACATATTCTATTGTGTAAGCATGGCAAGTGGTGAAAATACACCACCTTACATTCATTTGGAGGTCAATCCAGTACCATCATATGAATTCTTTAGCAATTTGGAACATTTGGGTCAGGCTGTTTATTTGCTGCATTTGAAAATAGGAAAAGAGAGGATCTGGACAGAGAAGAGATCTTGATTAGAATATGTTGGAAGTCCTTTCAAGTCCAAGTTTTGAAATTCCCATTTGAATGATTGGGAGAATAGCTTATTTTCATGATAGAGCTCTTTTCTTGGAACCAAATTCCACAGCTCAGGTACAGAGCAGAAAGAAACAGCCCAGCCCCACCCACTTTATAGCTTGGTGGTGGTGGTCTGGTCTCTGATTAGCAAAGAAGCTGAGGCAACAGGCTACAGTTATGGCAACACTTGGCTTCCTGCAGATTTCCACAGATGAAGGAAGAAAACAGGGGTGATAGTGCGCACGGGCTGCTGTGTATGGCTGTGCATGCTTTTCATTGTACAGTCTGTGCATCGAATATTGCAGCAGCCCTGGACAGAGCTGGGTAAAGGAATACTTACTCGTTTCTTCATCATCATGCATCCTCCGACCTGGAGAATGTGAAGCAAATTTTCAAGAGGTAAAAGTTTACTACATCCAAAGAACAAGTGAATAATGTTATCAGAAATTGTACCCAGATGAAGAAGAGGTGGAATTATTGTACAGTGCTCCTACTGAGTGGTGTATTAAACTGACGACATATTTTAGTCTCTTTGGTGGAAAATCATGACCCATTAGGATTTCTGCTCATAAATATTACTTCTTTTGTGCTTTTCTTTATATTTTTCTGTTTTGTTTATTTATTTACTTATTTACTTATTTATTTTTGGCTGTGTTGGGTCTTCATTGCTGCGTGCAGGCTTTCTCTAGTTGCGGCGAGCGGGGGCTACTCTTCGTTGCTGTGTGCGGGCTTCTCATTGCAGTGTCTCCTCTTGTTGCAGAGCATGGGCTCTAGGTGCGTGGGCTTCAGTAGTTGTGGCATGTGGGCTCAGCAGTTGTGGCGCACGGGCTTAGTTGCTCCGTGGCATGTGGGATCTTCCCAGACCAGGGATCAAACCCGTGTCCCCTGAATTGGCAGGCGGATTCTTAACCACTGCGCCACCAGGGAAGTCCCTTTTTGTGCTTTTTTTTAGCCTAGTTCACTATAAAATTAGACAGATGTTCAGAGAGAAAATTAAGCACTGATATCGGATTGAAGCATTTAGTGTATTTCAAATGAAATACATAGATAATCCTGCCTATTCATGTATGTCCAAGTTGAAAAACAAGTGATTTGAAGGAGTTTAGCCCCATGTTATGCTGGAGAAATTCTACAACCTAAAACAAATTCAGCTCTATTTATTCTGATTCAAACAGAAAACACTTAGGTATCTACAAATACTCATATATGTAAGGTGGTCAAGCAAGTCCTTAGGTGTATTCATCCAATGTAGAAAAAGTTCTGGAGATCACATTCATATCCAGAGACCATACATAATGTAATCCACAAGAAAGATCTTCAGCTACATACCTATTCTTCCCACCAGATATTAAATTATATCTTTATACAAACTAAAAGTTATTTTTTCATGATTTATGTAAATAAGTTAAGCATGGAAATGGTATTCAAAATATATTTATACATATGCATAATAGAAAATTTTAAATTGAAAATGGCTAATCAATTTTATAAGGAAAATTAAATATGATAAAACTAAGAATATAGTATAAGTTTTGAAGCAAAATATTGTTGTCTATACCATTTTTATTTTAGATATTTTTAGTTTTTATTGAAGTCACTATAGTTTGTCAATGACTTTCGGGAAATTAGAAAATATTTTAATATATTTACAATCACTATGCCACCATTACTCAGGTATCTCTAAAGGGAAAGAAAATCTGTATTTTAATTCTGGGAGGAGGAATAAGACCTTGGTCAAGGCTGAAGTTGGTAATTCAGAGTTCCCCTTTTTGCATAACCGACATTTCGTAGTTCCTATTTCTGAGTGATCAGGTTATATAGATTCTCATACTTCTCCCAGTCCCTCCTTATTTCTGTCATCAACCATTTCCCCTCCCTTATTGTTTATCTTAAATTGCATGGCCTCTACCAGGCTGCTGGTCTTTCCAGTGGACCTTAGTCCCTGGGCTTCATTCTCCCCCTCCATGTCTCTCCTCACATTTCACACTGCAGGGCACAGGTGCAGATTCACACCCAGACACACCTTGGCACCACACTCACACTTCAAAAATTTAAAAAACAGGACATTAAAAAAAATTACCATTGGTATTTTACAGGCTCAAAAAAAACAGGCTTATTTTACCATTTATTTATATATTTCCTCTATGGTGAAGTTTCTATACAAATATTTTGCCAATTTCCTTACTGGATTTTTTTCTTCTATTGCTGAGCTGCAAGTCTTCTTTACATACCCTGAATATAAATCCTATGTCCAATATATGTTTTACAAGTATTTGCTTTCAGTCTGTGACTTGTCTTTTTAATTCCTTAACAGAGTATTTTGAAGAGCAAAAGCTTTTAAATTTAACAAAATCTAGTTTATTAGTATGTTGTGTCCCATATATCAATAAAAATTTTTATGAGTCTATATAGAAACTCAGAACTACAAATATCTTCTCATAGTTTTTCTACAAGTTTTATAGTTTTAGCTCTTCCATTTAGGTCTATGATCCATTCTGAGTTTATCTTCATATATGCTTTGAGGTAAGAGTCAAAGATCATTTTATTGAATATGTATATCTAATTGCTCTAGCACCATTTATTGAAAATATGTCTTTCCCCTTTGAATCACTTTGGCACATTTGTTGAAAATCAACAGACCATCCCTTTATGTGTGGATTTAATTCTGGACTCTATTCTCTTTCAGTGATTTACATATCCATCTTTACACGTCTCATACTGACATGATTATAGTAAGTCAAAATCAGTTGGGGTAACATTCCCAACTTTGTTCTTATTTATCACAATTGTTTTGAACTAACATCTTAAAAATATTGTTTTCTTGGCTATTTTGGCCCTATTTCTGCCATATACATTTTGGAATATTCTTGCCAGCTAGGTAAGTACCACCTTCGGGATTTTTATTAGAATTGTATTTAGACACATTTGAGGAAAATTGATATTCCTTTAATAACGTTTTGGGACTTATCCAATGTTTTTCAATAAAATTTGAAAATGTTCTTCCATAAAGGACATAAACACATATTCTTTTAGATTTATTATTGGGCATTATATATTTCTGTAAACGATGTCTTCATGTTTCCTAATAATTTGTTGCTGTGATATCTAACTGCAATCGATTTTTAGGGTAATACTCTTATATCCTGCAAACATGCTAAACTGTCTTTGAAATTCAAAAATTTGTTTAGAGTTTTGTTTCCATGTTGACAACTATTTTATCTACTGCTAATAATGATTATGTTTCCTCCTTTATATTTCTTTTTTTTTTTTTTTTTTAAAGTATTTATTTATTTATTATTTATTTATGGCTGTGTTGGGTCTTCATTTCTGTGCGAGGGCTTTCTCTAGTTGCGGCAAGCGGGGGCCGCTCTTCATCGCGGTGCGCGGGCCTCTCATTATCGTGGCCTCTCTTGTTGCGGAGCACAGGCTCCAGACGCGCAGGCTCAGTAATTGTGGCTCACGAACCTAGTTGCTCTGCGGCATGTGGGATCTTCCCAGACCAGGGCTCGAACCCCTGTCCCCTGCATTGGCAGGTGGACTCTCAACCACTGCGCCACCAGGGAAGCCCTATATTTCTTATACATGATAGTTTCGTTTCTTGTCTTACTACCTTAGCTAGGCTTCCTAGCACAACGTTGAATAGAGCAGTGACAGTGGGCATTCTTTTCACGTTCCCAATTTTAAAAGAAATGGTTTAAACCCTTCACCTTCCAGTATGATGTTTATTTTGTTTTGTTTTTTGATTTTTGTCTTTATCAAGTTAAAATAAGTATCTTTTCATTTCTAGTCTGCTGAGGTTTATGTTGTTGTTGTTCTGGTTACTATGAAAGGATGTTAAATGGTGTCATGGGTCGTTTTCTGTAAATACTGAGATAATCAAAAGTATCATGTCTCTTTTAATCTATTAACAGTGGCTTACACTAATAATTTCTAAAAGTTTTATCATTTTTATTCCTGAGGCAATCCTTGTTTTTGTCTTTCATTGGGTGTTGATTCTTCTTGAATATTCTGCACACCACACCCCATCCTCAACATCTACTTCCAGAGAACCCAACCAGTGACAATGGTTGATTATTGCATTTTATGACAGTTTCAAGCCACCTGGTTATGACATTCTTAAATACCCCTAATCCTACTGGCTTCCAAACTTCTTGCCTGACACTCCCTCTTCTGCCACCTTATAATCTTACCTATAGGTATATCCAGGTTAAACATTACAGTTTCCACAAAATCTCTTTTTAGTGCCCCTCAACTTCCTTATGGCAATGACCTTCCACTCTGCTTGCAAAGTACTTTGTTGTGATATGTAAGTTAAATTTATGAATAAAAATCAAATAATTACCATAAATTTGCTGTCAAGGTTTTTAGAGACTAGAGAAAATAGATAGGAGAATGATTGGACATAGAAGGGAACAAAGCAAATAATGAATGAGAAATTAGGCACCTAAAGTAGAAAACAGATTTACAGACTAATCCGTGATGGCTGGTACCCAATGGCCTGTAGTGTCAAAACAAGTCATGTGGCCAAGTGAATTGGGAGAGCAGGACAAGTAGGAGTGGTGTGTTAGAACTAAGAATATGTTCACAACTACATCTCTGAGGAGGATTACCTCTCCTCCTGCCTCACTGTAGAAATGCCACTGAGTAAAAACGTAGGAGTTCATAATTCCTTTGGATGTCGGTAATTAGCATAGACACGACCTTATTTCTCCCCAGTGGTATTTCTTTAATAATCCTGATTCCATAACCTGTGTGTCATTTCTTATGGCTTAGCATGGTCCTCACTCTGGGGCTCTACACCTTAGGTTGAATTGGTTTTGCCGGATGTTTTTAAGAAGAGGAAACACGGAAGATAACATAAGAACACTAAGTGCCTTGCAGAGAGCACAAAAGGAAAAAAAGCACAGAAGAGGCAGTTGGAATGCATGACACTGCAGACCAGAGCTCTACTGTTGCTTCTTACCCTACCTTGAGACCTCTTTGACTGTAAACATTACATTTTACTGTACTGGCTGACTCTGCCATTTTCTTTAGGAATTATGAAGCAAACAACAACAAAAACTTATACAGTGTGGTCCTATCTCTTTTGTTAGTCACCTTGTCTTGCAATTCTTCCCAAACCCTATGACTAGTCATTTTGAAAACTTTTATTATTGCCTAATGCACTGTTATATTTTTGTTGCTGTTGATTTCCTCTCCCCACTCTGTGATTTCTAGTGTGTCTTCTAGGAATACCTATCCTTTTCACCTGGTGAAGTCACACTGCAATGTTTGGACCAAGACGTGCATGGCCTCACCTGAAATGCTTTCTCCAGCTCCCTCAAGTCAGAGCAAGTGACCACCTCTTCCAGATGTCCTTACGATTTTCTGCAGAACTTTAAGTTTTCTTTGGTACACTGTTAATGTCCATTTTCCCCAATTCGTCTTTGCTATCACCCCTCTCCACTTCAGCATGTAACATGGGGTAATGCATATGGCAGACAATAATGGGGGCTGAGTAAATCAGTAAGAAAATAAATGAATACTTAATGATACCAAAGCACACTTCCAAAATGATATATTCATTACAAATCAAAATCTCTCTTTCACATTCCTTAGTAGATAGTATTTCTTCTTGTCTATTTTAGAGAAAGAGGGTGGACTTTCCTCTTCGAAGGCATTTGATCTATCTTTTAATTTGTATCAAGGATGCAGGGTGCCTTTAGTCTTTTATTAGCATAGTATTACCTTGTCATCAACAATAATTCAATTTCAGCTTTCCTGATTCCATAAGAAATATTATTCTAAAGTATTACCGTGTCGTCAACAATAACTCAATTTCAGCTTTTAGTAGAAAAGCTGAAATTGAGTTATTGTTGACGACACGGTAATACTATTCTAAAGTCTTAAAGAAATGTAAGTGTAACACAAGCTGGAACTTGGTGAGAACACGGAAATAGCTATGGATATATAAACAATCAAGCAAGCAAACAAAGCCCTAATACGGATTTGATAGCTTGGCAAAAAGTTGTGGTGTGCATCGTATAGTCACGTGATACAGATAGAAAAGCCCTAAATTCCTTAACTTGAGATATCTGGTTTTCCTTAATTAACAATAATCTTTTGATGTTCGGACTACCTGCCCTTTGTTACAAAACTTCTATATAACCTGGCTCCCCGCCTTGCCTCCTCGGAGCAGCTTCTCAGAGCTATCTGAACTGCTGTCTCTCGGTCTGCAGTCCTCATTTTGCCCCAAATAAAACTTAACTCGAAAAAAAAAAGAGCCAAGGGACACATTCATTGGAAGCCATGTAATCCTTTTTTTGTTCTAGAGAAACAGAAAACTTTATTGTACATATACGAAAGTGTTATTTAGTTGTATTATCGAAGTCACAGAATTCTTAAGCATTTATTCTGGAATTATCAAGTTGCTTTGTTCAATTTTCATATTATATTTTCTATCTTTATAATATGTTAATTTTAAGATATTCACACTCTGCTTTAAAGTCTGCCTATGGTATACCTGACCCCATAGGGTTCTGTTATTGTTGTTAAAAATCACACAAATATGAAAAAACTTATTGAAAGAAAAAGTAAAATATTTATGTGGGTGGATATATATACATATACATGTACATGTACATGTTTATATGTATAGATGTGTGTGTGCATTTTAGATCTCTGTGTATGTATGAATTTTCCAAAGTTCTAAAGGCAACAGAGAAGGCATCCAGTTGCTCTGACTGAGAGAGCTGGAGAAGGTATCTCAGGCAATGTGACACTTGCATTGATGATAAACAATGCAGTTGGGAATTACCCAGATGCAACATACATAAAGTGCCTAATATCTATTTTTTATTGCATGAAAATAATAAGCATCCCATGAATCAAGAACCATCAATAAACATAAATGACATGAATTCACAGCAGAAGTAAACAAATACTGCAGATCTACCATGAGTGAGGCTCCGTACTGATCCCGATTAAAAACACCGAACACAAACATTAAAAGGAAACGTGAAAGGCATTGGCTTGATGTTCCATCTAAAGCTTATATTCAATACAACATCTATGACTCCTGGAGGAAAAGAAAAAGCCTTTTCTTAAATTCATACAATAAGGAATACACTATCTCCCTTTTGGACTGATCTAATTGTTACAAAACAAGAACTATTGTGATGAAATTTGCTTCCAAAAATTATGCAATTTTCAAGATTGGCCCTAATTTTATTTTCTATTCTGTATTTTAAACACATGCACTTCCTTAAATTAATAATCACTTGACTTTGTTTCTAAATAGTCTACCATGTGGGTCACTTTATTTTAGAAATATTCAATGTCTCTCTTAAAATGCAGAGTGGATGACTGAGCAAAGTAGTAGATATGATCTCTTTCTACACAACTTTTTGACATTCTTCTACTTGTCTTTCCCCACTAATAGATTTTCTTATATTTTGATAACATATTTATGACAAACACAGAGTGGTATATTTTCATTTTAAAGGGTCATTTTCTGTATAGGTCCCTAGAAGTTTTGGAAGTCCATTGAAAGCCAGTAAATGAAGAAAAAAGTGTAAGTTAAAATTTTTTGTGTGTGATCAAATGTCAATTCATTTGATGTCATTATTATAAAGTATCATTAACACTTTACAAAAAATTCAAAGTACCCAAAGGGCCTACAATGCCTCAGGCTTCTTTGAGACACTTAAAAGAGAACATATATAAGTAAAAGTCAAAAGAAAGATGCTCCTTAGGAGAATTCAGTGATCACACGGCTGTATTTGTGATTTAAACATCTTACCATGACCTTCAGGAGACATAGTGGGAGTCTTTACAGCTCAAAACCAAGTTCCTGAAAGGGCAGCTCCCATGGAGTGTAACGTGCATGTCTGCATAATCATTGATTACCTTTGGGAATGAAAGCCATAAAGAATATTTAAAACTGCATGAGGAATTAAAAAGCAGGAAGTTCTAATCTTTGGGTACAGTATACATGTGTTTCTTTTCTCTTTTTGCTCAACAAAAGTCTTAGAGTTCATTGGAACCATTTGCATAAACATAATTATAAACTGGAGTATCATCAGCAAAAAACAGGTTTTAGGAGAGTCATGTTACTCAGACTGGAAGCCTGTGGTAAATGTATATATGTGTGTATGTACATACTTATTTTTGGTAACCAAATCAAATCTCCCTTCTCGTTAAAGTCTATCCTTTGTGGAGCCCTCCTACACTGTTGGTAGGAATGTAACTTGGTACAGCCACTATGGAGAACAGTATGGAGGTTCCTTAAGAAACTAAAAATAGAGCTACCATATGATCCAGCAATCCCACTCCTGGGCGTATATCCAGAGGAAAACATGGTTTGAAAGGATACATGCTCCAAAATGTTCACTGCAGCACTATTTACAATAGCCAAAACATGGAAGTAACCTGTATGTCCAACAACAGATGAATGGATAAAGAAGATGTGGTACATATATACAATGGAATATTACTCAGGCATTAAAAGGAACAAAATAGTGTCATTTGCAGCAATATGGATGGGTCTGGAGATTATCATCCTAAGTGAAGTAAGTCAGACAAAAAGACAAAGATCATATGATATCGCTTATATGCAGAATCTAAAAAAAAAAAATGATACAAATGAACTTATTTACCAAATAGAAACAGACTCACAGACTTAGAGAGCAAACTATGGTTACCAGTGGGGGAAGTGTGGTGGGGGGGTCAGACTGGGAATTTGGGATTGACATGTACACACTACTATATTTAAAACAGAAAACCAACAAGGACCTACTGTACAGCACAGGGAATTCTGCTCAATATTCTGTAATAACCTAAACGGGAAAAGAATTTGAAAAAGAATAGATACATGTATATGTATAACTGAATCACTTTGTGGTACACCTGAAACTAACACAATATTGTTAATCAACTATACTCCAATATAAAATAAAAATTAAAATAAAGTTTACCCTTTGTAAGATGAAAGCAACCTCTCTGCCTCTCAATGTAGTGAAAATAATTGGTGTTGGTATAGTCTTATCTCAAACAATATTGTGGATTGGCTGTTTCTTTTGATGAAAACCATACATCCATATTTCAACTCAGTTCAGTTTGACTCCAAAGCCAAGAAAAAAAAAAATCACAGTATGCAGGCAAAACAACATTAATGAAAGATTTAACAGCATCTTTGAAGAAAAAAATGGGTTGCGATAGAGGAATGGTGAGGATCAGAACACGGTCCTGATCTTCCTCAGTCATGACATGCAGAGAAAGGAGGGCTGCCAGACTGATCCACATGTGCTTCCCTGTGGTATCAGCAAAATTTGTGGTAATGGGGAGCCGTCCTCTTTACCACCAAGCTTCTTTCTGAAGTACAAACATCATAGGTCAGAAGACAGACACTCAGTGCCAAAAGGGAACCTGAAAGAAAGCAGGAGTGCAATGCAAAGAGGCATGAAGAAGGTAGAGCAGTGGTTCCCAAGGGTTGTGGAGGACTGAACCCCATGGGTCATTTGGAAAAGTAATGAAATTATGTGTGTTTGGCCCAGTGATAGGCACTGAGTGGGAAAGGGTCAGGGATACTGCACAGCCTGTCACACATGCAATTATCACAGTCAACTTCTGATTGTCCAAATATACATTCATATGGGTGAAAACACTGTGTTTACATATGTTGTGACTGTCCCAGCCTTTTGATAAAGATCCTCTTGTCTAGAAATACCTGAGGCACTCACCTGGGTCCATACTGCTCATAACAAGCCCCAAAGACAGTTCCCCCACTCAGGCCACTGCTGTGGCTAGACTGGCCCTTGTAGTTCTTGTTATGATTGCAGGACACATCTTAGCAAAAACCATCAGGGAATTTTGAGAAATAATATTTATTACTCACAGGTCCTGAAGGATACACAGCATGCCTGAGGGCCACACAGCAAGGTAGTGGGTTGAGAAGGCGAGAGTGGGGACCTGGGGCTCTGCATTTATTAGGGTCAGAGGGTGGGATATCTAGAATTTTGCAGGTTCACTCCTTATTAGCTAATTTAAAGCATAAGAGTGGGAATTAGGGCACAGGGAGGAAGAGATGGGATCACTCAAGTGGTCAGTTATCTAGGTTATGCAGGGCTATCTGAAAGGGGAAATTCATGAGTGAGGGCAGCCTAATTCCTTATCTGGTTGTTTTGCTGGTAGCTGTGTCATACAGCTGGCAATATGTTTCTTCAAGAAGGATGTCTTTTGAAATGGATGCCTTGGCAATCAAAGGCTTAATGTCAGGCCCTTACACTACAGCAAGAATCTAGTACCAACTCTGTTTTGTGTATTTATAAATGATTTTTACACGTGTATAATGTATGTAGAAATTTCCAGGAATGCAACTGCCACTTATATCAAATGATAATTCTTTATTTGTTTGAAATTTATCAACGGTTGTTTGCATTTTGGAAAAATTACTTCACCGGTGACCCTGAGATATTTAAGCCAAGACCCCTGCATCATTCTGCACTCAACACCACATTCATAGTTATTCCCCTTAGAGATGAATGCATCTGACCACTGCATGATGTCTTTAACATACTTATGGCTGAGCATATTTTATTGAAAATTATATATTTTAATTTTTCATTTAGACACTACAAATACTTACATAAATACACATATGAGGGGTGTGTGTGTGTGTGTGTGTGTGTGTGTGTGTGTGAGAGAGAGAGAGACAGAGACAGAGACAGAGAGACAGAGAGAGAAATGGTAAAAGGTAAAAAAAGGTGTGGTGTGCCAGTTATCAATTTAATGATTCTCTACTATAAATTTTTATTTAATTGCCTAATCCGAGACAAGGTAGTTGGACATTTTAAATGTTCCCCTTGCCAGCTGGCTTGATGTTAAGTTTTGTCAGGAGAGTGCTCTGGAGAGACACTGCAGGGATAAGAAGTTTTCCTTCATGGTTCCTTATGCTCATTCACCAGCCTCTTGGAGAGTATGATTTTTTCTTTACTATTGACTATACAGTTTTCTCCAGTGCTCCATGCCTCAGGGTGTGGCTTACACAGCACTTTTTCTCCAACTCTTGATTCAGGCAACAGCAGAAGAGCAGGGAGCCCCAGCGAGCAAAGGACTGCCCCAGCCCAGGTCATGCCTCCCCAGCACCCACTTCTCGACTAGGTAAGCCACACCAAGCTGGTGTAAGCTTGATCTTCATTCCGCACAGTGGACCAGAACCACCCTGGCCTGGGCCATACATGTAAGTATGCTTGGTTTCTGCAGACCAAGGCCAATCCAACTCCAAGTTCCAAAAGTGTCTACGGTAGTGCCCCAACTCCCTCTGCATGCCTGCCTACAAGCTTCTGCTCATGTGTGTCCCACCCAGAGTGTTATTCTTGCTTTTTCAGTGACTATGGACCAGCTCTAGCTTGGGCAATTCAGTAAACTTCTCTCCAGTGGTGGTCTGTAACCACATCTTATTCAACAAAGTCCAAATTCCCCTTCCAAGTTTGGCCTGCCTTGGGTCCTCTTCCTAAGCCCTAAGGTACCCTTTAGAGTTCTCCTTCCATTTCTAGAGTTATTTTCCTATCATAGTATAATAATTCCTTATATTTCCCCTGTTTACACCTGTGTAGTTCCTGTCTCCTGATTGGGTCCAACTTGATAGTGAGAGTGGTGTTAGAAGATAAACCATAAAGATGGGTTTGGGAGTTAGTTTGCTCATGCTTTTGGGCTTGGCATGGTGCTGAGCTCCTGCCTAATGGAAGATGAGATGCTAGTAATCCATGGCATGCAATGACATAAAATTTAATTAATCCACACTAACCACCCATGGTTAATTGTGATGATGCACCAACTGAAACATGTGCTTTGGGAGCCCAAGTGACTGTTGCCCTTGACCATTACAGCAGTGATGATGACTGTGGTGTGGGATGAATTAATTCGAGTATAATTATTTATATATTAAAAAGAACAAGCTCAGGTGTTTTAATTCTCAGCTCAGATGGTCTGAGAACCAGATGGCTTCCATGTCATCCCTAAAGAAACATCTCCTATTTCTTGTAGCCACAAGACTGATACTGCTGAAAACTAAACACAAAATTTAATTGTGTGCTGAATCACATAATAGTTTAATTCATAGCCTCACTGTGAAGTCCCCCCAAAGAGTAGTGAGACTTATTCCTGATCTTACAGGGAAAATAATCAGTCATTAAGTATGATGCTATCTGTAGAGATTTTTATAGATGTTCTTTATCAGGTTGAGGATGTTAGTTTCCTAAGAGACTGGGTATTGATTATTCTCCAATGATTGTTCTGCATCAATTGATAGGATCATACTGTCTTTCTTCTTTGTACTGTTTCCATAGTAGATTACGCTGATTGATTTTAAAATACAAAACTAGCTTTGCATTACTGGAATAAAGCTAACTTATTAGACTTAATAGGGTCAAGTTAAATCCCAGAACTGATATAAACCATAGAAGATTCTATAAAGACAAATCAAAAGCACTGAAGAAGAATTTGAAATAAAAAAAAAAAAAAAACAATGCAAACAGCACAAGGATTCTGTGAAGGAAGTAGAATTAAAATTCTGGGGTTTCTGAGTCGGACCTAGGCCAAATCCAGGTGGTTTTGGGACACAGTTTGGAAAAAAAAAATGCTCAGAGTCTGAAAGCTCATGAAGCAAAGCTGCTAAACAAGGACCAGGATCCAGGGGGATGTCCCCACACCTCCAGAGGCAGCGAGCAGGCAGCAGCTCAAAGGGGCTCAGCAGCCATGTGGCTGACAGGGTTCTTGGTGCTCCAACCGGGTGTCAGGGTAGTGCCTCTGGGGTGGGAGAGCCGAGTTCAGGACATTGGTCCACCAAAGACCTCCCAGCTCCACATAACATCAAACAGCGAAAGGTCTCCAGAGATCTCCGTCTCAACGCTAAGACCCAGCTCCACTCAATGACCAGCAAGCTACAGTGTTGGACACCCTATGCCAAACAACTAGCAAGACAGGAACACAACCCCACCCATTAGGAGAGAGGCTGCCTAAAATCATAATAAGGACATAGACATGCCAAAACACACCATCGGACGTGGTCCTGCCCACCAGAAAGACAAGATCCAGCCTCATCCACCAGAACACAGGCACTAGTCCCCTCCACCAGGAATCCTACACAACCCACTGAACCAACCTTAGCCAACGGGGGCAGACACCAACAACAAGGGGAACTACGAACCTGCAGCCTGCAAAAAGGAGAGCCCAAACACAGTAAGTTAAGCAAAATGAGAAGACACAGAAACACATAGAAGTTGAAGGAGCAAAGTAAAAACCCACCCGACCAAACAAATGAAGAGGAAATAGGCAGTCGACCTGAAAAATAATTCAGAGTAATGATAGTAAAGATGATCCAAACTCTGGGAAACAGAATGGAGAAAATACAGGAAATGTTTAACAAGGACCTAGAAGAACTAAAGAGCAAACAAACATTGATTAACAACACAATAAATGAAATGAAAAATTCCCTAGAAGGAATTAATGGCAGAAGAACAGATAAGTGACCTGGAAGATAAAATAGTGGAAATAACTACCACAGGGCAGATTAACATAAAAAGAATGGAAAGAATTGAGGACACTCTTAGAGACCTCTGGGACAACATTAAACGCACCAACATTCGAATTATAAGGGTCCCAGAAGAAGAAGAGAAAAAGAAAGGGGCTGAGAAAATATTTGAAGAGATTATAGTTGAAAACTTCCCTAATGTGGGAAAGGAAATAGTTAATCAAGTCCAGGAAGTGCAGAGAGTCCCATACAGGATAAATCCAAGGAGAAACAGGCCAAGACACATATTAATCAAACTATCAAAAATTAAATACAAAGAAAAAATATTAAAAGCAGCAAGAGAAAAACAAAAAATAACATACAAGGGAATCCCCATAAGGTTAACAGCTGCTCTTTCAGCAGAAACTCTGCAAGCAAGAAGGCAGTGGCAGGAGATATTTAAAGTGACAAAAGGGAAAAACCTACAACCAAGATTACTCTACACAGCAAGGATCTCATTCAGATTCGACAGAGAAATTAAAACCTTTACAGACAAGCAAAAGCTAAGAGAATTCAGCACCACCATACCAGCTTTACAACAAATGCTAAAGGGACTTCTCTAGGCAGGAAACACAAGAGAAGGAAAAGAACTACAATAACAAACCCAAAACAATTAAGAAAATGGTAATAAGAACATACATATCGATAACTACCTTAAATGTAAATGGATTAAATGCTCCAACCAAAAGACATAGACTGGCTGAATGGATACAAAAACAAGGCCTGTTTATATGCTGTCTGAAGCGATCCACTTCAGACCTAGGGACACATATGGACTGAAAGTGGGGGGATGGAAAAAGATATTCCATACAAATGGAAATCAAAAGAAAGCTGGAGTAGCAAGTCTCATATCAGACAAAATAGACTTTAAAATAAAGATGATTACAAGAGACAAAGAAGAACACTACATAATGATCAAGGGATCAACCCAAGAAGAAGATATAACAATTGTAAATATTTATGCACCCAACATAGGAGCACCACAATACATAAGGCAAATGCTAACAGCCATAAAAGGGAAAATCAACAGTAGCACAATCATAGTAGGGGACTTTAACACCCCACTTTCACCAATGGACAGATCATCCTAAATGAAAATAAATAAGGAAACACAAGCTTTAAATGATACATTAAACAAGATGGACTTAATTGATATTTATAGGACATTTCGTCAAAAACAACACAATGCACCTTCTTCTCAAGTGCTCATGGAACATTCTCCAGGATAGATCATACCTTGGGTCACAAATTAAGGCTTGGTAAATTTAAGAAAATTGAAATCAACAAGTATCTTTTCCGACCACAGTGCTATGAGACTAGATATCAATGACAAGAAAAGATCTGCAAAAAATACAAACACATGGAGGCTAAACAATACACTACTAAATAACCAAGAGATCACTGAAGAAATCAAAAAATACCTAGAAACAAATGACAATGAAAACACGATGACCCAAATGTATGGGATGCAGCAAAAGCAGTTCTAAGAGGGAACTTTATAGCAATACAATCCTACCTCAAGAAACAAGAAACACCTCAAATAAACAACCTAACCTTACACCTAAAGCAATTAGAGAAAGAACAAAAAAAACCCAAAGTTAGCAGAAGGAAAGAAATCGTAAACATCAGATCAGAAATAAAAGAAAAAGAAATGAAGGAAACAGAGCAAAGATCAATAAAAGTAAAAGCTGTTTCTTTGAGAAGACAAACAAATTGATAAACCATTAGCCAGACTCATCAAGAAAAAAAGGGAGAAGACTCAAATCAATAGAATTAGAAATGAAAAAGGAGAAGTAACAACTGAGACTACAGAAATACAAAGGATCATGAGAGATTACTACAAGCAACTATACGGCAGTAAAATGGACAACCAGGAAGAAATGGACAAATTCTTAGAAAAGCACAACCTTCCGAGACTGAACCAGGAAGAAATAGAAAATATGAACAGACCAGTCACAAGCACTGAAATTGAGACTGTGATTAAAACTCTTCCAACAAACAAATGGCCAGGACCAGATGGCTTCACAGGCGAATTCTATCAAACATTTAGAGAAGAGCTAAACCCTATCCTTCTCAAACTCTTCCAAAATATAGCAGAGGCAGGAACACTCCCAAACTCATTCTATGAGGCCACAATCACCCTGATATAAAACCAGACAAAGATGTCACAAAGAAAGAAAACTACAGGCCAATATTACTGATGAACATAGATGCAAAAATCCTCAACAAAATACTAGCAAACAGAATCCAACAGCACATTAAAAGGATCATACACCATGATCAAGTGGAGTTTATCCCGGGAATGCAAGGATTCTTCAATATATGCAAATCAATCAATGTGATAAACCATATTAACTAATTGAAGGAGAAAAAATATGATCATCTCAATAGATGCAGAAAAAGCTTTCAACAAAATTCAACACCCATTTATGATAAAAACCCTCCAGAAAGTAGGCATAGAGGGAACTTACCACAACATAATAAAGGCCATATATAACAAACCCACAGCCAACTGCGTTCTCAATGGT
Source organism: Balaenoptera borealis (assembly GCF_965194805.1). NCBI lineage: Eukaryota > Metazoa > Chordata > Mammalia > Artiodactyla > Balaenopteridae > Balaenoptera > Balaenoptera borealis. The sequence goes on along the minus strand of NW_028123734.1, from coordinate 205,228 downwards.
GAAAAACTGAAACCATTTCTCCAAGATCAGGAACAAGACAAGGTTGTCCACTCTCACCACTATTATTCAACATAGTTTTGGAAATTTTAGCGACAGCAATCAGAGAAGAAAAAGTAATAAAAGGTATCCAAAGAGGAAAAGAAGAAGTAAAGCTGTCACTGTTGGCAGATGTCATGATACTATACATAGAAGATCCTAAAGATGCTACCAAAAACTACTAGAGCTAATCAATGAATTTGGTAAAGTAGCAGGATAGAAAATTAATGCACACAAATCTCTTGCATTTCTATACACTAATGATGAAAAATCTGAAAGAGAAATTAAGGAAACACTCTCGTTTACCGCTGCAACAAAAAGAATAAAATACCTAGGAATAAACCTACCTAAGGAGACAAAAGACCTGTATGCAGAAAACTATAAGACACTGATGACAGAAAATTAAAGATGATACAAACAGATGGAGAGATATACCATGTTCTTGGATTGAGAGAATCAACATTATGAAAATGACTATATTACCCAAAGCAATCTAGAGATTCAATGTAATCCCTATCAAACTACCAATAGCATTTTTCACAGAATTAGAACAAAAAATTTCACAATTTGTATGGAAACACAAAAGACCCCGAATAGCCAAAGCAATCTTGAGAAAGAAAAACGGAGCTGGAGGAATCAGGCTCCAATCATGCTCCCAGACTTCAGACTATATTACAAAGCTACAGTAATCAAGAACATATGGTACTGGCACAAAAACAGAAATATAGATCAATGGAACAGGATAGAAAGCCCAAAGATAAACCCACTCACATATGGTCATCTTATTTTTGATAAAGGAGGCAAGAATATACAATAGAGAAAAGACAGCCTCTTCAGTAAGTGGAGCTGGGAAAACGGGACAGCTACATGTAAAAGAATAAATTAGAACACTCCCTAACACCATATACAAAAATAAACTCAAAATGGATTAAAGACCTAAATGTAAGGCCAGACACTATAAAACTCTTAGAGGAAAACATAGGCGGAACACTCTATGACATAAATCACAGCAAGATCCTTTTTGACCCACCTCCTAGAGAAATGGAAATAAAAACAAAAATAAGCAAATGGGACCCAATGGAACTTCAAAGCTTTTGCACAGCAACGGAAACCATAAACAAGACAAAAAGACAACGCTCAGAATGGGAGAAAATATTTGCAAACGAAGCAACTGACAAAGGATTAATCTCCAAAATATACAAGCAGTTCATGCAGCTCAATATCAAAAAACCAAAGAACCCAATCCAAAAATGGGCAGAAGACCTAAATAGACATTTCTCCAAAGAAGATGTACAGATTGCCAACAAACACAGGAAAGAATGCTCAACATCGCTAATCATTAGAGAAATGCAAATCAAAACTACAATGAGGTATCACCTCACACCAGTCAGAATGGCCATCATCAAAAAATCTACAAACAAGAAATGCTGGAAAGGGTGTGGAGAAAAGGGAACCCTCTTGCACTGTTGGTGGGAATGTAAATTGATACAGCTGCTATGGAGAACAGTATGGAGGTTCCTTAGAAAACTAAAAATAGAACTACCATATGATCCAGCAATCCCACTACTGGCATATACCCTGAGAGAACCATAAGTCAAAAAGAGTCATGTACCACAATGTTCATTGCAGCTCTATTTACAATAGCCAGGACATGGAAGCAACCTAAGTGTCCATCGACAGATGAATGGATAAAGAAGATGTGGCACATATATACAATGGAATATTACTCAGCCAAAAAAAGAAATGGAGTTATTTGTAGTGAGGTGGATGGACCTAGAGTCTGTCATACACAGTGAAGTAAGTCAGAAAGAGAAAAACAAATACCATATGCTAACACATATATATGGAATCTAAAAAAAAAAAAAAAGTTCCGAAGACCCTAGCGGCAGGACAGGAAAAAGGACGCAGACGTAGAGAATGGACTTGAGGACACAGGGAGGCAGAAGGGTAAGCTGGGACGAAGTGAGAGAGTGGCATGGACTTATATATACTACCAAATGTAAAATAGATAGCTAGTGGGAAGCAGCTGCATAGCACAGGGAGATCAGCTCGATGCTTTGTGACCACCTAGAGGGGTGGGATAGGGAGGGTGGGAGGGAGACACAAGAGGGAGGAGATATGGGGATATATGTATATGTATAGCTGATTCACTTTGTTATAAAGCAGGAACTAACACACCACTGTAAAGCAATTATACTCCAATAAAGATGTTAAAAAAGTTAAAAAATAAAAGAATCTGAACAAATAGTTAAAAAAAATAAATAAAATAAAATTCTGCCACAAGAAAACTGAAACAATAAGAATTTGTGAAAATGTAAAACATGAATGAGACAATGGACTAAATATGTCAGAATAAGAAATGAAGGTCTAGAGATAATCACAAAGAAATAAAATCAAAATAAAAAGAACAAGTAAATTCAAAATAAAATTTATAGTCAATAAAATGAAAAACTCAATTGACATTCAAAGAATAAAATTAAAATAACTGAAGCAGGTCTGGTGAAGAAAGGGTTAAGAAATTTAGCCAAGAACTAAACCTACATAAAATAATTAAGTAGGAATTTTAGGACTTACAAATGTAATAACTGAAATTAGGAGCTTAGTGGATAGGTTAAATGAATAGATCAGACAGAATTTGAATCTAGTGGACACATCTAGGAAGAAAACTGTGTCCAATTCTTCAGAATACATATTCTTTTCATATATGTACATAGAACATATGTGAAAATTGCCAAATGCTGTTCCATAAATCAAGCCTCCACAATTTCAAAGGAATGAAATCATGGAGTACTTTCTATGACCACAGTGGAATTAAGTTAGATATCAATAATAATCAATAAATAATAATCCAAGTGGGAACTAAAAACATTTTTATGTTAGAAAATTGTGAAACAGCAATCTAAATAATCCAATGGTCAAAGAATAAAACGCAAGAGATATTTTTAAATATTATGAGCTGAATGATAATGAAATAATGGAAAATCAAGACTTGTGGGATGGGGCTTCCCTGGTGGCGCAGTGGTTGAGGATCTGCCTGCCAATGCAGGGGACACGGGTTCCAGCCCTGGTCTAGGAAGATCCCACATGCCGTGGAGCAACTAGGCCCATGAGCCACAGCTACTGAGCCTGCGCGTCTGGAGCCTGTGCTCCGCAACAAGAGAGGCCGCGATAGTGAGAAGCCCGCGCACCGCGATGAAGAGTGGCCCTCGCTTGCCGCAACTAGAGGAAGCCCTCGCACAGAAACGAAGACCCAACACAGCCATAAATAAATAAATTATTTTTTAAAAAAAGACTTGTGGGATGGCTTAGAGGGACATTTTTAATAGCTTTAAATGTGCATATCTGAAAAGAATTTCTTAAAAACAATAATCTAAGCATCCATCTGTGTAAGCAAGAAAAAGAACAGCTAAAGCAAAAGAAAGAAGGAAAAAATAAAGATGAGAGCAGAAATCAATGAAGAAGAAACATACATAGTTTTAACATTGCTAAAACTAGTCCTTAGAAAGACTATAAAATTAATAAACCCAGTGGCATTTGGTAAATTTTTCTTATAATCTGGAAACCTTCTATCAAGGGACATTTTGAATCTGGATCTGAAAGAAGATCTTCCCACCCTCCACACCCCGTCATATATAGGGCTCACAAAACTCTGTGCTGTCCCTCATTTCACGTTTTTTCCATTCCAGAGCATTTGTTTTAGAATGCAGTTAATAATGGAAAAAATGAAGCTGCAACTAATTATTTCTGGGTTTATAAAAATGTGAGTTAGAATGTTTCATCCATTCAAAATAGCCAGTTGTGAGATTAAAAACCTAATTCATTCATTTAATGCTTTTCAGCAGACATCACAAGACTGAAGACATTCTCATAGCTCAAAACCTATGTCCAGGACATTTTTTCTTGGTTCTGATTTCAGCAGCTATGGAGTAAAAACTCTTTTATCTCCAGGGATTGTGTCACTTAACATAAAGCCTCCAACAATAACAACAAAAAGAAGTAAAAGAAAACATGAATTCAGCATACTAATAGTGATCATAGGTATGAAGATATATATTTTCCAAACCTGATAACTGTAATAACTGTTCAAGTTACTATGTTTTTAGAATAAAAAATTACCTTTCTGAAGCCCCTTGACTGATATAAGAACAAGAAAAAAATGACATCCACGTTAACAGGAGCTGTCAACAAATGGATTAGTCAAATGTACAAACTAGATCATTCGTTTTGTAACTTTATGTCTTCCAAGCAACATGGTGCAGAAAGTTGAGGTTATAGTGTTCAGAAAATATAACAAACATGAAAACTTTGATCCTGTGGTCGCTGTCACATGCGTCACATTTGTGACATTTGAATGTATATGCCACAAAAGAATTACACACACACATATCCACACACATACACACCCACTTACACACAAATACTCACATATGTACACATGTATATACACATGTAAACACAAAAACAAACAGAAACGTACACATAGATATATACACACATACATTTCCACTTACACACATAAACACCTACTTATACACATGAACATATTTATACATATGCACACCTACTTACACACACATACACCCATGCGTGCATACACATACTACACACACATACCCTACCACACATACACACACACTACAGGGTGTGTGTATAGATGTCCAAAAAATAATTTTTAAGATTGGGGTTTTGAAAATATGGAAACATCCCAATAAATGCTGCATTAAAACCAAGTAAAATATGTAAATGCTCATTTGGACAACAGAACCTTTAGCAAAAGAAATGTCCTTGAAAATATTGTGATTATTATGAGCTGGAGTACAAATGTACCCTATAATATAAAGCTCAAATATTCTCATTTGTAGAGCTGTTCCATTTCATCCTATCATCTTTTCTTATTCTGTCTCTGCCCCAGTTCTCTCTTCTCCCCCCACGATGTTTCATCCCTGACTTGAAAGCAGCAGAAGTTTAATGCTGAAAGTAACCAGCATTTTACAGGCTGATTGCCATTGCTGGGCTATTAGTAGAAATAAAAATGGCTTAATAAACTCTAGCATTCCACTCTAGTTAATGTCATTCCAGGTGTAGAGAGAAAGAAAGAATTCTATGTCTTCATTGTAATGATATTAAAACAAACTACTGTGTATTAAATCATGCTTGGAAATGAGCAGACACTGCAGCTAGAAGCAAGCTCAAGAAACCATGGGAAACTATTTTGACTACTGCATCCAGTTTCCTTTTGAGGGAGAAGGCTCTGTATAAGGAAATGAGCTGCCTCAGAGCCCCATCTTGACTTACACAAAGACCATCACTGACTTGCTGTGATTCTCAACCACTCAGTGGAAGAAACAGGGGCAGCATGGAGAGGAGATGCAGAGGAGCACGAGGATGGAACACCGGGCAAGCAGTGATCAGAAGAAAAAGCTTATTTCTCTAATATGCAGCAATTCCTAGTCATTTGTGTTCTAGGCTTGCTCCACCATAAGAACTGAAACACTGCCAGGAAATGCACAATATTAGATTCCTTGAGAGAAACTTCCTTGGGCCTGGACACATGTGCACTGTCTTGGGTCATTTTACATTTATCCACAGAGCTCACAGCAGAAGATTGAATAGTTAAAAGATACAACTAATCTTATTTTTCACTTAAAGATTCTTAAATTCTACCAGGGCAGCGTGGCTAATAAATTGGGAAAACAAATCTAACTTTAAAGCAGTGCAATCCTCTATAATAATTTGAAAAATCAAAACTCTTTCCTCTCTGGAATTTTAAATAGATGATAGACTCAAAACCATTTAAAAATATGTTATGTTATGGAAATTGACAAATAATTGATTATCAGCTTAAATTGAAATAACAGTCTACTCTAAATCCAGGACTAAGTACAGATGAAAAGCTTAACTTTGGGGCCTTATTTTTGGACATTGAATTAAGACAGACCAGGAGCAGCAGGCGTGTGGTGTAGGGAAAGGTGGAAGGGAGGCATAAATACTGGGAGTGCAGAGGAGGAAAAGTCGACACCTGTTTCACCCTCCCCCTCTATTTCTACTCCAATGTTCCTGGCTCGGGTACTACCATCTTTCACCCAAATGACTCATGGATCCCACAGCTGCCTCCTTAGCTGATGTTTTGTTCCATTGCTTTCATGTACAACAAAGTAGTGGATACGCTCTGCTTTATGTAACCTTTTTGTATTTTCGGCAGTCCTCAGTGCAAATCTGTTTTATTAAAAACTCTGAATAAACGTGGAATTCAGTAACTGCCCAAATTCTAGAAGGAAGTAAAAAAAAGATGTAGGAGGGATGATTCATAGTTCAAGTTGTTTTTTAAACATAATTTCTATAAACTCTGTACATACTGGAAAAAATAGAATCAACGCCTTAATCCTTTGTTAGTGTCTGGCTGTGTCCATTAAGGACCGTGCATAAGCACAGACACATATGTTACCCAGCTGTCTGCTTTGTGGGCGTCACAGGTCTCCTATGTCTACGTGCCATCATCCAGGGAGAAACAGGATCACGCCATTTCAGAGAGGCCTTAAGGCTGTTGAGCACCCTTTCCTCTGACAGCTCAGGATTGGTAGTGAGTGGTCAGAAAGAAGTGTTCATTGAATAAGTTTTTTAAGGACTGGATTAAATGTCTTACAACAACAACAATACACATTTGGGGCATAAAAGAAATAGCTCAAAACATTAAACATGCTAATATTGGAAAATATTAGCATTTCCAATCACTGCTAAATTATCCTGATTCAGCTTCCCAGTGACAGTCCTATTTCCTTCACTTTTTTGCTGGATCATATGGTAGTTTTATTTTTAAATTTTCGAGGAACCTCCATACTGTTTCCCATTATGGCTGTACCAAATTACATTCCCACCAACAGTGTACAAGGCTTTTCTTTTCTCCACACCCTTGCCTTTTTGGAACTTTAAGGTAATCCAAAAACATTATCCCTGCATTGTATGTATGCAGTTAAGGTAGAAGCACCAGGGAATGGAGAGAGCAACAATCTCCTTAAGTCAGTGTTTGCATCTGAAAAAACACGAGGGGATTTACGCCTGCCATTATTTTTTAAAAGGGCAGTAGAATGCTGATCACACACAGGTGGGATGCTTAAAGTAAATCCTGCATGTGGACTAAAAAGGAAGAGGCTCGGCCTGGCCCTTGCATGGAATATTCTACCTATTCTTTTTTTTTAAATTTTTATTGGAGTCTAGTTGAGTTACAATGTTGTGTTAGTTTCAGGTGTACAGCAAAGGAAATAAGTTATATATATACATATATCCACTCTTTCTTAGATTCTTTTCCCATATAGGCCATTAGAGACTATTGAGTAGAGTTCTCCGTGCAATACAGTAAGTTCTTATTAGTTATCTATTTTATATATAGTAGTGTGTATATGTCAATCCCAATCTCTCAAATTACCCCTCCCCCGCCTTTTCCCCCCTGGTAACCATAAGTTTGTTTTCTACATCTGTGACTCTATTTCTGTTTTGTAAATAAGTTCATTTGTACCATTTTTTTAAATTCCACATATGATATCATATGATATTTGTCTTCCTCTGACTTACTTCACTCAGTAGAACAATCTCTAGGTCCATCCATGTTGCTGCAAATGGCATTATTCTTTTTTATGGCCGAGTAATATTCCATTGTCTGTGTGTGTGTGTGTGTGTGTGTGTGTGTGTATATATATATATATATATATATATATATATATATATATATATATATATATATATACACCAAATCTTCTTTATCCATTTCTTTGTTGATGGACATTTGCTTCTACTGATTCTTAAAGTAGTCCTCTTCCTGACCTAACAGGTTCACTGGTGGTTACATGACGCATATTAGCTATTACATACCTTGTTCCTCTGTTTCTCATTAAGCAGAAGCCCTTTTGGAGTGGGAAATGTCCTGAAGTGAAAGAATTTATTCTAAGATGACTCTCATTGTCTTATAGATAAAATGTCAATACGGCATCAATTCATTAAACAAAAAATATAGATTGTGAAGCAGTTTCCATGAGGTTTCAGGATTAGAGTCACTCCCTAAAACATGCTCAAGTGAAGACGAATCCTTCACCTCTCCAGGATGTGCATGGCCAGCCTTCCTAGTAGTCCCTTGTAGGGGGCCTTTAGGCAGCTCCCCCAGAGCCTGAGGGCCAGGACAGGCAGACTGAATTTTGATCTCCCACAATTAACCACTTCTACACTTCATTCAGCCATTTCTTTGTGGAGCACTTCTGAAAGCTGAATTATGTGATGTGGAGAAGGACAGTGACTTTAGCACCAGCCAACAGAAGTATAATTTCTTCAAGATTACAGTTTTCTCCTCCAATGTTTTAATAGTTTGAGTATAAATATTTTCACAAAGAACATTTATGAGCTATTTTATTCTTTGAATGTGCTCTGTACAAATGAAATCGTCTCTAGCCTCACTGGGATAATAATTTTGGCTATAATTTAATTGTCATGCAGAACCTAGAGCAAACCAAGCATTGAAGAAGAGAAGAGGAGAAGGAAGAAAAGACTTGTAGGTGTGGGAAAAATAAAACTAAAGTAGCATTGTTAGTATATTAATGTTCTTGCATTTTTCTAGCAGCTTTTCTTTTTCTAATAATCTTGAAGTATTTCATGAACTGTTGCTGTAGGAAAGCCATGAGATGCAGATTATTAAGAAAAAAAGACATCAGGATTATCCTAACACCACGATTCTGCATGACCTTTGCTACAGTTCCTTTGACAGATAATTACGTGAGGAGAGGAGTAACAGCCATGTGCTGAGCGCCTCTGAAGTCCAAGTATTTTCTCCAGCATCTTCACTGCTAACCTCTACCCTGTGAGGCAGCTATTACTGGCATTTTACAGAGGTTCCCAAGAATCAAGAAAATGGTCCCAACTGATGTGTGTGTGGGTGTATGTGTGTGTGTGTATATATATATATATACACACACACACACAATGGAATATTACTCAGCCATAAGAAAGAATGAAATAACGCTATTTGTGGCAACATGGATGGACCTAGAGATTATCATACTAAGTGAAGTAGGCCAGACAAAGACAAATATTGTATGATATCACTTATATGTGGAATCTACAAAAAATGATACAAATGAACTTATTTATAAAACAGAAATAGACTCACAGACATAGAAAACAAACTTATGGTTACCAAAGGGGAGGGGAGGAGAGGGACAAATTAGGAGTTTGGGACTAACTTATACACAGTACTATATATAAAACAGTTAAACAACAAGGGCCTACTCTATAGCATCGGGAACTATACTTAATATCTTGTAATAACCTATAATGGAAGAGAATATAAAAAAGAATACATATATTTATATATATGTATAACTGAATAACTTTACTGTACACCTGAAACTCACACAAAAATGTAAAGCAACTATATTTCAATAAAAATAAAGAAAAGAAAACAATAAATTAACCAAATCACATTAAGAAAAAAAAGAAAGAAAATGGCCCGAGGTACTCTGCCTTGTGGATCTTGGGAGAACAACTGAGCTCCAAATCAGTGCGTATTTCCTTCTCCATTTATGCTCATCCCTCAAATGAAATATGAGACATGTAACTGCTATTTGGCAAGGGTATAGGGCAGGCAGGCTCCGAAATGCAACATTCTTGGCATTACAAAAAGTTGAGGCGTATGCCAATTCCAGAAGACTCAGAGGGAACTGAGCAAGTGCTCAGACTGACCAGTATCACTGCCCAAGGTGACCTGGACATCTTTATGCCAAGGAACAATGTATAGAAATGACATCGATGGCAGAGGCCAGCAAGGCATGGGTCAGGGGCTCCTTTCCACCCCTTACCAACTCCCCATTCCATAATGCATGTAAGCCCCTCGCATAAAAACAGATACACAAAGAACTTGGATTCCCACAGCAAAACCTTACATTGACTGAGAAATTTCTGCAATGAATTGAGAAATCTGAAATTGACTAGATTATTTTCTACTGTCAAGGAGAAATGAAATGTTATGATGAAAAATGAGATATTTTTTAAATTACAATTTTGCCTCCTTTACTGGCTTTTTGGACTGCAACTATGAAACTTAAGCATGGTTTTAGACTTATTTTCAAAACAGAAATGTTTTAAAACCTTTAATGAAGTAGAAGTAACATAAAATAAACTGCACTTACAGTGTACAGTTTCATAGGTTTGATATATGTCTGCCCATGAAGCCATCAGCCTAATTAAGATAGTGAACACATCCATCACCCCCAAAAGTTTCCTCATGCCCTTCTGCAACCCCTTCCTACTCCCCCCATTCCTTCCATCCCCAGGCAAACATTTAACTACTTTTTGTAATGACAGATTTATTTGCATTTTCTAGGACTTCATACACATAGACTCATACAGTATTTTTTTCTAGCTTCTTTCAGCATAATTGAGATTAATCATGCTGTTGTGTGTACCAATAGTTTACTTCCTTTTATTGTCATGTATTATTCTACTGTAGGGATATATCATACTCTCTTTATCCATTCACTTGTTGACGGATATATGGGATATTTACTGGTTTGGGCTGTTACAAATAAACCTGCTATGAACATCCATACACAAGTCTTTGTGTGGATATATGATTTATTTGTTGTGGGTAATATCTAGGCGCAGAATGGCTGGATTATATGATGGCTTTATATGATGGATTTCTGCTTGGCTTTTTAAGAAACTGCCAAACTGCAAAACAGGTACCTTCTAAGAATATTAAAATCAACTCACTGATTTTTGCCAAATGCCAAAGGAAAGTGTACGATCTTCTTTTTATCCCTTTGTTTTTCTACTGAAATGTATTATGTTTTCACTTTGAAAACAGGATTCCCCTCCCCTCTTAATACTGAAACATTTTACTGACCAAAGCAGGCAATGTAAAAAATATCTCATCCCTTTTAATATTATAAGCCTTTGATTGTTACAACTTTTTTGCTCCTCAGAAAGCCAGCCCCTGCTATTCCAGACCCACAGATATGGGAATGGAGTACTGTATCAAGCAGCCTCCCAAGCGACAGGACATTAACCACTGAGACAAGAAAAACCATGGCCTAATTATCATTAATCCAAGTGCACCTCTATTCTAGAAAAACAGAGTGCTGTGAAGGGCAGAGAATATGCCTATTCATAACATTATGTCCCTACTAAGTAACTCGTGATCTATTTCAACTTCTCTACTGATACCCCAAGTCCAGAGAATTACTCTCTGGTTTCTACCAAGGGCCTGAAAAAATAACTTTTTTCCCCACTGATTTTCTTTTTCTGGCCCTCAGAAAATTCTATCATATTAAGCAGGTATGATTGTATTTTGAATTCCTCTGCAGGCTCTTTCTGCTTCACTGTCCCCCTGTGAGGTTTCGCAGTTCATCCGTAATGTTCTTCTATGAGTGAATTACACTCAGTGGTTGACATACACTTACCTGTCCCCACCACTTCTATTATCTGGCATATTCCCTAAAATAGGTCTGCCTCCATTTTCCTGGTACTCTTACCTTACTAAAAGAAAAGAAAACATAATCAGTGCCAATGTTTCACTGGTTTCAGTTAAGGTTGAAGTCAGGAATAAATCATAAACGTTTTAGTGGGGATTTGTTCTTCCCTTTTTTTTTACACTTAAAATAATATTTATACTACTTTTTCCCCATGGAATGTGTTTTTTTATGCCCACTATTTGGATCGTTTACAGCTTTCAAGACAAATCAATAGAATCTTAGCTTTAAGATAAGTCTCAGATTTAAATCCCAACTTTGTTGACCTGCTAATGGTGGTGATTGTGCAAGTTACATAATCTCTCTGCATTGTGTTTATTTCTCCATGAAGCTGGAGTACCTCCAATCACAGAGCTCCCTGAGGGCAGGTGTCTTGGGCCATTTTGTTCATTATTATATAGCTGATGCCAAGAATTGTGCCTGACATATGGGAGGCACTAAATAAATAATGACTGAACGTATAAAACAAAAACAGCAATTATAATAACATAACCACCTTCACACAATTTGCTGCACGAAGCCAGTGGATAAACAATACTGTTTAACTTCCATTACATACAAAAGTGTTCTACCAGGAAGAGAGCAAAGTAAGTGATGATTTCACCATCAGAGACTTTAGAGGGAATGATTTCCAGGGATCTTAGACCTGGGATCTGTGATTTATTCCTGACATCAATCTTAACTGAAGCAAATGGAAACATCAGCACTGATCGCCTTATCTTTTCTTTTCTTTCCGTAAGGTAAGGGTACTAAAAAATGGATCATGATAGACCACATGAAATTCTATGCTAAGAAAGTAAGAATTTTACATGCCAACCTTTTCCGGTTGTCACATAACAAGGTGCCACTTTTTAGAGAAATACACCCAGGTCCGTTCTAGTAAAGTGGTTAGGACACAGGGCCTGAAGCAATGCCCAAGACACCCAATATATGGCCAGAAACATAACTGAATTGCCTTCCCAATTTCAGAGTAGAATTACTTGTAAAAATGGAAAGAAGAGATCCCAGAGACATCCTCAGAAAAGAAAAAGAACTCACCTCTAGGCGGGGCTCACTGTGTCTGAGAGTGACTAGGTAAACATATTGTGCCCCTTCGACAAGATTTGTCCAGCATCTACTGCAGCAGATGCTACACACCTTGAAACCTCCTCCCAATGCTATAGCTCACATGGAGAGCAGTGGCTCAGAATATGCAATGGACCCAGTAATAAACAGAAACCATGGCCCTAACTCATCATCAGAGGACAAGGCAGCAGGTAGCAGCACCTTGAAAAGTCTAAAATACCTTCCCAAACTACATAAGGGATAAATAATGAAGACAGCTTGGAATTAACTTCTGATGATGCATATTTTACTATTTACATGTTGTTCAGGATGCATTATATTTATAAAACCAAGGAAGAAGGACCCGGAAAAAAAGTATGATGACACAGGCAGGGCCACCAAGTCAGTGAGCAGAGCAAGAACTCTGGTTCCTGGGAAAAGAGCCTGAGGAACTGCACTGGAAGTTACAGGACAGTGGTGGGTCTCAGGGCTCCCAGGAGAGGCTCTGATTACAACTGCCACAGTTGTCAGCCACTTCTCCAAAACTTGGAGTCGCTCTGGCTTGACTGATTTTTAGAAGGTCTTCTTACTCTGTATACCCCTGAGAAAGACAGATTCTCTGTACAAGTGAGATGAAAAGGAAGGAGAATAGGATCCTTCTGTCTCCTGAGGGACAGCTATTCCTCCTGCCTGCTCTCATCCTCCAAGAATGGGAGAATCTAGTCACCAAAGGCACATTGCAGAGTTTATCAATTAAAAACACTCTAAAGAAATATAACCCTTCTAGGTTTCTTTCTTCTAAGAACCCCTCCCAATGTCCACTCCCAGGAGCATCCATTCCTGAGGGCGAAGTGAGGAGAGCCAACCCCACCGTGCACACAGCTCTGCAGGTCCGGCCCAGACTGACCCTACCTGCACACACACCACCACCCAGTCAGAGAAAGAACAATGCCCATGTTCACATTAATCCTGACTGAGCCAGCCCTTGATTTCTGGCAATGTTTCATCTTTCTCTTTGTGAACGCTTCCTTCAAATCCTTAAGGGTTTAGCATTTCTTGTTTTTAGGTACCATGTTTCTTTCCTGTGTGCATGGAACACTTTTGCAAGGAAAGGTCATTCTTCCTTGATTAGTATGTTGTAGGCTCTTTGTACTGTTTTTGCTAATGGAATTTAATTCATATCAACCCTCCATGGCAAATGTTATCATTCCTATTTTAAATATGCAGAAGTTAAGACTCAGGGAGGTTAAGTAAGTTGTCAGTGGACACTCCACAAATAAAGAGATCTAGGTCTGTCCAATTCTAAAATCCCCATTTTTTCACTGTGCTAAGCAGTGTCTGAGAACAGGAGGCACATACATTTAACAAATAAATCTACTAAATTATCTATAACATACCACAATTAAGCCAGGACAGAGAATAGTTCATAAATGGACTAAATATCTCATATGTATCATATGTTCATAATGAATAGAGAAATGTTTTCAAAGTCATAGGAATAGAACTTCCGAAAAAACAAACTCATATGGCCAAGTGAGAGTTTTAAGAAAAGTTTTCTTGCAAAAATATGTTATTTTCCCATTCGGATATTTTTCTTCTAAAGAAATCTTGTTTGGTCTCTTTATTAGTGGCGTACAAGATAAAAAGATAATGATAAGGACATATATATTATACACCCTGTCCCTTCAAACTATAAATCAAGAAGTATTTTTTATCCTCCAACCTAATAAGAAAAGAGGAGTCATGTTGATGTTTTTTCTTACTTTGAAGGAAATAAAGGCAAATTCATCGCTTAAGAATTTTATCTGCTTCAGAGTCATTACGAAATAACTAACAAAATAATGTAGAGTGTTTTTTATTAGGGTATAGTTGCTTTACAATGTTGTGTTAGTTTCTTCTGTACAGAAAAGTGAATCAGCTATACGTATAAATATATCCCCTCTTTTTTGGATTTCCGTCCCATTTAGGTCACCACACAGCATTGAGTAGAGTTCCCTGTGCTATACAGCAGGTTCTCATTAGTTACCTATTTTATACATATTAGTGTATATAGGTCAATCCCAATCTCCCAATTCATTACCCCCCCTCACTTTCCCCCCTTGGTATCCATACATTTGTTCTCTACATCTGTGTCTCTATTTCTGCCTTGTAAATTGGTTCATCTGTACCATTTTTCTAGATTCCACATGTATGTGTTACTATACGATATTTGTTTTTCTCTTTCTGACTTCACTCTGTATGACAGTCTCTAGGTCCATCCACGTCTCTACAGATGACCCAATTTTGTTCCTTTTTATGGCTGAGTAATATTCTATTGTACATATGTACCACATCTTCTATTTAGGGTCTTTTGTGTCTCCATACAAATTTTAAGGTTTTTTGTTCTAGTTCTGTGAAAAATGCCATTGGTAATTTGATAGGGATTGGACTAAATCTGTAGATTGCTTTGGGTAGTATAGTCATTTTCACAATATTGATTCTTCCAATCCAAGAACATGTATATGTCTCCATCTGTTTGTGTCACCTTTGATTTCTTTCATCAGTGTCTTATAGTTTTCTGAGTACAGGTCTTTTACCTCCTTAGGTAGGTTTATTCCTAGCTATTTTATTCTTTTTGTTGCAATGGTGAATAGAAGTGTTTCCTTAATTTCTCTTTCTGATCTTTTGTTGTTACTGCATAGGAATGCAAGAGATTTCTGTGCATTAATTTTGTATCCTGCAACTTTACCAAATTCATTGATTAGTTCTAGTAGTTTTCTGGTGGCATCTTTAGGATTTTCTATGTATAGTATCATGTCATCTGCAAACAGTGACAGTTTTACTTCTTCTTTTCTGATTTGGATTCCTTTTACTTCTTTTTCTTCTCTGATTGCCATGGATAGGACTTCCAATGCTAGCATGGAAGTTAGTAGAAGAAAAGAAATCATAAAGATCAGAGCAGAAATAAATGAAATAGAAACAAAGAAAACAATAGCAAAGATCAATTTTTTAAAAAGCTAGTTCTTTGAGAAGATAAACAAAATTGATAAACCTTTAGCCAGACTCATCAAGAAAAAGAGGGAGAGGATGCAAATCAATAAAATTAGAAATGAAAAGGGAGAAGTTACAACAGACACCACAGAAATACGAAGCATCATAAGAGACTACTACAAGCAACTGTATGACAATAAAATGGACAACCTGGAAGAAACAGACAAAGTCTTAGAAAGGTATAACATTCCAAGACTGAACCAGGAAGAAATAGATAATATAAACAGACCAATCACATGTAATGAAATTGAAACTGTGATTAAAATTCTTCCAACAAACAAAAGTCCAGGACCAGATGGCTTCACAGGCAAATTCTATCAAACATTTAGCAAAGAGCTAACATTTATCCTTCTCAAACTCTTCCAAAAAATTGCAGAGGAAGGAACATTCCTAAGCTCATTCTATGAGGCCACCATCACCCTGATACCAAAACCAGACAAAGATATCACATAAAAAGAAAATCACAGACCAATGTCACTGATGAATATAGACGCAAAAATCCTCAACAAAACACTAGCAGACAGAATCCAACAACACATTAAAAGAATCATACACCATAATCAAGTGGTATTTATCCCAGGGATACAAGGGTTCTTCAATATACGTAAATCAATCCATGTGATACACCTTATTAACAAATTGAAGGAAAAAAACCTCATATGATCATCTCAATAGATGCAGAAAAAGCTTTTGACAAAATTCAACACCCATTTATGATAAAAACTGTCCAGAAAGTGGGCATAGAGGGAACCTACCTCAACATAATAAAGGCCATATATAACAAACCCACAGCAAACATCATCTTCAATGGTGAAAAACTGAAAGCATTTCCTCTAAGATCAGGAACAAGACAAGGATGTCCACTCTCATCACTATTAATCTAAAGTATTTTTAAAGTGCTAAAGTGCTAAGAAATAGCTGTCTAGTACTAGAGTAAAGATGTCCATAGAGGGCTGCTGCAGAAAGTCTACACTCTGGATCCACATGGAGCAGGAGTTAAAGATGCTGATTAGCTGCATATAAGAGCATTCCATACAGGAGTCCAAGAAATTACAGACTCCAAAGTTCTAGGGACAAGCAGAAAAGAAAGAAAACACCATGTCTTAGCAAGTCTTCAGATGTTTATTGTATGTGGATCTTTCATTTTTATTAATATTCCATAAGTATCTAGTCCATACGCCTCCATTGCATCTATTAAATCTACAGAAGGCACAATCCTGTTTGTGACAGAGGAACTAACAAAAATAAGGCTATTTCTGACCTTGAGAAACCCTATTACCTGGTTGGTGAGGATGTGGAGAAAAGGGAATCTTAATACACGGTGGTGGGTAAATTGGTGAGCCACTGTGGAAAACAGAATGGAGGTCGTCAAAAAACTAAAAATAGAGCTACTATGTGATTCGGTTATTCCATTTCTGGGTATATATCCAAAGAAAAGAAAAACACTAATTCAAAAAGATACATGCACCCCAAAGTTCATAGCAGCACTATTTACATTAGCCAAGATATAGAAGCAACCTAAGTGTCCATCAACAGATGAAAGGATGAAGAATATGTGGTATATATATACAATGGAATATTACTCAACCACTAAAAAAAGGACATTTTGCCATTTGCAACAACATGGATGAACCTGGAGGGTATTGTGCTTAGTGAAATAAGTCAGACAGAGAAAGACAAATACTGTATGTTCCCACTTGTATATGGAATCTAAAAAATAAAGCAAACAGATGAATACAACAAAACAGAAATAGACTCACAGTTATAGAGAACAAACTACTGGTTACCAATAGGGAGACAGAAGGGGAGAGGGGTAAAATGGGGTAGCGGATTAAGAGGCACAAACTGCTATGTATAAAATAAGTAAGCTACAAATATCTATTGTACAGCACAGGGAATATAGCCAATATTTTATAATAATAACTTTAAATGGAGTATAATCTATAAAAATAGTGAATCACTATGTTGTGCACCTGAAACTATTGAGAATATAATATTGAAAATCAAGAATACTTCAATAAAAAAAAGAAAAAGAAAAAAAGAAACCCTATAACCTGGAGGTGCAGACACCTACGCGTCAACATGCTTTCAACTGGAGAGAGAGGTGGTTGCTAAGTGTCATGAGTCCTCCTTTAAGGAAACAACTCCGTTAGAAATAATAACCCATGATAACATCTGTGTCCAAGGCTCCAGATCACTCAGACTAATTGCTTTGTGGTATAAACTGCTGTCAGTCAATCCTTCCACAGCTGCCAGCACCAACAGGCATGTACAGAAATGCTCACTATGAGCCGTTAGAATTGTTATTGCAGTGTGATTTGGAATAGCCAAAAACTGGAAACTATAGAATGTCCATCAAAAACATAAAGGAGAATAAATTACAAATGTAAAGTGGCAAATAACACAGCAACGAGCATAAATGCTCTACCACCATGTGTAATAATACAGATGAATACAAAAACACAATATTATGCAAAAGGAACCCATGACAAGAGAGTACATGCTGCACCATCTCACTCATATAAAGGACAAGAACAGGAAATATCAAGCTACGTGCAGCTCAATGACAAAAAGACAAACAATTCAGTTATAATATAAGCAAAGCACTTGAATAGATACTGTTCCAAAGAAGATATACAAATGGCCAGCAAGCACATGAAAAGATGCTCCACATCATTATTCATTAGGGAAATGCAAATCAAAACCATAAGGAGATACCACTTTACACCCACTAGGATGGCTATAATCAAAACAGTGGAATATATCAACTGTTGGCAAGGATGCGGAAAAATCACAACCCTTGTCCAATGCTAGTGGGAATAGAAAATGGTACAATCAGTATGGAAAACAGTCTGACATTTCCTAAAAAAATTAAACTTAGAATTACTGCAATTCTACTCGTAGGTATGTATTCCAAACAGGTGTGTAAGTAAAAACTTCTATATAAATATTAATAGCAACACTATTCACAATAGCCAAAAGGTGAGAACAAACCAAAACAAAGTTTGGAAGGACTATTTTTAGTATCAGCCAAAAGAAAACATCTGTGAGATTTGGAATTCTGGTCTATGCCTTGCATGCTGAGGTCATCAAATTGTACTTTCCAAAAATCTTTGCATGTGATGTTTATCCCCTCAATCCATATTGAAATAGGAACATCCAGCAAACTTGTAATTTTCCTAATTCAGACATCGGGATGTCACAATCTAAGTGAGATCTAAATGTATTTCATTTAGGCCTAGGGTCATACTTATCTGGTAAAAGGAATGCTTTTCCATCTTCAGAGCTGGCTTGTTCCCAGAATCCTCTTTCACTGGCCTGATGCTAATGATTCACGTGCATGACTTCTAGCTCTTTAGGTGGTCACTAGAACGTGCAACCCCCTGAAGAGAGTACCTGCTTCTAGATCCTTCCTAAATCTCTACCACCAACATTCTTTTCATTAATTCCAAAGTTTTGACTGCATACATTATATGACCCTTAATGAGTATGTGGGCAGTCCATACGTCACACATCAGTCACTTTCCTCTCTTCCTCAAAACAGAGGGTTGTTTTGTTACTTTAAAGACTCTAACAGGGAATATCCAACAAAGCCAGAGGGGATCTTCTGAAAACAATGGGACAATGCCTACAACCCAAGAGCCCTGCTGGCTCTTCCCGACTACTTGGCTGTGCTTCTGCTCACTTTCAGAACGGAAGTGAGGCAACTTGTTCTCACATCTCCTTCAGAACCCTTCCAGTCCATCATCATTACAGTGGAGGTCCTCTTCTTAAAGTCACCTATTCTAGTAGGGGACAGAAGGCATACTGATGAGTATTAAGAAAAACATGAACTGTCAGGCACTGATAGGAAGAGCAGGAAGCTCTCACTTTTGTGAGATGGAGCCCACTAGCAATACATATTTCACTTTTAAATATATGCACCAACTGGAGATTTTAAAAGGTAACTTACAGGGCTTCCCTGGTGGCACAGTGGTTGGGAGCCCGCCTGCCAGTGCAGGGGACATGGGTTCAGGCCCTGGTCCGGGAGGATCCCACATGCCACGGCACAATTGGGCCCGTGCGCCACAACTACTGAGCCTGCGCTCTAGAGCCCGCGAGCCACAACTGCTGAGCCCAAGTGCCACAACTGCTGGGGCCCACGCGCCTAGAGCCCGTGCTCCGCAACAGGACAGGCCACCGCAATGAGAAGCCTGTGCACCGCAACGGAGAGTGGCCCCTGCTTGCCGCAACTGGAGAGAGCCCGCACACAGCAGTGAAGACCAAGTGCAGCCAAGAATAAATAAATTAAATAAATAAATTAAAAATAAATTTAAAAAAAAAACAAAAGGTAACTTACAATTATCTGTTCCTGAAATGGTGCTCCCCTTCTCACTGCAGAAGTCTTAGAGTACTTGCAGTTACTTTACCATTTAACATGCAGTGGTCTGAGCCAGGAATTCACTGAAGGTGATGGATTCACACTGTACTTTTTTGGCTCTCACAAAAGTAAAATCATTTATTTTTGTATATAACTTTCCTCTACTTTTCCTTGACAGAGATTAGAGAAATAAGCAAAAGGCATCCATCAATCCCAAGAATGCATTGATTATCTGCCATGGGCCAGGCAGTTATCTGGATCCTGGAGTCAGAGAATGAGTTACCTGCCAGCAAAGACTATAGACTCTGGCAGAAGCACAACAAAGATGTACCCAATCAATCGATAATCGCCCACTGAACAGTACATGTGGAAGGCACTCTACTGAGAACCGGAGACTGAAAGATCAACAAACGATAGACCCTGTAGTCTTTTTGTCTACAAAGAGAGGACGCCAGACTGGAAGGAGAGGTATTATTAAACACAGGGAGGTAATGGGAGTCATATAGTGGGATTGGCTAATGCATAAAATGCCTTAAGAACAGCTGATTGTAAGTTGATAATGCTGAGCTTTCCTAACCATGTAGTACCTTACAACAGTTGATCAAAAACAGAAAACTAGTTAAATGGAGCATTTAAGAGAAACAAAGAGCAAGATCATGAATTCTTAGTCCTTTTACTAGACTTAACCCTGCATGCTGGCATTTAGAATAACTGTGTTAGGTATCTATCACTGCATAACAAAGTACCCCAGAAGGGGCTAAAACAGGATTATATTTGCTCACAATTCTATTTGGGCCAGGCTCAAGTTTTGAAAAGAACTTTTGAAAAGTTCTTTTGCTTGTCTCATCTGAGATTATTCATGTGGCTGTTCAACTGGGGACTGATTCATCCAGAGGGACCTCAGCTGGAAGATCCCATCTCAGCTCCACGTGGTCTCACCCTTTATGAGGCTCTACCAAGCTTCCTCACACAGACACACTACATTCTATGGGGTAAGAGGAAGTCAAAAGTCCCCTTGAGTCCTAGATCAGATTGTCACAAATATTACTCACTCCACGTTCTTTTGGTCAAAGCCAGTCACAAGGTCATTCTAGGTAAATAAACGGGATAAAAGACTCTACCTCTTAAAAAGATGGACAGTAAAGCCATGTATTTCAAAGAGGTGTGTCTACAGGAAATGGAGACTTGTTGTAGTCATCAATTTAACAATGTCTTAACATTTAGGACTCCAAATATCTAATTTTCACTACTGAAAGATCCTTTCTTCTCACTTCTCACTATTCACAGTGTAAATATTCCTAATTTCATATAGAAATCTCTAAACTCTAAACATACTAGCTTTATCAATAAACATGTTTATACAGCACCTGTATTGATAACTTAACATTTTTACCACACAGGCTAAGTACAGTACTCTTGCCACGTGAATTACTAAAGTAGATAATAAGGATAATAATAAGCGTGTTCCTTGTTCCAAAATTATTCCCTGCTACTAGGGCCAGCATCTGAGGACTTCTGATTAACATAACACTTTGTTGTATTTGACATTAATTTTAAAGGCATCAGTTAAAAGTACAAATCCTATATAATTAGGTTGAAACAACTTATTTAAACATGTAACTTTTCATGGAGACCCACCTGTCAATACTTCCCCTCGTCCTTCAGACACTTGAAGGTAAGTGACCATGAACAAATGAGTAATTCTGATTTTTATATTACAATGTGCAGTTTCTGTTTCCTTGACAAGAGGGATAGAAATAAGAAAATATTGGCATTTTTGAATCTCCTAATTAAAGACAATGTGTTTTGCGTTTGTTTATAACTCAAACTGACTATAATACTTCAAGCACAGTGAAATTCACTTACTATTGAACAAGAGATGACTAGTCTCAAAAATAAACTTCCAATGTTCTTCCAAGGTAATTTTATCACAATTGTTTCTGCTAGAAAAGAGGGAAAGTCCAGGTAATACACTCAAAACTTCCATTAGGAGAGGCAGCCCAAATAGTATCCTATCACCTTATGATTTTCATGCTGCTTTCACCCACCACAAGGTCGCTTGGCAATGTTCTGAGACAGCCTTCTCTGATTTCGCTTGGCAGACTGAGGCAGTTTTTCTACTCTGTGATTGATTGCAGCATTACCTGGACAGTCTTAGTCCAAGCTCCCCTGTGAAAGTCTTGAATAATTTGTAACTCCTGCCATGAGCTCAGCATCTGATTTATTACACCTCATTATTGCAGCTGCCTGTCTGTGTACAGAGGCAGCAGGTAGTGAGAGCACACAGAGTACAGGGAAGAAGACAGTCACCATCCCCCCAAAGCAGCCTAAACAAGACGCACAATGGAATTAGAGTCTACATTACAAAACTCCAAACTAAACACAGAAGTTTTCCTGTTAGAGACTTAGTTAGTGTGGACCTAGCCAATGCCTCCACTCTATCTTTCTCATAACATTCATCTTACCTGTGTCCTAGCCAAATGTTAGACCCACAGTGAAATTATCCCCCATTTTGTTCAATCGCAAATAACCCCATTTTGAATTGAACTGAATACAAGAAAACATCCAAAACAATATAAGCATACAAGTGGCCAAGACCTATATTTAAACCAACAAAGAACAACAGCCAACATTCATTCAGAATTACCTATGAAGCATTTCTCACAAAATAACCTAGGTGTCTAGTTCACAGCATCAGTGTTCCTGTTTTTGAGCTGGTGGTGTCATTGTCACTAATCAATTCTCTTTATGTGAGAAAGATCCCCAAACATTCTCTTTTATCACATTTTTGTTTCATTTAAGAATAGCCTTCCCGCAACACTTACAAAGGGACTCCTCTGTTGAATTGTACACTTGAAATGGATTAATTGCATGGTATGTTGATTATATCCCAAAAGAGGCCTGAGAGGAAAGAGAGAGGGAAAGAGAGAGAGTTTCCTGCCTGCCAAGTTTTCTCTCAGGACTATTGAACTCTGATTCTCAGAGAGGAGTTGTTAACCCTCTCCCAGTGTACAGGTGCACACATCCTACATTAGCTGGGGATGTGGGCTCTATGATTATCTTAAAATCCAATGATAAATGTGGGGGCGATCACCTGTTATGTACTGAATGTTTATGTACTCCCCAAATTCATATGTTGAAGCCCGCAAGTAATGCTATTTGGTGGCAGGCCTTTAGGAGGAAATTAAGTTTAGATGAGGTCATAAGGGTGGGGCCCCCATGATGGGATTAGTGTCCTTATAAGAAGAGATAGAGCTTGCGCACTCTCTCTCCACTGTGTAAGGACACAGCAGGAAGGTGGCCACCTGCAAGCCAGGAAGAGGGTCCTCACCAGGAACTGAATCTGCCAGCACCTTGATGCTAGATTTTAAGCCTCCAGAATTATGAGAAATAAATATCTATTCTTTAAGCTACCCAGTCGGTAGTGTTTTGTTAAAGCAGCCCAAGCAGATTAATATGTCATCTCTGGGCATCTTTACAGTGAGTTACCTTCTTTACGCTTAAGTGCCTTTACCTAAGGCATTGGGCATCAGATTGTTAGCAAAGTTTGTAGTGCTTAAAAACCTTCCACCCAAAGAGCAAACAGAAGACATCTCTGTCTTGATAGTCTGTACTATTTGGGGATCCTGTTAGGCATATTTTGTAGGGAGAAAATGGCATAGGCTTTTAAGATGTCCTGGGTAGAGTCAGAGAAAAAGTCGTTTAAGGTCAAGTTGATAAAGAAAAATGTTCCTGGCGAGAATTTATCTCAATTTCACTAAACATGGCAGTAACAAAGTATTTAATTAGTTCCTTCTTCTTGATACGCCTGCCCTCTCCACCAACATCAGAAGCATACTTGAAAAATAGCCTATGAGGTGATCCTGAAGGAGGCAGGCTTGTAGCCTGACTCAAATTTTGATCTGTAAGCTACTGGGTCACAATCCTATGCATAGTTATTTAATGAATACAGAGTTACCTGTTAATATCTGTGTCTCTAAAGTTTTTTTCTCCTTTTGTCTACAGGATAAAACTGTTTTTAGATTTCATAAAAAGAAGCTGCCACATCTACACCCAAAACAGTCAGGTCTCACGGTGTCCTGCTTCTTGCTGTTCTTTGAAGGGGACACTCGCTGCTTGATACCCCATACCACCCCCACATTGTTTTTATTTTTGAAAAAATTAAATAATTGCCAGTAACAACCAAGGTCTTTTATGAAGAATAAAACATTCCATGTGTTTTAATTAATGAAAAACAAGGATGTTATGCTTGAAAAACCACAATGATTGCCCTAGGAAGAAAATTAATGTAGGTCCATTTCTCTACACTGTTATTCTAATGGTGTAAAAGGTATGCCAGCACTTCCAAAGCGAGGTGCTAGGTACAGAGGAGGTCTTTAACAAATAAAAAGGAGGAAGGAAATAGGAGAGAATGACCAGACACCTAAAGTAATTACTAAATGACTACAGTCATCTAAAGTGATAATTTTGACTGAGCATAAATCTCCCTAGAAAAGACTCATCACAAAGACCTACTACAGTATAGGAGAGAAAGAAGAGTTTTTGGCTGGAAGCCCCAGGAAAATGTCTGTAGCAGTAATTCTCTAACAGTAACACAAGGGAGATAAGAATTTATGGTAACATAATGCAAAACCACAGCACAGAGGCAAGAATATTTGGGGTAGCACAAGGGAGGGCAAGTGTCCATACAGGTAGAAAATGAAGGATTCATTAGTGAGAAAGGCTAAAGAAGTTGCTGGGGTAGTATGTGAAGGTCTTAAGCACCAAGATAAGGCTGTGGAACTGCATCTTGCACTCAGGACCAGCACCTTGGAAGTGAGTAGCTTGAGCCATATGTCACCATAGCCAGTAGCCTTGCTTATATACAACAGAACCCTGGTAAAGATCATATCTTTGCTTTAGAATGACAACTCTGCTAACAGAGCATAGGATCACAGAGCAAAGAAGACAGAAAACTGTAACAGCAAGAATGGTTAAGGGCCTCCCTAGAGAATTGGTTGTACCAACAGAGTAAAATGGCAGAGCAGCCATTAAAATCATGATCTTAAAAAAAAAAAAAAATGCTATTTTTAAAAAGGAACATGTTTAGGATAAGAAAAGAGAAAATCAGAATACTAAACGCTGCTATTTCCAATTTTTTTAATTATTCAAGATAAACACAAGAAAAATCTTAGTAGTAGACAAAACACATAAAGTCCATTTCCAGGTTGACAATGTGAGAAGCTCCATGAACCCATTCATGGACCCTCTGAGGTTTCACACTGCTTCACACTGTGGAAGAAATAGACTTCACAAAAATAATCTTAGCCAAGTCACAAAACAAATAAAAATGCAAATAACAACAAGCCAGGAGAGCAGGGAGGGGAATCAGTATCCAGAGTTGCTATAATACATTACCCAAAATGTTCAGCTTTCAACAACAACAGAAACAACCATATGAGAAGTGCAAAGGAAGAGGAATGTTTGACACATCCTCAGGCAAAAAAGCAAGCAACAGAAACTGACTTTGAGAAGGACCAGATTTAACAGACAAAGACTTCAAAACAACCATTGAAAAATATATCAACAACTAAAGTAAATCATGCTTAAAGAAGTAAAGCCTGATATGAAGACACAGTTTCATCAGAGATACCAATAAAGAGGCAGACATTATTTTTTAAAAAATGGAAATTTTGGTATTGAAAAGTAGTATAAATATTAATAAAAATAAAAATTCATTGGAAGGACTCACCAGTAGATTTGAACTGAGAGAAGGAACACTCAACAGTCTTGAAGACACATAAATGGATAGAGATTATACAATTTGAAAAACAGAAAAAAATAGAATGAAGAAAAATATCCGAGCCTCAGAGAAATGTGGACATTTGGTATCAAATATACCAAAATATATGTGATAGGAGTACCAGAAAAGAGGAAAGAGAGAAAGGAACAGAAAAACTATATTTTAAATGGCTGAAAACATCCCAAATTTGCTGAAAATTATTAACTTACACATCCAAGAAGATCACCAGCTCCAAATAAGATAAAACACAGTTAAAATGAGATCCTCATCCACCAGAGGGCAGACAGCAGAACCAAGAAGAACTACAATCCTGCAGCCTGTGGAATGAAAACCACAATCACAGAAAAATAGACAAAATGAAAAGACAGAGGACTATGTCCCAGATGAAGGAACAAGATAAAACCCCAGAAAAACAACTAAATGAAGGGGAGATAGGCAATCTTCCAGAAAAAGAATGCAGAATATTGATAGTGAAGATGATCCAGGACCTCAAAAAACGAATGCAGGCAGTTTGAGAAGATGCAAGAAATGTTTAACAAAGATCTAGAAGAATTAAAGAAGAAATAGAGATGAACAATACAATAACTGAAATGGAAAATACACTAGAAGGAATCAATAGCAGAATAACTGAGGCAGAAGAACGGAGGAGTGACCTGGAAGACAGAATGGTGGAATTCACTGCTGCAGAAGAGAATAAAGAAAAAAGAATGAAAAGAAATGAAGACATCCTAAGAGACCTCTGCGACAACATTAAACACACCAACATTCGCATGGTAGGGGTCCCAGAAGGAGAAGAGAGAGAGAAAGAACCTGAGAAAATACTTGAAGAGATCATAGTCAAAAAATTCCCTAACATGGGAGAGGAAATAGCCACCCAAGTCCAGGAAGTGCAGAGAGTCCCAGGCAGGATAAAGCCAAGGAGAAATACACCGAGACACACAGTAATCAAACTGACAAAAAATAAAGACAAAGAAAAATTACTAAAAGCAACAAGGGAAAAATGACAAATAACATACAAGGGAACTCCCATAAGGTTAACAGCTGATTTCTCAGCAGAGACTCTGCAAGCCAGAAGGGAGTGGCACAATATATTTAAAGTGGTGAAAGGGAAGAACCTACAACCCAGAATACCCTACCCAGCAAGGATCTCATTCAGATTCGACAAAGAAATCAAAAGCTTTACAGACCAGCAAAAGCTAACAGAATTCAGCACCACCAAACGAGGCTCTACAACAAATGCTAAAGGAACTTCTCTAAGTGGGAAACACAAGAAAAGAAAAAAACCTGCAAAAACAAACCTAAAACAATGAAGAAAATGGTAATAGGAACACATATATCAATAATTACCTTAAACGTGAATGGATTAAACACTCCAACCCAAAGACACAGACTGGGTCTTCCCTGGTAGCGCAGTGGTTAAGAATCCACCTGCCAATGCAGGGGACGTGGGTTCAAGCCCTGGTACGGGAAGATCCCACATGCCGTGGAGCAACTAAGCCCGTGCACCACAACTACTGAGCCTGCGCTCTAGAGCCCGTGACCCACAACTACTGAGCCCATGTGCCACAACTGCTGAAGCCCACGCGCCTAGAGCCTGTGCTCTGCAACAAGAGAAGCCACCACAATGAGAAGCCCATGTACTGCAATGAAGAGTAGCCCCAGCTCACCACAACTAGAGAGGGCCCACATGCAGCCACAAAGACCCAACACAGCCAAAAATAAATTTTAAAAAATAAAATAAAAATAAGTAAATTTTACAAAAAGACACAGACTGGCTGAATGAATACGTAGTGGTCTGGATAGAAGATCAGGCCAGCCACAACACTGCCTTAAGCCAAAGCCTAATCCAGAGGATGGCCCTAACTCTCTTCACTTCTATGAAGGGTGAAAAAGGTAAGGGAACTGCAGGAAAAAATTAAGCCTAGCAGAAGTTGGCAAATAAAGTTTAAGGAAAGAAGCCTTCTTTATAACATAAAAGTGCAAGAGGAAGCAGCAAGTGCTGATGTGGAAGCTATAGCAAGTTATCCAGAAGATCTAGCTAAGATGATTAATGAAGGTGGCTCCACTACACAACAAGTTTTAATGTAGATGAAATGCTCTTCTATTGCAAGCAAGAAGATGCCATCTAGGACTTTCATAGATATAGGGAGAAGTCAATGCCTGGTTTCAAAGCATCAAAGGACAGACTGACTCTCTTGTTAGGGGTTAATGCAGCTGGTGACTTTAAGTTGAAGCCAATGCTCATTTACCATTCCAAAAATCCTAGGGCCCTTAAGAATTACACGAAATGGACTCTGCCTGAGCTCTTTAAATGGACCAACAAAGCCTGGATGACAGCACATCTGTATAAAAATATGGTTTACTGAATATAAGTCCACTGTGGAGACCTACTTCCCAGAAAAAAAAATTCCTTTCAAAATATGAATGCTTATTGACAATGCACCTGATCACCCAAAAATTCTGATGGAGATGTACAGTGAAATTAATGATGCTTTCATGCTTGCTAACACAACATCCATTCTGCAGCCATGGGTCAAGGAGTAATGTTGACTTTCAAGTCTTATTATTTAAGAAAGGCATTTTGTAAGGCTATGGCTTCCATAGATAGTGATTCCTCTGATGGATCTGAGTAAAATCAATTGAAAACCTTCTGGAAAGGATTCACCATTCCAGATGCCATTAAAGACATCCATGATCCATAAGAAGAGGCCAAAATATCAACATACACAGGATTTTGGAAGAAGTTGATTCCAACCCTCATGGATGATTTGAGGGGTTCAAGACTTCATTGAAAGAAGTAACTGCAGATGTGGTGGACGTAGCAAGAGAACCAGAATTAGAACTGGAGCCTGAAAATGTGACTGAATTGCTGCAACTCCTTGATAAAAATTTAATAGATGAGGAGTTGTTTCTTGAATGAGCAAAGAAAGTGGTTTATTGAGATGGAATCTACTCCTGGTAAAGACACTGCAAAGATTGTTGAAATGGCAAGAAAGGATTTCGGATATTACATAAACTTAGTTGATAAAACAGTGGCAAGGTTTGAGAGGACTGACTCCAATTTTGAAAGAAGTCCTACTGTGGGTGAAATACAATCAAACAGCATTGCATGCCACAGAGAAAATGTTGATGAAAGGAAGAGTGAATCGACGTAGCAAACTTCATTGTTGTCTTAATTTCAGGAAATTGTCACGACCACACCAACCTTCAGCAACCACCACCCTGATCAGTCAGCAGCCATCCATGCATGCAAACCCCTCCACCAGCAAAAAGATTGTGACTGGCTGAAAGTTCAGATGCTGGTTACCATTTTTTAGCAATAAAGTATTTTAAATTAA
Organism: Balaenoptera borealis; assembly: GCF_965194805.1. NCBI lineage: Eukaryota > Metazoa > Chordata > Mammalia > Artiodactyla > Balaenopteridae > Balaenoptera > Balaenoptera borealis. The sequence goes on along the minus strand of NW_028123734.1, from coordinate 176,128 downwards.
GGTATGTACATTTTTTAGACATAATGCACACTTAATAGACTACAGTATAGTGTAAACATAACTTTTACATGCACTGGGAAAGCAAAAAAATTGTGTGGCTTGCTTTGTTGTGATATTCTCTTTATTGCAGTGGTCTGGAACCAAACCCACAATATCACCAAAGTGTGCTGGTAATCCCATTCATGAGGGCTCCATCCTCAAGATTAAATCATCTCTGAAAGCACTTACGTCCAAATATCATCACATTGGGGATTAGGTTTCAACGTATGAATTTGGGGAGGGAGGAACACAAACATTCAGTCTATAGCACTCACCAAGGAGAAGAGAGGGACACAGTAGGAAGAGACACTTAAATGTTCCTTACTTTCTCAGCATGCCTAAGACTAATCCTGGTCTCCACGACTATCCTCTAGGTCCTTCACTTTTCTCCTCAGATTGATTTACTCGTATTCAGAAACACATCATATTATTTAGAAAATTTCTAAAAAAGCCCCCCATGAAGACACACTTATACGAATATAAGGTAAAATAAAAGAACATATTCTAGAAGAAATAATACCATGGGACTAAAAAAAACCTGCCTCCAGAAAGTGTAGAGTCTGCTCTTCCAGGGGAAAGCTCAGTGAAACACAGTATATTTGTAATAGATATTCTGTTTCCATGCACAGAGGTGCCTGCTATACTGCCTATCACACTCTAACGAAATAAAAGAATGCTCTAGTAAGACATGTACAAAGTTTCCAATAACTACATTAAATGCAAAACAAGCTGTTGATATTTACTCAAATGCCAGTGTTTCAATATTCATTTACATAACAAATTGCCAGCCACAGGTGTTAGTTTCTGCAAAAAACCCACAGTATATAATGTGTTAAGTTAAATCATTTTTCAGCTGAGGCGAAGTGAAGATGGCAGAGTGAGAGGACGTGGAGTTCACATCTCCCCACAACTAGGGCACCTACCAGATGCTTTTGGGGGACCTTGACACTCAGGGGTACTGGAGGAACCCCTGAGCAACTGAGTGGGATGTGGTGAGGGGAGTGAGGGGGGAGAAGTGGAGGCCGGATGGAATTGGCGTCCCTGAGGGGTGGTATGGGGAAGGTAGGGGTTCCCACGCCTGGAGGGACCCCCCCGGGACTGGAGAATGTGCCTAGCGTTTCCACTACCCACTCGGGCCCCAGGGACCTGCTGGGCTCCCGGGCCAGGGCCTCTGCCCTCCAGGATTCCCTCCAGCTGCACTGGTCCTAGGGGCGTAGGAGTGACGGGGGGGAAGAAGAGGAGAGGCAGACAGGGAGGGGCCCTCCGGGACCGGAGGATCAGGGGAGAATGCACCTAATGTTTCTCCTGCCCACTCGGGCCCCAGTGAGCCTGCTGGGCTTCCAGGCCGGGTTCTCCGCCCTCCAGGGGCCCCTCTGGCCACATTGGTCCTAGGGGAATAGGAGGACGGGAGGAGGGGGAAAGAAGAGGAGAGGTGGACAGGGAGGGGAACCACCGAGACCAGAGGATCAGGGGAGAATGTGCCTAGCATTTCTCCTGCCCACTTAGGACCCAGGAAGCCTGCTGGGCTCCCAGGTCTGGTCCTCCATCCTCCGGAGCCCTCTCTGGCCACGTTGTTCCAAGGGAGGTAGGAAGATGGGAGGAGGGGGGGAAGAGAAGGAGAGGTGGACGGTGGGGTGAAACCTCTGGGATTGGAGGCTCAGGGGAGAATGTGCCTAGCGTTCCCCCCACCCACTTGTGCCCCAGGAAGCCTCCAGGGCTCCTGGGTAAGGTCCTCTGCACTCCGGGGCCCCCTCTGCCACGTGGGTCCTAGGGGTGTAGGAGGAAGGGAGGAGGAAGGGAGGAGGAAGGAAGAGGAAGAGAGGCTGATGGGGCGGGTTCACTCAGGAACCGGAGGATCAGGGGAAGCATAGCTGGTGTTTCCCTCACCCTCTCCCTATGCCCTCTGGGGCCCCCTCTGGCCGCGTGGGTCCTAGGGGCGTGAGAGGGAGGGAGGCAGGGAAGCAGAGGAGGGGCGAATGAGGAGGGACCCTCTGGGATCAGAGGATTGGGGGAACACGCCTAGCATTTCCCCCACCCACTCAGGCCCAGGGAACCTCCTGGGGTCCCGGGCCTGGTCCTCTGCCCTCCTAGGCCAGGGGAACTCTGGGGGCCTCCAGCCTCCCTGAGTCTAAGCCCCAACCCCCACCCCCAGGGCCTTTTCTGGCCACATGGGACCTAGCCTAAACCCCGCCTGCTGCCTAAACACCGCCCCTGCCTAAGGTCCACCCCCCCATAGCCAAGGCCTTTTACGGGTTTTTTTTTTTCCATTTATTGCTACTGTGGTTCTGTTTTACCTCCTGGTTGTTGTTTCATCTTTATTTTTATTTTTTTCTAACATATCTGTTTGTTTTCTAATCTTATTTTTTACTCTTTCTTATTGTTGTGCTCCTTTTTTGTTTTTATTTTTCATGGCCACCCCGCACGGCTTGCAGGATCTTGGTTCTTGGACCTGGGGTCAGGCGAGCTCCTGTGGTCGGAGGTCTGAGTCTGAACCACAGGATGAACAGAGAACCTCAGACCACAGAGAATATTCATCAGAGTGAGGTCTCCCAGAGGTCCTCATCTCGGTATCAAGACCTAGCTCTACCCAACAGTCTACAAACTCCAGTGCTGGAGGCCTCAGGCCAAACAACCCATAAGACAGGAAAACAATCCCACGCATCAAAAAACAAAAAAAATGAAACGACAAAAAAAATATCTTACAGTTGAAGAAACAAAGTAAAAACCAACAAGAACAAATAAATGAAGAGTAAATAGGCAACCTACCTGAAAAATAATTCAGAGTAATGATAGTAAAGATGATTCAGAACATTGGAAATATAATGGAGGCACGGATCGAGAAAATACAAGAAATGTTTAGCAAAGACCTAAAACAACTAAAGAACAAACAAACAGAGATAAACAACACAATAACTGAAATGAAAAATATACTAGAAGAAATCAGTAATAGAATAAATGAAGAAAAATAACGAATAAGTCAGCTGAAAGACAGGATGGTGGAAATAACTGCCAAGGAGCAGAATAAAGAGAAAAGAACAAAAAGAACACAAGACAATCTCAGAGACCTCTGGGACAACACTGAACACACCAACATTCGCATTTTAGGGGTCCCAGAAGAAGAAGAGAAAAAGAAAGGGTCGAAAAAATATTTGAAGAGATTATAGTTGAAAACTTCCCTAATGTGGGAAACGAAATAGCCACCCAAGTCCAGGAAGCGAAGACAGTCCCATACAGGATAAACCCTAGGAGAAACACACCAAGACACATATTCATCAAACTAACAATAAATTAAATTCAAAGAAAAAATATTAAAAGCAGCAAGGGAAAGGCAAAGAAACACTTATAAGGGAATCCCCATAAGGTTATCAGCTGATTTTTCAGCAGAAACTCCGCAGGCCAGAAAGGAGTGGCAGGACATACTTAAAGTGATGAAAGAGAAAAACCTACAACCAAGATTACTCTACCCAGCAAGGATCTCATTCAGATTCGCTGGAGAAATCAAAAGTTTTACAGACAAGCAAAAGCTAAGAGAATTCAGCACCACCAAACCAGCTTTAAAACAAATGCTAAAGAAACTTCGCTAGGCGGGAAACATAAGAGAAGAAAAAGACCCACAGAAACAAACCTAAAATGATTAAGAAAATGGTAATAGGAACATACATATTGACAATTACCTTAAATGTAAATGGATTAAATGCCCTACCAAAAAACAAAGACGGGCTGAATGGATACAGAATCGAGACCCATATATATGCTGTCTACGAGAGACCCACTTCAGACTTAGGGACACATACAGACTGAATGCGAGGGATGGAAAAAGATATTCCATGCAAGCGGAAAACACAAGAAAGCTGGAGTAGCAATACTCATAGCAGATAAAATAGGCTTTAAAATAAAGACTGTTACAAGAGATAAGGAAGGACACTACATAATGATCAAGGGATCAATCCAAGAAGAAGATTTAACAATGATAAATATTTATGCACCCAACACAGGAGCACCTCAATAAGTAAGGCAACTGTTAACAACCATAAAAGGGGAAATCGACAGTAACACAATAATAGTAGAGGACTTTAACACCCCACATAAACCAATGGACAGATCATCCAAACAGAAAATAAATAAGGAATCATAAACTTTAAATGACACAATAGAACAGACATTTAATTGATAGTTATAGGACATTCCACCCGAAAGTGGCAGAATACGCTTTCTTCTCAAGTGCACATGGAACATTCTCCAGCTTATATCACATCTTGGGTCACAAATCAAGCCTTGGAAAATTTAAGAAAACTGAAATCATATGAAGCATCTGTTCCAACCGCAACACTATGAGATTAGAAATCATTTACAGGGAAAAAAACCGTAAAAAAACCACAAATATATGGAGGTTAAACAGTGCACTGCTAAATAACCACGAGATCACTGAAGAAACCAAAGAGGAAATTTTAAAAATACATAAAAACAAATGACAATAAAAACACGAAAACTGAAAATGTACAGGACACAGTAAAAGCAGTTCTAAGAGGGACGCTTATAAGCAATTCAATCTCACCTCAAGAAACAAGAAATATCTCAAATTAAGAATTTAACCTTACACGTAAAGCAACTAGAGAAAGAAGAACAACAAAAAACAAAAAAAACCAAACTTAGCCAAAGGAAAGAAATCATAAAGATCAGATCAGAAGTAAATGAAAAAGAAATGAAGGAAACATTACCAAAGATCAATAAATCTAAAAGCTGGTTCAAATTTAAGAAGATAAAATAAAATGAATGAAGGGAGATCAATAGTTTTACAAGCATCAACAGATCTGCAGTATAATTATATCCTAGACATATACTCCCTTAGTGCACTTCTGATAAGAAGCTATGGATTAACAGTCCACACTAACTTAGGCTGAGTTGCAGAAGAAAATCTGCATTTATACTTGTGTCACTTTTGCCTGTGCTAAAGAATTCTATTCTAGACAGACTTGCACTATAAAAAGATACATTTGTAATCAACAACAATTGAGAAGATACATGGAAGAAATCACTTCATTTTCATAACAAGAACAATAGCAAAAAAATCAAAAGTATGACGAATGTTTAAAGCAATGTACAAAACCTACATGAAGAAAACTTGTATTTGATAGACCATAAGTCTTTTTTGTTCTATTTACTTTATTTTTAGTCATGATACTTAATGCTTTGAAATTTCAAGTGTTTTTTTTATAGCTTTAAAGAAGGATATACAAACAACACACAGATATACAGTTCTCAGGGTACCTTTAAATGAAATATTTTTCCTTGATGGGCTGTGTCCATTGCAGTGGGCTCATTGAATTTAGATGAGAAGTGTACCAGAGGAGACAGTATGATTTAAAGGGCATGCATTATATAATAGATATGCTACAAAGTGTATTTCTTTTCATCCCTCAACAGCTCTAAAAAGAAGATATGGGGATGTCCATTAGGAAAGCAAGAGAACTGGTTCCAAAATTTGACTCAAGTTTCCTTACCTAGCCCTTACCCCTAGGCAATTAATTCAGGTCTGCCTATTCCAAAGTTCATACACATCACTTTCCACTGCCCACTGGTGCACTACTCTAATAAACAGTCCAATAAATAGGAAAGGGGAGTGGAGATCTTTGCTTTTCGTTATAGGCTGTTTAGATTCTAAAGAAGGTTTCCTGTTTTGTGGGATACTTACTATTTTCTCTCTCAGATTTGAATTATAAATGCAGATACCTTATCTTCATTATGAAATTATAGACAGCTTGAGAGCAGAATATGATTCTACTTTGTATCCTTTAGAATATCTAGAACTGAGATAATAAATGAACAGACTAGGCATAAAAAGGAGAAGGATTTCAAGAAATATGGGTGGGAGTTCGGCCTGCAGGTGTCCAAGCTGCTGCGGCCAGAAGGGAGTGGCCAGAACTGCTTGAGTATCTACATTTCAGTTTCTGCACCTATCAAGAGTTTTAATTCATCATGGATAATCTGTCAGCAGAAGAAATTCAGCTGAGGGCTAACCAGGTTACTGATGAGTCTCCGGAAAGTACGAGGAGAATCCTGGGTTTAGACATTGAGTCTCAGGATACAGGAATCAAGACTATCACTATGCTGGATGAACAAGGGGAACAACTAAAACACACAGAAGAAGGCATGGACCAAATAAACAAAGACATGAGAGAAGCAGAGAAGACTTTAACAGAACTAAACTAGTGCTGTGGCCTTTGTATATGCCCATGTAATAGTATAACAAATGATGCCAGGGAAGATGAAATGGAAGAGAACCTGAATCAAGTGGGAAGTATCCTAGGAAATCTAAAAAACATGGCCCTGGACATGGGCAATGAGATTGAGGCTCAAAATCGACAAATAGAACGGATCACAGAAAAGGCTAACACCAACAAAGATCGTATTGACAATGCCAATGCCACAGCAAAGAAACTCACTGACAGCTAAAGCTACTGCTGTACTTTTTTTAAAAAAATTTTATTTATTTATTTATGGCTGTGTTGGGTCTTAGTTTCTGCGCGAGGGCTTTCCCTAGTTGTGGCAAGCGGGGGCCACTCTTCATCGCGGTGCGCAGGCCTCTCACCATCGAGGCCTCTCTTGTTGCGGAGCACAGGCTCCAGACGCGCAGGCTCAGTAGTTGTGGCTCACGGGCCCAGTTGCTCCGCGGCACGCGGGATCCTCCCAGACCAGGGCTCGAACCCGTGTCCCCCTGTACTGGCAGGCAGATTCTCAACCACTGCGCTACCAGGGAAGCCCTGTACTTCTTTATCATTTATTCATTTCCCTAGCTCCTCCTTCAAAGTCATTACCTTTCCAGAGTTTGAAATTTTGTTTCCACACTCTTCTAATTGGGAGATGATGTGGAAGAAGATCTAGGAGTAACAGCCCCCCTATTCTTTTATTTTCTCTTTTTCCCTTGAGGGTAGACTGCTGCTTAGTTTTCCTTCTAGTATTTTCTTTCTCAGTCCATACTCTTAGGTTGGTTTTCATACATCACATATAGTGTTATTTTTCATTCTCTCCATTTACTTAGCAGGTTCTTCTGCTTTCAAAATTTGCAAGCATTGCCAAAGACAGCCATGTAAAAGGAAGCTGGGGGCACTGGGGGCAGGCACAAGGAGGAGAGGCAAGAGATAAGAGGTTGTTACCTCAGTAAAACGTGCAGACCCTAAAGCCAGAAGTTGCATAACCACAGTGAAGATCTAGTTGGGTTTAATTTCTATTTAAGTTGCACTTATTGCCAACTTAGGCCAATGCTTGGTTTTGGAGTCTGTATACACAACATTTTTGTTATACATCACAATTTCGCAACCTCTGCTTCAAAAAAGAATAGAATGAGTTTTCTCAAAGTGAGCTTAATTTCTGAACTCTTCGTGATTCATTTATGTACATAAATTCTATGATCCCATTTCATTTTGCACCATATAGGAATACATGGTATAAATGCATGGCTTTTTATTTTCATATTATTAGTACTATCATTTGGACTTCCCTGGTGGCACAGTGGTTAAGAATCCACCTGCCAGTGCAGAGGACACAGGTTCTAGCCCTGGTCCAGGAAGATCCCACATGCCATGGAGCAACTAAGCCAGTGAGCCACAACTACTGGGCCTGTACTCTAGAGCCCGTGAGCCACAGCTACTGAGCCCACGCACCACAACTACTGAAACCCACGCACCTAGAGCCCGTGCTCTGCAACAAGAGAAGCCACCGCAGTGAGAAGCCGGCACAGCGCGATGAAGAGTAGCCCCCGCTGGCCACAACTAGAGAAAGCCCACACGTAGCAATGAAGACCCAATGCAGCCAAAATAAATTAATTAATTTAAAAAAATAGTATCATGGTCCCATTACAGGCCTATTAACCTCATAAATGTGTCATTAGTCTTTGAAGAAAAAATATGTCAATATGTATATATAATATGAGAATTTCTCTCTAAGCAGGGCTTAAAATTTTTTGAAAAGTTTGACAAAGTATATCACATGAATTCAGATTTACCTCAATGCCAAGAATTATGTTTAGATAGGAAAAAAGAAACTTGTTTTGATCTCAGGTAGAAAATGGTTAGATTACTCTGAGTTTTATGTAGCTTTAAACTTTTTTTAAAACTAGAATGTATTCTGTTTAACTAAAAATGATTTAGAAAATTATGTCTTTGTTTACTTATTGATGACTGCACTATCATTCTCTTAGCCTTTTGTATTCAACTTCCAGAATCACATTTGTTTAGATCTTGAACAGTGTTATAAGAATTTGATTGGTATTTGTCACCTTTATTTAAAAACTAGCTTCTGCACACTTCAAAGCTATTGATGTCGATTGGTTTGACCAATAACCACTGTTTGATCCCTACAATTAAATTTTGTAGCTAAGGAAACTGTTTTTTCAAATAAGTGATGTGCTTCTGTGACTACTTTTTGGGGGGTGGAAAGCAATCATTTTGTCAGCTCTTATTTGACAAACTGAATAAAGCAAAGATCCATAAATAAAAAAAAAAAAGAAATATGGATAGAAGGGAAGAGGGAATCAATAATAAATTAGCCAGGTAAATATGTCTTAAACAATAGGTTTTAAGTAGACCTAGTATCATTAAGATATTAGTTATTCCTAAATTAATGTATACATGTAATGTGATCCCAATTAAAATAACAACAGTTTTGGCTTTCATTTTTGTTTTGGTGAGTGGTGAGGTGCTTTAGTCAAGCCAATTCGAAAGTTCACATGAAACATAAACAAAAAAATTTAGTAAAACTCTGAATAAAAGAGCAATAAAGAGTAATGGCTCCTACATGATAGTAAACATTCACATCCCTCTCATGTGCCCAGTACATTCACCCCATTCTAATATCCCCCAAAACCTTAACCCATCCCAGCATCAACTCTAAGCTCAAACGCTCACCTAAATATCATCAACATAAAAGGTCCCAAATCTCATCATCTAAATCAGGCATGGGTGAGACTCTGGGTAGTATGGTCCATGCCTGGAAAAACTGTCTCCCCACCTGTGGACCTGTGAAACTAGAAAACAACCTTTTGTAATATGGAAGAATCTTTTGTATTCTATTACAAGTTAATCACTAAAGGGGTGTTGCCTATAAGCTTGAATTATACATAATGGCCCATCTCTGGGAACCCTGCTTTCCAGGTAATGAGTATTAAGCTAAAATACCTTTGTTTAGCTCACAGGAAACATCCTGATCAGGTCCACCTGTGAATGACTGCAGGGAGGAAAATATTAACACATCCCCTCCAGAGGCTGATGGGAACTAGGAAGTGTTTGACTTTACTCCCTCCCCTTTTAGTATAAAAGGAGCCTGAATTCTAACTCAGGCAAGATGGTTCTTTGGGGCATAAGCCCACCATCTTCTCGGTCTGCTGGTTTTCCAAATAAAGTCGTTATTCCTTGCCCCTACAACTCGTCTCTTGATTACTGGCCTGTCGTGCAGCGAGCAGTATGGTCTTAGACTTGGTAACACTTTCTCTTCCAGAATAGAGTGGTGGTACAGGTACAGAATAGACATTCTCGTTTTCATCTAGGAATGGAAAGGGGTCACCAAGCAACTCTAAGCCCAGCAGGACAAATCCCATTAGGTTTCAAAGAAGATTCTCTGTGGCTTGATGCCCTGTCCTTTGGGCCAATGGTGGTGGCCTTGTTGGCCCCTGGCCCTAAGCCTGTGTCTCTGGGCTCTACTTCCATGTCCACACTCTGCCTTTGGAACTGTTCATCCTTTTTCCTGAAGGTCAACCCATGTTTGTAGCCAAGTAGTTCTATCAGTCCCACAACCTGTTTGTAAAATCTCAGGAGTTTAATAGCCTCCCTTCATTTCTTCCTGTCTCTGTTCCCTTCAGTCCAAGCTGGCAGTGTTTCTGCTGATGTAACATTCTCAAAAACCACATTGGTCTTTGGTGTGTGTCAAGGGGGTCTACTCCATTAGGCAAAAGAGTTCTTCACTGAATCTCCCCGTATAAGCCCATCTCTATTCCGGGCTTCTGCTGAGATGGTTGAGTGGACCCAGGAGTCACCTACATAATCTCTTCTGCAACACGTTTTCCAGCCACACCTTGGCCCTCTCTCCCCAGCACACTTCCCCCAAAAATGAATTTCCTCGTTTCTTCATACTCTGTAATCTGGATTGGCTTGAAACCTTCCAAATAATCAAGGGCTGGTTCCTTTTTGCCTAGTAGTTCCTTGTTCAATTTCTCTCTTTCCTCGGGCATTTTACTATCAGCAGGAAGGAGCTTTGCTTGGAAATCTCTTCAGCTCCATATCCGAGTTTATTGCGTGTAAGTTCTATTTTCCACCCAGAATGAAGGAACACAATTCAGCCAAGTTTTCTGCCTCTTTATAACAAAAATTACCTTTTCTCCAATTTCCAATAATATGTTCCTCATTTCCTTTTAAAGTCTCACCAGAGAGATTTATATTTATAATTATAATCATATTTACATTTATATCAAGATTCTGTTCATGAACAATAGGATGTTCATGATGAGACGCTTTCCTTACAATGCTTTTGACTTCTCTCTGAGCTCTCACCAGAATCACCTTTAACATCATATTTCTACTTTCTCATCAAGATGATCTAGGATTTTCCAATCACCAACCTCTAAATTCTCCTAGCCTTTACTCATTACCTAAATTCAAAGCCACTTCCACATTTTTAGGTATCTGTTACTATGGCACCTTAGTTCCCAGTACCAGAATCTGTATTAGTTTCCTAGGGGCTGCCAAAACAAATTTTCACAAACTTGGTGGCTTACAACAACAGAATTGTTTTCTCTCTACAGTTTTGGAAGGCCAGAAGTCAAAAAATCAAGGTTTGGGCAAGGTTAGTTCCTTCTGGAGGCTCTGAGGGACTATCTGTTCCATACCTTTCCCCTAGTTTCTGGTGGTTGCTGGCAATCCTTGGCATTTTCCTGGATTGACCACTCAAATCTCTGCCTCCATCTCCACATGGTGTTCTCCTTTGCGTCTCTGTGTGTGTTCTTTTCTGTTTCTTATAAGGACAATCTCATTTGATTTAGAGACCACTCTCATCTAATGGGATCTCACCATAATCCTTACCTTAATTACATCTGCAAATACCCCAATGCCAAATACGTCACATTCTGAGGTTCTGGGAGGACATGAATTTTGAGGGGACACTATTCAACCCATTATGGTTAGTTATACTTCAAGAAAATTATTATTTTTAAAAAGTTTCCAGAGCTTGCTTATATAAGATAGATAAGCTAGTGTATTAGGGCATTTTTCTCCTACTGAAATGTTCTTCTCTAGCCTGTTTGGCCCATTTTAAAATCCTGGTATCCACATGGTGATTTAAAGTGATCCTCCTTTTCTGTCAAGTAAATTAGAATTTCTGTCTCATTATGCTCCCAGTGTTGAATTTTCCTTTTGATCTGATTGACTTCTGAAGTGATAAGTTCCCAATTTGTTCTGGTACTTTGAGCATATAGTTGCTGTTTTACACATCAGAGCTTAAGGCCCCCTGAGGGGTTTCTGTGATTTTCCCAGGAATCTTAACAGTAAGTTTCATTCATATTTTCACACCATATTTACTACTACTTTCCAGACTCCGGTTTATTCTACCAATTTGTTGCATTTTCGTTGATGTGTATACTCTATTTCTCCCTCTCTTGGTCTCTCTGTGGAGTACAGAATGGCTGTGCGCTGCTTTTCTCTGTTACGCGGTGCTGGTGTGACTGGACCCCTCACTAAAGCAGACTCCCCACCCTTCCTGCCGGGTTCTCCTTAAATTTGTCAGTTTTAAAAAATATTCACCTCATAGCAGACCTCATTATGAGGTCTAACATAACACTTGTAGCCTCAATAAAGCCATTTTTAAAAAACTTGTAATTTCCCAACATTTCATGAAATAAGCAGCTCCACGTTTTTTTTTTAATGTTTCCAATATCATGATTTCATCTTTTTGTTATGCTACCTGACCGTGACCAATGTTAATGTTGTGGAGGTTGCTTTCTGATACAAACTAAGTTATAAGAACTTATTTATGGTCAGGAGTATATAGGCAACTTGGGGGCCAAATTCTTCCCCTCTCTTTCAACATTTTATCCAGCCAAGTACATACACATATCAAAATGCAGCCACCAGTGTCATATAACACTCTGACCTGCTTCCAAATTCAGAGTCTGTCCTTTTATCTCATAACATGGCTGTTACCATCTTGTCCAGAGCCAAGTGTTCCTTGATAATATGCATTCCTTATCAATGCAGCCTCTGCATGGAAATCCCTGAAGATGAAGGTTGGTGTAAACCTTCCTATGTCCATGAAAGTGGTATCAACAGTGTTTGATCCATGAACAAAGTACGTGTGCACTTCTGATGGAAGTTGGGAGAAAATGTGAAAGAGTATAATTGATGGAGCACCCAATGAAATAAAATACAACACTTCAATGTAATGAGTAGCAGGATCTTGATCTACAAGATTTGTAGATCAGGGATATATATATATGTATATGGGAATTAGAGCAAAAATGAGTGGGGATTTTTTGTTTTGTTCTTGAGCTCATAGAGGAGTTGTTAAGAAGACTCTTGCAATCATATCATGGAGGTGCTACACCCACAAAGTGCTGCCCCTTTGGTTTTTCATGAGAGGGAAATATATATATATAAAACCTTTATATATATATATATATATATTTCCCTCTCATAAAAATAATATATATACATTAATATTATAGTAAATTATTATATATTGTGAAATATTAATATTACATTAAATTATTATCTTTAAAATTATTATACAATATATTAAATTATTATATATTCTGTATATTATATTAATAATATATATTTCCCATATATATAACCTTTTTATATATATAGATAGATATACACATAACCTTAATTGTTTTGGGGCTAGTATTTCTTGCAATTGAGTGCAGTTTCCAGTTTTTCACTCCCATTCTGGCTTCCCCTCAAAGAATAGTTCTTATGCTTAAACAGAAGTTACTAAAAATCTCAACATAATTCCCTACTACTCTTCTTGATATAGATAGATAGATACAGATAAACATATAGATATAGATAAAACCAATCAACATTACATTGTATAATTGTGTGGTGATGAAATGCAAAGCAAATTTATTTTTATTTATATTCTCATATAAAATATCAATAAAATAAGTTCCATGTAAGTAAAAGTCAAAAAAAGTATGAAAACTAAATAAATATTCACGCCAGTGAGGTCAGGTAAGGTTATGTTGTGGTATAAAAACTCCAAAAATCTTAGCTGTTAAACAACAAAACTGATTTCTTAGTTATATGATATGTCAAATACGTATCATATAGGTTGGCAAGGACAGGGAGGCAAGACTTCACTTGACTGATGCCAAGAGATCTGATCGCCAGTGATTTTTTTTAATGATCTCTCTCGTTGAGAAGGGTGGCATTTGTCTAAAAATCCTTCTCTGAGATCTCTGTCTTTCAATGTATGAATCTATGTAACATCTCAACAGCAGTTAAGAAAAGTGAGTGCTTCTACGTGAAACTGGCTTGAATATTTAGATGAAGAGAACACAGTTTAAGTTTTAAACAAAGTGCATACTCTCTACTTACAAGGGGGTGAGCTCAATGGACATGTAACTACAATCTTGGTATTAGAAATATGTCTTCTCAAAATAACATTACAGAAATACAACTTGAATTTGCGAAAATAAAAAGAGATTGTTTCTCTTTTCTCTGCTTCCCTATATGTGTGTACTTTATTCTTATCCTCCTGGGGGGGATGGCTTTTTTGTTCCTTCAATGAATGTGGGTACCTAAGATTATGTCTTTGGTTCATGAGATGAATCAGATGGGAGTGGGAAAGTGAAACATTTTAGTCTCATTTTAGATTCCTAGGGAAGAATCATGATCATCCAACCCTAGGTCAGAAGCTCATCCCTGATGAATCAACCAGAGGTTCGTCAGCTAAGAATATGACACCTTCTGTAGAGATCATGTGGATGGAAGGCGTTGCAGAGATGAACAGGGTAGAAAGTGTCTCCCAAAAAGAGAACACTGGACAGATAGAACAATAAGTGTCCAGAAAAAAAACAAAGAAAAAGACCCTGAAAAGAAGGTGAGTTACACATCACTGAAGAGTTAGCCAGAAGGACAATTTCATCTAATAGACATTGGGGGTTCAGGGGAAAGGAGTGGTCACAGGTCATTGTTACCAAATGACCCAAGGACTCAGGAACTCTTCTTCATCTCCCAAAGGAGCTTGAGACCGAAACTCAAGAGCACTCCTTGTGTCAGCAGGAAGGAGGTACCACCTTCCCCACATCCACCCTCCTCTTCCTCCTTACTTTCATTAGGAGTCCCTAAATGGGCACATTGGTCTGAATTTTGCCCATTGCCTCCACTGTGTAGTATTTTCTTGTCGCTTTAATTTTCTAATTTTTGTACATGCAGTGTCTTTTCTTGCCTCTTAAAATCATAGATGAATCCAGGGTTTATTTACTTAAAACAGAAAGGTAATTTTCAGCAACTTGGGAATTTTCTTGTCTGTACCCAACACTATCATGGCCTATTTTGAAATGTGAAAGAACATGATGATTCCCAGCCTTAGTCTAACAAGGAGCTAAGTAACTCTGCAATGAAGCAAAATTCTAGATATTTAGCATTACTTTTCTTGTTAAAAAATTTTTTTTTAATATTTGGTTTTACCTGTGTTTTCTTACTGCTTTACCCCACTCTAGTAGAGGATTACCGCCCCCCAGTAATAAAAAGAAGCAAGCATAAAACTTGGAAGAAACCCTCGAGAATACATAAAGAAAAGTGAAATATTTGGATTATTGGTGGAGCTTTTCCCATTTTGTTTTCTACATTCACTATTTAAAATATGCTTCTTACACATAGAAGGGCAGCAAAATGCAATGGCTCTAACAACTTGCAAACATAAAATGTTAATTAAAATTTGTGGCTCTCAAAGTTTCTAATGGCCTATAAAATTCATTCTGCTATCAGAATTTCAGTTTCTGTTCTCTTTTCTTGATTGTATCTCTAATTATAGACTATAAGCTAAAATAATTTTATTTTTATATTTTACAAGAGCTATAAAAGAAAACCACCAAATGTTTAAAAATATAAATGGCTTCCTAAGATTGTTGGTGCAAATACTATTAAATAATTTGGTTTCACTATGAAGTGAAGACTTCTAACAGAAATGACTGTGCCTTTATTTCATGGATTAGAATTTAGGGAAAATAATTTCAAATACTGATAAGGTCTAATTAAATTATGGACATAATTCCATCTGTAGGTGATGATATTACATATTCATTTTCTTTTTTATCTAAATGGCACAAGAATGTGGCAGGAAAAGGTGAGTTATCACTCCATTTTTTGAGTATACATACAAGTTTGGTCTCTTAATCGTACATAGTAGTTAAGAAGTCGAAATGATGACAAAGAAGAGTCAGAAATCAAGACAATGGTGATACTAATAGCTGCCATTCATTAACTAGCCCCATACACCACGCACTGAAACTCCACTTTTTACCACAACACTGAAAGTTACCATTTTATTTTTTTACCAGCTTTATTGATGTATATATATCATATATATTCCCATAGAATTATATGTTATATAGTATAAATATACATATATATATACCATAAAAGTCACCAAATTTAGGTGTAAAATTCAATAGTTTCTAGTAAATTTGTAGTGTTGTACAACTAAGACCACAACCCAACTTTAGAACATTTCCACCCCCGCATAAAGATCCCTCGTGTTCATCTGCAGCCACTCTTCATTCCCACTCCAATTCTAAGTGATGACTAATGTACTTTCTGTCTCTACAGATTTATATTTTGTGGATATTTCATATAAATAGAATTTTATAATCTGTGCTTTTTAGAATTTACTTATATCTGAGGTTCATCTGTGTTGTAACATGGATGGGCATTTGTATTATTTCCACTTTTTAGCTGTTGTAAATGATCTGCTATGACCATTCATGTACAAATCTTTGTACAGACACACATATTTTTATTTCTCTTGGATGGACGCTCAGGAGTTAATTTTCAAATAAGTGAAAGCGGCATCTTTTTATATTCCCTTGAGCAACGAATGAGGGTTCCAATTTCTCCACATCTTCTCCAGCACTTGTTATTGTCCAGTGTTTTTATGTAGTCATTCGAGTGACAGTGAATTAGGATCTCACTGTGTTTTTTACTTGCATTACTAAAATGTCTAAAAATATTGAGAATCATGTATGTGCTTGGTCATTCCTATATATGTCTTCTTTGATGAAATGTCTATTCAAAAATAGTTGTTTATTTTTTATTGCATTTTTCTCTTCTGGTAATTGAGTATGCTTTTAAAATATATTTTAGATACAAGTCATTTATCATATATATGCTTTGGAATTTTTTTCTCCCAATCTGTGGCCTGTTTTTTCATGTATTAATGATGTCTTTTGAAGTTCAAAATGTTTGAATTTTGATGAAGACCAACTTATCTTTATTTAATCACTTGTGCTTTTGATGTTGTATCTAAGACTTTGCCTAACCCAAGGTCACTCTTTTACTTTATTTTTACTGAAGAGGAAACTGAGGTTTGGCAAGACCAAGGAGACACTTACATGCAAGACTGTGTTCCTCTGCAGGATATTGTCCCTGCACGACCTTCCTCTCCACTCACTGCTACCAGTGTAGAATTCAAGTGAAGTCTGATACTGGGCCAGGTTTTTTGCAAGCTGAAACGTTTCTACAGGCAGCATACCCATTTTGAGTGACTGAAGTTCACACAAAAGGACCAGATGTGTCTATCCAGAAAACTCTCCTCTAGTTTCTTCTGTGTACCTTTGGGATGAAGGTAAGAAACGTACCTAGAATATAATTTTTTACTAGGGAGTTTGAATGAGATAATGCAACTCTGCTTTTAGAGCATGAACTTGTTGATCAGCCCTGTCTGCAGCTGGCTGAGCTGTGGTCCTTACTGGGGAGGGAGGAACCTCATCATGGCATCCTGGTCTCAAGTGGGCCTTCGGGGTGTATGAAGTGTGAGATCCATGCTGGATACTCATGAGACGATATTCTATGTGAATTTGTCAACATTAACCATTTTACTTCTACCAAATTACTATTTGGAAGTTCAACTATGTACTCAAACTTGAAAGGTTCTGTAAGCAAACACATAGTACAAGTAAGTTTCTGAGGACCATTTAATCATCCCAAAATGGAAAATAATTTTCTTTGAGTTTAAGACCTATAAAAGTATACATTTAAGCTCAACACTGTCCTCTAAACTTTTAAAAAATTTTCTATACAAAAAATTTTTATATGAAAATCAAAACAAATGATTAAATTTGGAGTGATCAAAAATTTCAACTGTATTATCAAATTAGAAAAATGGACTATGTATTGTGACATGCCAACAATTAAGGCTAATCGCAGTGTATGCTGGTTTGATGTTAAAATTGACCAGAGAAATTTTATGATGAATAAATTGTGGAGACTGGCTCATTTTGTATATTTAGAGAGCATTTCAAAAAAGTGTTCTTATGGGAGGCAGCCTCTAAGGTGACCCCCAAAGACCCCTATCTGCTTGTATCCCCACTGTTGTGTGATTCCCCCTTCCCTTAAATATGGGCTAGACTTATTGACTTCTTTCAAACAAATCGTATATAGCAGAAGCATGAATAGAGGTACTGCTTCCAAGATAAGTGACAAAATGACCTGCTCTCCCTCTCTTACTCACTTGCTCTGGAAGAAGCCAGTTTCATGCTATAAGCTGCTCTATGGACAGGCCCACATGGTAGACACTGGGCCTCTTGCCAACGGTCAGGTAGGCCCTGGGGCTGGGGAGTGTCATTCTCTGGCCCTGGGGAGTGGCCATATCTTCAAGGGATCCTCAGCAATGAGAATTTTCAAATCTACAGAAAAGTAAAAATATCCTTTAAATCAGTATGACTTTTGGAAAAACTAATTATTCCAATTAAATGGAGACTGGTCAAACCAAGAGAGGGTGAGTTCATTTTAAGTATCCCTCTATTCTCCAAGCATGTTACAGGTAAGGGCTAATGAGAAAACGCTATCAGCAGCCAATGTCACCGCACTAAACTCTGTGGGCAATGAGCTCTGACCACCATGCTGACATCATAATCTAAACAGTTCCTGGCACTGTTTTACTTGAGGGCTGCACTGAGGGACCAAGGATGTCTTGCTCATTCAAACTGCACATTCTTAATACTTGATGTTCTAACTACTAGAATTTAGGGGTTTATTTTATATTCTTGGTTCAGTGGTAGCTTACTTATTTAGCAAAGGACACAATTCAAAATCAAGCAACTAAAGGGAGCAAAATTTCTTATAACTTATCTCTCTTCAGTTATATTATAATGAATGGTTCTAAGCTACTAGGTATGGAGAACACAGCAATGATGAAAATGGAAATAAACAGGGTATCTTTCAAGGCAGTGTGACTCAAAATGTGCTGATGACTGCAGCATCAACAACATCTTGTATTAGAAAAGCAAATTCCCTGCCCCTAGTCCCAAAATACTGGATCAGAATCTCTGGGTCTGGGGGGGTCCTCCCAGTGATCCTTACGTCCTCTGAAGTTTGAGAAACACTACACTAAAGAATTTGCTTTCAAAATGTGGCCTTGTCCTAGAACCAAGAGAGTCTCCAAGACTGGCTAAAATTTGATAGCAAATGTAATATAGAATTCTATATTTTTCATTTTCCATTCTGCTGAGGATTAGATGTTAGTAAACCAAACTGGACTTATGATTATTCATAATTTGTGGTTATTCATAATATTATGGTTATTCGTAATTTGTATTCATAACCTAAGATCAATTATTCGAGTTTAGTGTCGAAACCAGTTTCACTATGTATTTTAGAAATCTGGTTGCAAAACTCCTGCACTAGAAAATAGTCAAAAGTTCCACGTTTTTTCAAGAATGACATTTGGTTATCAGCGCATCATCAGTATACACAGTGGGACTGGTGAAATCTGTTGCTGACTGAGAGGCCAGATTTAGAAGGAAGAATTAGGCCTCATTAGGTATAGTTAAGCAATGAGATCATGCATCTAAGAGAAAAAGCAATAAATCTTTCTTTCTTTCTTTCTTTTTCTTTCTTTCTTTTTGTTTTTATTAATATTTCTTTGCCTCTGTCAAGAGAAGTGTTACTGCCTGGGACCTTTCCTGGTCCCCAGGTTTTGGAGGATCTGAGACTGGAGGGAATAAGGATGGGGGTTGGTACATTCCCCACCTTGAGTTCAAGGATATGGAGGGCAGTGCTTTGTGTGGGGATGCGGGGGAGGAGTAGGTCTGATGGTTCAGGACTCAGAGAAGACTGTGTGAGGAGTTTCTGGAAGGAAAAGAAGTTTGTTTTTTTTTTTTTTTTTAAAAGCACTTTTCTTTTTTTTTTTATAGCTACTTTATTTATTTATTTTATTTTATTTTTGGCTGTGTTGGGTCTTCGGTTCATGCGAGGGCTTTCTCTAGTTGAGGCAAGTGGGGGCCACTCTTCATCGCGGTGCAGGGACCGCTCTTCATCGCGGTGCGCGGGCCTTTCACTATCGCGGCCCCTCCCGTCGCGGGGCACAGGCTCCAGACGCGCAGGCTCAGTAGTTGTGGCTCACGGGCCCAGCTGCTCCGTGGCATGTGGGATCTTCCCAGACCAGGGCTCGAACCCGTGTCCCCTGCATTAGCAGGCAGATTCTCAACCACTGCACCACCAGGGAAGCCCGGAAAAAAGAAGTATTGAGACAAAATTTCCCTTCTTCCCCAGTGAGGCTGTGAGTCCCTCTGAAAAATTCTTTGCATTTCTGGAAACATTTTTTTTTTTTTTTTTAAATCTGTGCAGCAAGAGTAACTTTTTCTAGCAAATAAAACTGTGAACTGGAAAAATGAATAATCAAAAGAGGAGGGCCTAGGTGGGAAGGGGATTTGGTGATCCCCAGGATCAGCCTGGCATCTTCCTATCTACCTGCCCAATTTAGTATCTTTCAATTCAGTCATGAAGGGGTTTCCAGGGCCTCTAAAGTGGATGTGCCATATGCCCTGACCTGGGAATTTTGCTCTCTCCTTCAATTTAAGACATCTTTAATCCACCTCTCTCTTCTCCCCAAATTTCAGTCCTCCCTGTGTTATGGTCAGAGATGGTCCCTTTCTCGTGGATTTCTAGGATAGAGACGTCTGCCCCTTTCTTCATACTCATTCCCTTTATTCTACTGCCCTAAGTCTGATGATTATGTTTACCTTTAATTCACCGGGAGGAGGATGTCATGAGAAGGTCGGTGAGGGCCAGGCCTGGGGAAGCGCCACTGGACTGAGGAAGGAGGCTTTGGGTAATATTTCAGAGAAGAGCCTCTGGAAAGGCCGTTCAGTGGGCTGCTTCCTGCCTCTTCCTCAGCTTTTATTTCCAGACTCCATCTACCTCCTCCTTCAAGAATCTTCTGCCTCAAACTAACCTTGCTGCTGACCTCAATCTCATCATCTACTACCTTTAGAGTATCTAGATTCACTGATTCCCAATAACTGATCTCTTCCCTTTTCCTCATTTCCAATAGTTAACAGTTTCCGTCACCTTTGAAATCCCCTTAAAATGCTGATGTCTGTCTCCTAAAACCTGCCATGCTCTTGCCTACCTCTGTTTATCCTGTGTGCCTAGTGGCCCCTGCACATGTCTTTCCCACCAGAGACAGGGAGGTCCCTGTCCCCTTGCTCATGCTATGCTCTCGGCCTCCTACACGTGTCTGCTCATGTTACTATTCTCCAAATTGTCAGTCCTTCTTTAAATTTATGTAATTCCGACACATGCTTAAGAACTAGTGATTTATTTTCTAGTCTTTAAAGTATCTACCATGACCTCTACCTAGTTGAATACTTTTTTTCCCCAGATTCTTTCTGCACTTCTAGTGAATTACAAATGGTTGCAAGCCATGATTTATATACATTTGCTGTTGGCCATTGGGCTATTAACAAATGATATATTGCTGATTGAGATAGCAACATTTGGAATATATAAGATGGTTTTTAGTACCTGATAAATAGAAATTGTCCCCCAAATAGGTGTTACGTGGTGAATAAGAGGTGGTGGGTATGCAGAATAAATCTGATCCTACTGAGAAAAATATTTCTGTATTGAAAAATCACTGTGAAATGCAGGTAAGAGTCGGATCATATTCTCTTGGAATTGGTAAAGTGCTAGAATTTTATAGGTGACAGTGAGTGGCCTGGGTTTTCCCTTTTTGCATCTAATATTCCAGACTTGGGTCTGGAGAAGTCAGCACCCATAAATGCCAATTGGAAAAGGCAAAATAGTGTACACAGTAAAATAAAATCCCAATAAAAGCCTGTTCTCTCTAGCTAAAGGACCAGAATAAGTGAGGCCTAAAGATACAGAAAACTTTTAGGCAATAACTGTTCTACTCCCGCCAAACACCACAGAAAAACTACAGCCCCCTCCCCAACCCTACCAGCAAAGTCCAATCTGGGAGTCTAGACTTCCACCCCTGCCAGTCTGCAATGAGGCACCCCAGTGCTAACTCCCCCAGGCCCTGGGTGTCAGAGAAGCCCTGAAAAGGTATTGCCAGAGTCGCTCCAGATCTTTGCTCAAAACCCATCTACCCCCAACTTTAGTAGGAGTGTCCTCGCTCACAACCCTCCAACCCTCCCCACCCCAACCTTTAGCAGGAGTGAACATAAATCCTTAAGCTAAAGGGTCCAGAGATAAGAAAGGAAGCTACACACACACAAAAAGAAAAAAAAGAAACAGATGGAGCCGCTTGAGACGAAGATGGCAACGAATCTGACCTCCAACGGACCCTGAGTCTCATTATATGTTGATTTTACTACATTAGCATATTAAATGACACACCTACTGGTGGCCAGGACCAGACATTAAGGACCAAAAATGGATATAAAGGGGGTGGTACCCCACTCCCTCAAAAAAGCCCTGCCCCTTCCCTGGTTAACTAAGGCATGTGTCTCCCCATCCTCTGCCTCACTCCTCTTCCCTTTGTCTTTACTCTTTACAGTTAAATCACTTTCACCAGGTGGGTGAGAAGTTGATCTATGAACTTAATTCCTTCTTCTCCATTTTTTTTTTTTTTTTGCCCATAGAATAAGGCTTGTGCTGTGTGGATCTCTCGTTATTCTCCTACTCGAAAAAAAGAACCCTGCCCCGCTGAGCTGGGCCTGAACAAGGTCCATATGACTTAATTCTGCAACATAAGGAGCCAGGATATTCATCCTCAGCAGGTGGTAATGCCGGTGGTAATGAGTGACCATCTCAGCAGTGTCCCTGAAGACCACAGAGACCCTGGACTTCCACTTCCACCCAGCAAGAACAAGGCACACTAACCCCTCCCTGCAGAGGTGGTTTCAGAGTCAGGACTCTCACCACCATCCAAAGGTAATGAGGCTCTTCCGTGATGTCAGGTTAGGCAAAAGGAGGAGCAGGAACAAGGCACCCATGCCCCTCCCAGCAGGAGGTATCAGTGAAGGTCCAGTGGGAGCCAGAAATCCCAACCCCACTGAGCAGTAACAAGGAACCCCTCGCTCCCTGGGTGAGAACAGAGACAAATCCAAAACCTGGAGACCATGACCTGGACCCCCATTTCCACCAGGCAGTAATGAGATGGCTTGTCATCCCCTGCTAGAGTGGTGTCAGAATAGGCAAGTCAAACAGAAAATTTATATGATATCCAGAATCTCATAATGTAATACTCAAAACACCCAGGTTTTTATTGAGAATCACTCGTAGTAAGAACCAAGATGATCACAACATATATGAGAAAGGACAAAGACACTCAATGGACACCAACAACAAGATGTCAGACACAGTGGAACCATCTGATTCCAACATTCTTGCATAGCACTGATATTTCATAGGAAAATAAAGAGATCTGATTTATTTGCAGCAAGAACATTCAATAAGTAGGAAATGGGAGAAAACAAAACCACTGTCTTAATTTACTAAAATCTTTACATTGTTTTCTAAACTGCTTTGCAGAGTCTTGCATTAAGAATATGAAATTTAAAGCTGTAGGGAATCCAAAAGGGCTACAGCAGTCCGGTATGAATCATAAGAATTTCTTTATTCCAGGACATGTTTTACTGCCTGGGGTATCTACTACTACGGTCTAGAGTTTGGGGAAAGTCCTTAGCTTACCGTCTTGTGGATGTGGATAAATGATGTGGAAGCACTCATAGATTATGGGAAGTTGCATCCTAGACCACTGGGTAAGCTTCATAAATAACAGTGTTAATCACAGAGAACAAGATGGTATGAGATACACTATGTGACATTGCCATGGACCGTAAACCTTTTCAGACAGGGCTGGATGGTGAAAAGGAGGAACCACCCCCGAGTCAGGAGGACCTGGGTTCTGGTCTCAGCTCAGTGCCTGACTGAAAAGAAATTACTTAATCTCTCTGATCATCAGTTTTTTTATCCAGTGTGTGAGATGAGGGATGTCAAAGCCAGTTGTAAAATGCTATCATTCTCACTACTCAATATAAATACCTACAATCTTCACAGTTGTCTTACAAAACAGAACATGTTATGCATATTCAGGATTATTTTGTTACAACTACACAAACAAAACAATCTATGTGTAAAAATGGTATTTAAATTTCTATGAAGACAGTTATGTATTTTAATTTTGATCTTTTTCAGTAGTGTACATTTTAATCTCCTTAAAAGTACCTTTTATGGCTATCGCATATATACCCCAGGGTTGGTTAACTCAGAAAGCCACTAGACTGATGTCATACACATTTGATCTGACGTCCCATCGTGAATTCAGTTTTTCCATTTGTGAGGGTCTCCTGATCCTAAGAGGCTTTGCAGTGGCACACCAGGGACCGGGTGTTGTCAGATCATGGCATAAGACCCACATCTATGAAACAACTACAGTCCAACTCCAAAAAAAGATGTAAGTGGCATGTGTCAAAGAAGAAATAGAGTTCTATATTGCGTTTTAGGTTTAAAAGCTGTCAGAAGTATCTTATTTGAATTCACCTTGTCATAAACAAGGTAGCGGGGAGGGAACAGAGAATCACTGTTTCAAAAGCTAGGAACCTCACTGAAATCATTAAGATGTTGTGAAACAAAGCTTTGGCTCTGGTGTACAAAGAAGCCTTTTGAATGTGTTTTTCTGTATCTTCTGTAATACTTTCCAGCAGATAGGGCTCACTTTTTCTTGTTGTTATTGTTATATTACTTTTCCCCAATTGTTTGTTGGCATTATTGCTTTGATTTGTCTTTTAAAATTTGCAAAATAACGTGTGAAAGTTATGCAGAAGACGTAAAGAATAAAAATAAATGAACGCTCATGTGTAACCACCCTTCCTAAAAAGAAAACTTACCCATATCTTTGAAGGTCTCTGTTGGTCCTTCTTTAATCCTAACCTGTTTGTTATTTCCACTGTTTTTCTTTACAGTTTCGTCAATATGAATATACTGCTAAATAAGATACTGCTTTGGCTTGCATGTTTTGAACTTTAAAAAAATGGAGTCGTACTGTATGTATTCTGCAACTTGCTGTTTTGCTCAGTGTTACAGTATTCATTATTATGAAAATTTTACTGTAGTCTATAGTCATTGCTTTATTGTATCCCTTATAAAATTATATTAAGCAAACGCATCCATTCCAATTGATTGGATTGTTTTTCCCCCATTTTTGACATCACAGTAAAAACAGCTATGAATATTCTTAAATGAGTTTTCTATATGAAGGAGCTGGAATTTCTCTAGGTTATATACAGTGCAATTGCTGTGTCAAAATGTTTACACATTCACACCTACTAAATTATGAGAAACTGTTTCCCAAGGTGGTTGTAACAATTTACATCCCCACACGCAGTTTAAAGACAATGTCACCTTTTTAAAAATGTGCCCAATTTGGTGCTGTTTGGGAAACGGTATCTCACTGTGTTCTAATTTACATTTCCTTAATTACTAAGGCAGCACACAAAGAAAAATAATTTTAGTTAGTAATAAATGCCAAGAAAAATAAACAAGTCAAGGAGAAACAGATGGAAAGGGGTTACTTCGGAAGAAGGATCAGGGGCGAGGTCTCCCCACGGAGGGTCATCAGTGTTAGAAACAAGTGACGAGATGGGGTGAGCCAGGTAGTGAGGTAGGGGCAGGGGGCTGCAGGGCAGAACAAGTGGGTTCCAGCACTAAGAAGAGGCAGAACAGTCTTTCCTTTTAAGTGCTGAAACTAAGTATTTTTAGCTGATGCGTTAGAGGACAGGCCAGAAGGATCTCAGCTAGACTGGGAGATTTAAGCAGATGGTGTTGAAGAGAAAACAGAGCTTTGGGTATGAAAAGGGGGTGTGTAGGGAGCCATACATGGTGCCTATTTATTCTCTTAATTAGGATCTGAATTACTTTGCATTATATAAAAAAAAAAAGAAAATCACATGTGAAAACAAATTTTTAAAAATCCTTGAAAAAAATTAACCTGTCCTGAATTATGCAAATATTTTAAACTTAAAAGAACAATTAAGATCTTTCTAGATTTACACAATTTAAACAAATTTTGATCTATTGAATTTAAGATCTGTGTGGTTTTATAGGACAATGCCCTGTCTGTGTTAAATCTAGATGAAGCATTTCCAGTCCTTTGGAGATGCCTCTTATTATTCCCCAAGTTTTATTATCTGCAGTCCCAATGGGTCATTCATTTTCTGGAGTGAAAAATAATCCTTGCTTTCCTACCTTGAATGTTAAGCTGAGTTGAGTGTCGCCATTAATTCCTAGAAAAGGATTCACTTGCTATTGATCAGTGGAGTCTAGAGGAGCCCAGAGGAAATTTTTCTTATTTTTCTTGTTGGATCACTTAGGGTTCTCTTGCAAGCAGATGCCAAGATGAAATCAGACATGTAAGTGATCTGCCAGGGAAACACCTGTGGAGGATAAAGAAGTGATGGAGCAGGAGTAGGAGGGAAAAGCATTCAAACTGCCTTGCAGATCTGACACCTGTGAAAGGAGACAGGGAAAGGGAGGCTTGTGGAAGAAGAGCCTCAGACTTCAATGCAGCTCTGAGAAAGTCTTGGCTACACGTATAGGGAGTCCCGGAGCAAAGGCTGCCAGCTATGGTAATCCCACATAGGGCAGGGACGGCCCTGTTCCATTATCCAAACATTGGCTGGGAGCAGCCTGGGGAGAGCACAGCCTCGGTGTAAAGGCTGTCAGGGGTCCCAAAGGTCCAGAGGCACAGCAGCTGGAGGCTGTCACTTTCTCACACTCCTCACAGTAGGTTCTTTTGAAGGGTGAGTTGGAAAATATACCTCCTTAGCTGCCACTTAGAAATAAAATATATCAAATTTGCTATAACAAGATGCTTACAGTCTTTGATGTCTGCATAACAATGAAATATGATAAATACATCTGGGTTTCTAACCAATATGCTGATCTATCAATTGCCATGTATAAGAATAGCTCACTGGTTTTCCTAATGATATTGAAGGGAAATAAGAATGATTTGGCTCAAGAGATTATTTTAAAGGACTTTGTTTATAAACAAATTAAAACCTCACAGTATTTTTCAATAAAGAATATTCCATTTGGTTTATATTTTTAATTCTCCAAAACCCTTCCCTGAATGAGCCTGCCCCCTGCCCCCATGAACACATTTGGTTTTGGTTCCGTTTGATTTACTAATTTATCTCAATAGTTATAACATCAGATTTATTTTAAAATTCCTTCATAACCATTTAGTGACAATTCTTTACTCTGATTATAAATAGAAAACAAGAAAATATTGAAATGTATATTTGTGCACGTGTTGTGGTCTATGTCTTTTTGTTTTATTTCCAACTCCCAAACTTCTTGGCTATTCTGGTTAGTTTTTACATGGTTTAAACAGAGGTTTTCTGTGCATCTCAAAAGTTTTCCTTATGGAACGTTTTTCGACAACATTTTGCTCGATTAATTTAGATGTGATTTCCCAAAGGGCACCTGACTTGAAAAAATTATTTTATTCATTCAGGGATTGACAGTGCCCAGATTTTAGGAGAACAAAAAAACCCCAGAGAATATGGGGAGGAGTGAAGTAAAAACTGCAACATAGTTTTGAATTTTGAGTTTTCACCGTGAGTATATTTCAAAGGTATCTATGTACATTTTACTTTTAATACTCTGAATAAAGATGTGCAATCTAAACAAGTTCAGACTGACTACAGTTCAGGGTTTTAAAGCATGTAAACTCTTTGGGGAGCTTTACCTTTATAAACCTTGTAATAACAAAGCCATATGAGTCCTACAATCATTATTCATACTTCTTAGTTTCTCACAAGGTAAGCATTATTGACTCTTCTTTCTGCAGAGCATACCTCATTTTAAAACACATTGAATTACGGTTATCAAATTGTGTTATAGTAAATAATCTTGTTTGGTTAATGTACATGAAAGGCTAATTGTGTGGAGATAGAGAGCAAAGTGTTGCAATTTTGCCTAAGATTGGAGAGGGTAAAGGTTAAATTGTTCCTTGAAAACATAAAAACAGAGAGCAGACAACAACTCTCAATACTATTCTCTGCCATCTTCTTCACACAAGACATATATTATGTCAATGAAATTCAGATAACTAAAAAGCCAAGTGAAAGCAGGTATAAAAATCTCCTATCTTTCAGTTTACCTTTTCTTAGATACTGGCAGGTTTGTTATAACTCAGTGGGTAGCATCACCTGGAACATAGAATTTACTGGTTGTGATTTGTTGTGTTGTTCTAGCTGTAGCTTCAGGGTTTCAAATATACATTTTTACTTATCACAGCCTATCTTCAGCTTTTATTATACCACTTCACAGGTAGTATAAGAACCTTACAGCAGTGTACTGTTTTCTCCCCTTGGGCCTTTTTGCTATTATTATCACAGGTTTAATTAACCACTTATACATTTTATTTACCCACCTATTGATGGATATTTGGGTTGTTTCACTTTCTGGTTATTATGAATAATTCTGCCAGGAACAGTCATGTGTGAGTCTTTCTGTAGACATAATGTTTTCATTTCTCTTGAGTAGTTACCTACTAGTAGAATTTTGCTAGGACATGTGGTAAATTTCTGTTTCACAATTTAAGGAAGTGCTAAGCTGGTTTCCAAAGTGGCTGTACCATTTCACACTCCTGCCAGCAATGTTCCTCTCCACACCCTCACCAATATTTATCTTCTTTCTCTTCTCTGTTAGCCATTCTTGTGGATGTGACTGGGGTTTTAATTTGCATTTCCCTAATAGCTAATGATATTGAACATCTTTTCATGTGGCGTTCACCATTTGTATACCTTCTTTAGGGGAAATGTCTATTCAAATCTTTTGCCCATTTTTAAATTGAATTATTTTGTCTTCTTCTTATTGCGTTTTTAAGAGTTCTTTATATATCCTGGCTACAAGTTCTTTATCAGATATAAATGGCAGATATTTTCTCACAGTCTGTGGCTTATCTTTCCACTTTTTTTTTTTCAGTATTTTTTCCAGTTTATTGAGGTATGAATGACAAATAAAAATTGTATATACTTAGGTTGTACACGTGATTTTTTTAAGTGCCATATGTGATGATTTAATATACATATGTATTGTGAAATGATTACCACAATCAAGTTAATGAACACATCCATTACCTCACATAGTTAGCTTTTCCTAGTGAATTTCAAGTGTACAGTATAGTATTAACTAACTATAGTCACCAGGCTGTACATTAGATCCCCAGAACTCGTTCATCTTATAACTGGAAGTTTGTACCCTTTGACCAGCATCTCCCCATTCTGTCCACGTCCGAGCCTCTGGAAACCACCGTTCTACTCTCTGGCTTTATGAGTTCAACTTTTTCAGATTCCATATGTAAGTGAAATCACACAGCATTTACCTATTTGTGTCTGGCTCATTTCACTTAGCATAATCTCCTCCAGGTTCATGCCAATGGCAGGATTTCCTTCTTTGTTATGGATAAATAATATTTCATTATATGTCTTTATAGATATATGTGAAATATATATATGTATTTGAATATATCGCATTTTCTTCATTCATATAAAACCTCACATTACTTTTTTTAATTTACAAACTAAACCAATATAGAGGCGTATTCTGTAGTCTCCTTTTTCTATTTATCTGTAAGTACAGTGATTCTCTATTGTGCTCCTATCCTCAGGCACCCTTAATTGGTTTACTGTGAATAGGGTTTCTTCTGCATGAACACATGCTAATTATTTATTTGGAATTTCTCACACAATAATTGCTATCCCTGACCCAGTGGTCCCAAACCACTCAGGTGTCTCTAGAATGTTCTGTGCCTAGTGACGCTGACATACAACTATGGAAACCAGCCCTCCTTCAGTGTTTATTATGTGATGTTCAGACCGCTCAGACTTGTTTGCCTCATTGCCTTTATTCCTATTAATACCACATCCCATTAAAGCAGAAAAACACAACAACTGGATACACATAAAAGAGGTCAAGCTTAACTAAGAAACTGGTTCTTTATCCCTCTCTTTGTATCTAATGTTTGGTTTATCTAATTTACAATAGGAAATGGGGTGAATTGGCTCACTTACTAAAAGCAGAAGTCAGTGGAGAAGAAAAATTAATTAGTCAGAGCAAGGGTTCAGCATGCAGTAGCAGGTTGGCCATCTGTGCAGGAGAACAGAAAGCTGCATTCCTGCAGGAGGTCTCTCTAAAGGAGGCCATGCAGCCCAAGGAGGCGCACAGAACTCTAGAACCGACATACATTCATGCTGTGTGTGACCTGCCTTTATCTAAACCTCTTTCTGTCTCACTAGAACTTCTTACTACCTGGCATGATTTACCCAGCATTAGCCCCAAAATTGCAGTAAACTTTCTGGGAAGAGAATAACTTTCCAGTTGGAAAACAGTATTCTTTGCTCTCCCAGTGGCCTTACCTTCTGGGCCCCTGACTCTGCCTAGGCACCTCTGCCCCTGAATTGCTCTCACTGACCACCTGACTTTCTTTTGCTTCTGTCAAGATCCCTAAGCCCCCTTTAATGGAAACACAGAGTGTTCAATGACAGTTGCAGGAATACCCATCAAAAACGGAACACAAGTCACTGACCTATTAGAAGACATTGCAAACCAAATAATTAGCTATTCTCAAAATCAAAGCTCACACTGGAAGCCAGAACTCCCAAAGCCAAGGAAACTACCTGACTGACAAAAATGTTAACATAGCCACTTCCCAAGAAAATTTGTCCTCTGCCACCTACATACTTCCCCTTGCTCAATCTTTTTTACAGATGGGAAACTCTACTTAAGGAACCTACGGCACAACAGCCTGCTAAAACCTGAGGCTGAACAATCTCATTGGAAACAAGCTGGATGTTTTGCCACTCAGATGGATTCTGGAGACACCCAGATGGCCACTTGGTCTCTTCTTGGTTACTTGCCGAAAATTTAGTACACAGCATCCATAAGGTTACACATCAGGACAAAGGGAATCTTGAAGATCTCTTTTACAAGTATTGGTGGGACAAGGATGAAAGCTAACTCTTTTATATGGCCCAGGGATCATGTATTAGTATTTCTATGCTTTTGTCCAATGCACGGCTAAAGTCGTAGAACTGAAGCTCTCTATTTGTGTCTGTCTGTATGTATTTTTGTCTATGAATGTGTAGTAAGTTTCTACCTTTGGATGGTATTACAAAATTGCACTATGAAATTTCTTAAAGAGAATTCTGTTTTGATTAGCTTAAACATAAACAAACACACATAAATTGAATAGTTCTAAAATTACCAGAAATTAAGGAAACTGAACTTCTGATATTTTCATGTGCTTAAAAATGTATTCTTATGGAAACTAACTAAAAAGTTTGTAAAATTCAAGTTTACATAATTAAGGCAAATCTTTGTCAAAAAAGACTAGCTTAATATTATTGGTTTAATAAAAACAGCTATGTTTTCAACATCATACATTTTTATTCTACCTGGATATGCTCTTCCTAAACTTATAAAATTGTTCTGATTGAATAAACTAGCATTGTATCTACCAGATGTTTCAGATTATGAAAAATGTAAATTTTTGTTTAACCAAATTGAATCATTATTCAAACCAATCTTATCTTAACAGTGCTTATGCTTTGTGGTATGAAGATAGTTTCCAAGATCTTTAGGTAACTTAAAACGTTAGACTTATGCTAAACTGAGTTAAATAATAGTATTCTTTAGATACCTATACATTTTTAAATAAGATAAAATACTGAAAATTAGTTACTAAACATAATTTTAAGTTTATATGATTTTGCCTCTAATTTTCACATGGAAAAGAGAGGGTACAGACTTTTTACTTACTATAATATTTTATGTTAATATTTCTCTTCTTCATTTTAGAATCCCTCTTTTAAGATGCCTGATCTCCAGAACTCTAAAACGCTCATCTTTTCCACTTCCTCTCAACAATTGTTCAAATGATTTTGCAGGAACAACGCCAAACAAGAGTCTTCAGGAGATTATTCCTTAGACCCAGATTTGCCCCACTCAAAGGTTTATGATTGCCTCTGTGTTGTTCAACAATGAATGACATTTCTTGGTCATGAACAAAACTGAGGCCCAACCGTTTTGAATTCTACCTGTGATTTGTGATCTCAGAAAACGGCAACAGTTAAGAAATCACCCTATCCTCTGTTTTCTGAAATCCTCCACCTTTTGTGTACCACAAAGAACCACCCCACTTAAGATAAGATTTGCTACCCAGGCCTTCTCAGGATTCCCCTAAGACCTGGAGATCACTCCCTTGTTTATCGGTGACCAGGGAAACACCAACTTTTCCCCTTTTGCCTTAACCTGCTGATAAGACCAGGCACTGATCTCTCAACTTCCCTTTCTTTGTTCCATGAATGATTCGCTGAGCTCAGAACTGTTTGTCCTTCTAAAACTAGCCAGACACAGAGATGAACCTTCCTGTTCATCTAACTGACTGAGACTTCACCTAATTGCAAAATAATTCCAACTGTAAATCAGCCCCACCTGTAACTTTTCTACTTTCCCTAAAAAAGTCTAAGGTAAAAACCACCCTGCAAGACATTCTGATCTTCTTATTGCAAAAGCCTGAATAAAATCAATCCTCTTACTTGTTTTGTCTTTGAAAACATGAATCAGGGCATATATATCCAGCAATCTATGTGGGCATATTCTGTTACATACATTAATGGGGCATACATAGCTACAGTGACAGCTGTATTAGCATCCTAAAAAGAACTAAATAATCTATATAGCCAAATGAGGGACAATGCGGAGAGAATCACCTGGAGTGGGGTGGAGAAACTGACTTAAATGTGCTAATTTTTCCAGGATTTTTTACTTTTCAAAAATTAGGAACTGAGGGCAAGAGATGCACCATTAATTTATTTGAGACAGTTTCATAATTAAGCAAGTACACTTAAGGAACATATTAAACTACTACTTTGGGAATAATTTTAGAATAACAGCAAAGTTGCAAAAATAGTACAGACTGTTCCTTGTACCCAGTTTCCCCTAATGTTTCCATTTTATCTCCTCACTTAAGAGTGTAAGCTATACTTCTTAAATTTTTTATGGTTTCCTTAGAGTTTACAATATGCATTTTTAAAATAATCTAATCCCACCTTGAAATAACACTACACCACTTGATGGGTGCAGGAACTTTATAACATAGTATTCCCAATTCTTTTCTCCCATCCTTGTGACGTGGCTGTCATTAATTTCACTTATCCATGTGCCATAATTCCTTAACACATTGTTACTATTGTCCCTTAAAACAGTTATATGTTATCCATTAGGCCACCAGGGCTGATAAAAGTTATTTTTTAGATTGATTAAGAAGCAGAGAACTCAAGGATTTAATTTTACCAGCATTCATTTCTCCTTGGAAGTTCCTCCTTTATGTAGCTATAATTTTCTGATCTTTGTCAGTTGTTCTGTTTTTAATGTTCGTGGTAACATAGGTGCCAAAGGCTTCAAATTCCTCTAATGTCCTTGTTTTTGTCTCTCCTCTTTTTTTTTTTTTTTTTTTTAATACTTATTTATTTGGCCGAGCCGGGTTTTAGTTGCGGCATTCAGGATCTGGTTCCCTGACCAGGGATCAGACCTGGGCCCCCTGAATTGGGAGCACAGAGTCTTAACCACTGGACCACCAGGGAAGCCCCTTGTCTCTCATCTTGATTTGGGGGTTTCCCTAAGTACTGTTGCTCAGCTTGAGTCTGTGTCTTGCAGTTCTCTTGGCTGTGATCTACTCTTAACTATCCTGGAGGCCTGCGGGTGTGATGGTGAACTGTGCGGGAGGGAAAACATTCTATAATCTTGCAGTAAATCCCAGTCTCTAGTGGGACTCTGTTTGAGGGTGTGGCCTTCACAACTGTTTCTGACTCTCCCCAAGGATATGGCTCTTTCCCCTGCACCTACGCCTTCCCTTGGCTGCAGCATTTCCTTGAAGCCCTATCCCCTGCTGACATGTTCCCCCAACACACCGCATCACATGAGAAAGGAAGGATGTAGAAGGCTGAATTGGGGGAGAATTTATTTCCTCTAGCTGGGATAAGATTTCAGAATTGCACTCTGGCCAAGTCCTTTCTCTGGAGAGTAAGATTCTGCTACATAGAAAGCTCCATTGCCACCCCTTCGTCCCCACCCCCTCCAGAGCCACCTCGGGCACCTCTCTCCATCCTCACCATGAGAGCCTGCAGGGGTTCCTGAAGGTAATGCACCCCAAGAGTCTGGCTCCCAGGATTTTCTCCCTCTCAACTAGTCATCCTTGGCTTCCAGCAGTTTGTCAAAATTACCTTTTAAGTCATCCTGCTCGTCTATGGCTCCTGCTGCAAGTAAGCAGATCTTGGCTCCTATATCTCTCTGGATGTGCCTGGCTCTCCAACTTTCGGGGTGACAATTAGCCTTGCAACTTTAGTTCTTTGATGAGTCTATGAAAACTTGCTGATTTCCAGTTTTTCCAGATTTTCCTTATCGTAAGGATAGGAGTGATGACTTCTGGAAACTGCTTCTCTTAATGTTAACATCTTATATAACCATAGTACAGTTGTTAATACTAAGAAATTAACATTGGTACTACACTATTAAGTAAAATGCAGACTTCATTCTACTTTCACCAAGCTTTTCCATTAACATCCTTTGTCTGTTCCAGAACCAAATAAGAATAACATGTTGCATTTAGTTACCTATCTGCCTAGTCATCCTCAATCTGTGAGAGCTTCTCAGTCTTTTCTTGATTTTCATGACTTTTTCAAGTTTGAATATCTCTCATTTTGCTTTTTTCTGATATTTTCTCATGATTAGACTTGGGTTATGGGTTTGGGGGAAGCATAGTACAGAGGTGAATGCTTTTCTTATGCATCATATCAGAGGGTACATGATTTCAAGATGACTTGTAATTGAGGATGTTATCAGGACCACTAGACTTAGGTGGTACCTGCCAGGTTTATTCACTGTAAAGTTATTCTTTTTCTCTCTCAAATCTCTGTTAGCTAGAAACCCAACACTAAACCCAATACATGATCAAAATAAAACTCCACTTCTTGGAGGCAGGAATATCTAAATATCTTTATATATTATTTGTAATTTTTCTGTAATTTATTTTTCTGGTCAATGATTTATTTATATAAGTATGGACTCATGGACATTTATTTTATTCTTTGGTTTATAATCTGGTATTTGGTTGTTTGTTTTGTTGCTCAATTTGTTAAAATTCTCTAGTTTAATCTCTGGGCTTATAATTCATTCAGTCTGTGTCTGTTTTAAGTAAATGAATGTCAAGTTGCTGTTTCTCCCTGCAGGTGCCTGTCACTCTCTAGAGTTCCTGTTGGTTGCTTGTCCTGCAACCTCAGTTTTAGGAAGGGTTTGAAAAAAGTCATTAATTTCCAACAACACTCTTTCCAGCTCTCTACATCTCTGAAGTCAATTGTAAAATGTTGATACCTGCCTTTCCTGCCTATCAGGAACACCTTTCCATTTATTCAGAAAAATGTTTCAGAAAAACACCTGGTAAAACATGATCTAAGAACTCACATGAAAATAATGGATGTATAATTACAATATAATTTTTGACTCATTGGTTCTATGTGCTTTGAAGTCTTTTCATCCAGGCTGGTGACATTGAAGAAAATAAAAATGGAGAGATTATTTCTTAGTTTCATTTCCATTCTCTCTCTTTGCATCACTTCCATTTGTCCCTCACTTGATGGAACCTATTACACACATGAGGACCACGACTCTTGGCTTGTTTTACACCCACCTTATCAATCATGCTTTTTTGCCTTACAGCAATATGCTCACTCCCTGCTTTGTCCACAGTGGAGAACATAGTAAATTATCTAAAACAGAAAGCTCACATTACTCCCATAAAGCACAGAAAACAAGCAGGGGGAATGTGCATGTAACACCCCCATCAAGCAGCCCTCGCAGAGAGGTATAACAGTAAATATCAATGGCGATAAAAAGTGAAGGCTTTTCAAATGGCCACACCTCCCAGGATCTTAGAAAGAAATGCAACGTGCATTTAGGACTCGAAGAGGTTTAAAGGTCAAAACAGGTCAGAGAGAGTAGACCTAAAACCATCTTATAGATTTGAGCAATTACCTGAGGAAAAAACCCATTTCCTAATATACCTGACATGCTGAGGAAGTAGTAGGGAAATGTACCATCTTGTATGATAAAACACAATAAAAACGTATTCTGACAGGAGACCAGTGACATTTAAATTGTAAAAAGCTGTTTTCGCCTTTCTCTCCAGACAACATTAATTAGAAAGAGATCCATACCTATGGCGGGTATTATCCAAATGAACTGGATAATCCGCAGACCACTTGAATTAATAAAAAAAAAAAAAATTTTGATTGTTGAGGGCTCAAATTATTTGTCAAAAAACAGAAAACTTAAGTTTCTCAACTGAATATTATCACAACATTAAATGATGACTCCAGAAACACTAAAATTGGAAAGGGAAGCAAAAAGTGTACTGCATATTAATGGCCTTCCTATTGTATCTTCAGCTTCTGCTGAAATAAGTAATGATTCAATAGGAGAGAAAGGGAATCTTTCTGAAATTCACCTTAATAACTGAGCAGCAGGGACTTCCTATACTTATGGCTTCTTTTATTACAGAGATAAAAATCATCACATAGGTCAGGGAAATAATCCAATGTAATACTGATTAATTTTTTAGGGGAGGGGCCTTTATTTAACACGAGGGTTCCTCTCGACTATACACACTATTCTAGTTGGATTAGGTTTTCTGGAAGAGTTTTCTTATTGATTTACATTCTAAACACATGCCCTAAAGGCTTCATAAGAAATATACATGTAAGCCTAGAAAAGTACTGAGCAGGATTAGGTTTTAGAGTTTGTTAAATACAAGAAACAACATTAGGATTGTCAAGAATATGATGCAATAGAAAAATAAGTCATTTAACATACTGGGTTACACCAAATTCTTTTTCTGCATCTACTAAGGTGATCATTGGACTTTCCTCCTTTATCCTACAAATATGATGTGTAATAATGATTGATTTTTTTGAATGTGAAAACAACCTTGTCTTCATGAAATAAACTCTCTTTAATGGTTTTTGTGTCCATTCCCATTTCCCCAAGATTTTTCACTTCTTAATTTCTGGCAGTGCTAGATTTCTCTCATCCTCTTTCATTCCTTCCACCTTGCTGGAATTTACACGCGTCGCAATCCAGACATTAGCATTGTGTGTCATAGCAGAGAATGCTGAGACCAAAGAAACAGGCAAACCGGAAGACTATGGTGGAGGTCGTGGCATAGCTGTTAATAAGACCAGGAACCTTTCATTTCAGGAAGAACCACAATCTCCCTCATAAACATAGATGCATAATTCATAAACAAATCATAAGCAAAATATAGCACAGTGAAGATAAGATCTGTGATACTAAAGTCAACACATACATTGTCTTCAGATCCAATGACAATTCATATCATCTGCGGTGCATAAATGAGCAAAGGTAGTGGGCTATTTCCCCAAACTGGTACTTTACTATAAGGATGAAGGCTAAAAAATTCTATTTGGTGGCATAATAACAAATACATGATGGTTCTTATTAGTTTTCTTTTATTTCCTCCTTAGTCCCATGCTGCTATGTTAGGCATATTTTAGTGCCCAATATCTACTTATTGGCTTATTGGAAGGCCATCTTCATTATACAAGGACAATCAGGTCACAGTTGGCTTGAGCTGTGTGGTATAAAAATACAGGACTAAGAGTCAAGGGACTGTGTGATAGGCCTATTTCTGCCACAAACTAGACATATGATCTTGGGCAAGTCACCTGGCTCAAACCCTACCTAGGCCTTGCATGGAAGAGGGACGCCTGGGCCCACAGAATCTCAGGGTTTCTCCATGTTGCTTGAATCTGCCCAAAACTGTCCCTGCTCTCCAGAAATTTGCTATCTAGGAGAAAAGTCAGACATATCCGTAGATGATTCCGCTATCAAGCAAATGCTAAGTGGTTTGACAGAAGTAGGATGATACATGTGGAGAAATGTACTTTGCAGGATTCTCTAAAATTCTCTTAAAGGAAGTTTTTAAAGAACTACACTTTGAATCATGCTTACGATGTTACAGTACTGTTGTAAAAGTGTAGAAAGAAGGAAAACCTTGATCAAAACAGCAAAGTAGGGTTGAAATGCATATCATCAGAAGTTTCAGTGAAAAGTGATACACTGGGAATTTGATAGTAAGAACACCTTGACAAACTGCACAGTTATGGTCTGACAGTGCTAAGGGCAATTCTATTTTCAGACATGCTTGTGAGGCTCTTTTTTTGTGTTAGGTCCCACAGATATACATTATTTATGTCACACATAAACTATTAAACTATTAAATGGTCAGTATTTTAAATGGAACCATACCTGACACTTCACAAGTGTTATGTGTTTTTAAATACAAAGTAAATAAAATAACTCACAGTATATCCACTATCTTACTTGACATTCTTCTATATTTTTCTTAATTTGTTCCTACATCATTTGATGATAAGAGGCAATAAAGTAGCAGACTTGAATTTCAGTCCCAGCTCCAGAAAGAGACCTTTGTTTGACTTGTTAAGTATAAAGTTGTCTTATCTCTGGAGGAAGACATTAAACATGATTTTGGTGACTACTAAGAGAGTTAACTATGCAACAAATTATTCTGTGATCAAAATATGCATAAATTGGAAATAAATATACTAGCTTAGGGTAATAAGAACAACTTACACAAGACCTCTTTTGGTATAACCAAGATTATCTTTTTATCAAGTAAAAAATCATCTTTCCATAATCTGTAAGTGTTTGTATGTGTAACTGTCTAATACCTACAAAGGTGAATATCTAAGCACTCATGTGTACAAAAGGGTTCAGAGAATCAATAATTTGTACTCAGGAAATGATGCCCAAGACCCCCTCCTCGGGTTCCATTAATTGGCCAAAGTGGCTCACAGAATTCAGGGAAATACATATATTTACCAGTTTATCGAAGGATATGAGAAAAGATATAGATGAACATTCAGATGAAGAGATACATAGGATGATATCTGAGAAGGTCGCAAACTCAGGGGCTTCTGTCCCCGCAGTGTTGGGGTGTGTCACCCTCCCAGAATGTGGATGTATTCACCCACCTGGAAACTCTCCAAATCCTGTGCTTTAGGGATTTTTACGGAAACTTCCTCATGTAGGCATGTGATCAGTCATTAACTCCCTTTTTAGCCCTTCTCCCTTCTCAAGAGACTAGTGGGGTGGGGCTAAAAATGTCAAGCCTGCATCATGGCTTGGTCTTTCTGGTGATCAGCCCTCACCCAGGAGCCATCCAGGAGCCCACCCAGAGTCACCTCACGAGAGCAAAATGAAACCAAGCCCAAGCTCACTCTGCTCGCTGCACGACAGGCCAGTACATCAGGAGACGAGGTGTTGGGGTAAGGAATAATGACTTTGTTCAGAAAGCCAGCAGATTGAGAAGATGGTAGACTAGTGTCTCAAAGAACCATCTTCCTCCAGTCTGAATTCAGGCTCCTTTTAAACAGAGGAAGGGGAGGGGGAGGGGCCCACTGCAAAGCCAACCAGTGGCTGAGTGGGACTGCTGATGGTTGCTCGCTCATAGCCACGTGCCTGCCCCATCCCTATCACAAAAAGACACTTTTATATAAAATAGATAACTAATAACGACCTACTGTATAGCACAGGGAACTCTACTCGATACTCTGTAATGACCTATATGGGAAAAGAATCTAAAAACGAGTGTGTATATGTCTATGTATAACTGATTCACCTTACTGTACAGCAGAAGCTAATACAACATTGCAAATCAACTATAACCCAATAAAAATTAATTAAAAAAAAAGACACTCCTATCACCCAGGAAATCACAAGAGCTTCAGGAGCTCTGTGCCAGGCACTGGTGGCAGAGACCAATATATATTTTCCATTATCTCACAGAATCATATTGGAAGGTGATTCCTTGCATGCCCAAGCCTGATTTTCTAGGTCAAGATGAGACTCACATTTCAGTCATAAGTCCCCCTGCAAATGAAGCAGAAATCAGGACCCACCATGATCTCCACTGATTCTACTTGTCTAAATTAGGGACCTCCATGCTCCTCAGGTGCCCTAGTTGTTCACACTGAGGACTGTCATGCCCCAGTGACAATATCATAAAGGGTGAAGAGACTGTAATAAAAGCAACAGTAGATGCTAGAGACATGTTCTTGAACATGTACATTCATGACAGTATAGCCAAGTAAATATTTCACATATTAAGAAAAATTAACCAGCTAGTGATTAAAAAGTACAATCCCTAAGTGAATACCCAATTCCACCTGCCAAAAGGGATGTCCAATGATGTCATAGGGGATTTCCTATAAGACTCAAAGTGCCCTCTCTATAAGGTACAGGCAAGACTCGAAGCTCCAGGGTCCGGAGAGGGTAGGGTAGGAGGGGGAAGGCAAGGTGTATTCTGAAAAAGAGAATATGTGTAGAACACACTAGGGATATCAGAAAAGGCTACTGTAGATGACTTTAACCCAGGCCTTGGTCCTCCACTCCCAGTGTCTACTCTAAAGATGAGAACCTAAGCTCACCTAACCCATTTCTGACTTCTGGGTGTTCCACACATGTTTCTAAACTCTGGAGAATGGAGACTGTCTATTTTGGGCAGAGTGAGAAGAAATGTGGTCAAGACAATATACAAAAGATTTAGAGAAAATGAGGACATGCTTAATTTTTGGATTTGAATATACTGCATTGGTCTGTCAAAATATGTGTGTGTGTGTGTGTACAGTTTTTGTGAAGCTTTTCTAACTTCAGAAGTATAAAATGTTACTAACACAAAACATATCATTTAGAGGTTAAATTACTTATCTTTTTGTTATACTTGGTTTTGTAAATTTGAAATAATCATCATTAGTTTGAATTTTTGTGTTAATTATTCTGAGTGAAGTCGGCAAAGGTGGATGGAAACTATAACAAATTAAATATTCAAAATTAAATAAGTATAAAAAAAGTTCTATTTCTGGGTTGATGAAAGTAAAAAACTTATTATATGGGAAAAGTGGTGTTCATATTTGCAACAATGTGGATGAATCTAGAGGACATCATGCTAAGTGAAAGCCAGATAGAGAAAGGCAAATACTGCCTATTATCAATTATATACAGAATCTACACAGAAAAAAGTCAAACTCATAGAAACAGAGGAGTGTTTGCCAAGGGCTAGGGTTGGGGGAAATAAGGAGAGGGTGGCAACAGGGTACAAACTTTGAATGAGATGAAAGTCTTAGGATCTAATGTACAACATGGTGACCAGAGTTGATAATACTGTATCGTATAACTGAAATTTGCTGAGAAAGTATTGATACAACTTAAATGTAAATATGCGAGATGAAAAAACGATGGAATTGTGAACAAAGGAGATTGTGAGAGTTAAAATCGTTGGGAAACAGCCAAAATCCTGGGAGAATTTCAGAGTTTCAAAGGCTATGAAAATGGTGGGTTCAAGCCGAGATCCCCAAGAGATCTGAGGAACCAGGAAAAATGTGATTTCCAGGTGGAATGAATAGAAAATTGACTAAGGTCTAGAAGACCCATGAGGGTGGAGGGATAGAGCTGTGGGGCGGATGGTGGGGAGGGGCCGTGGTCCAGCCTCCTCCTCTATTACTCCCTCCCCCACCCTCAGGAGCCCTTTGTGACCAGACCACAGCTCTATGATGTAGGCCTAGGACTTCAGTCCCCAAGTACACATCCTGTGCTCAGTTGCCTGAAGCCAGCAATGTGATTCAGATGATGGAGAATCCTCTCTTTTCTCTGAAAAGCACTTTTGATACTTGGCTGTACTCCAGTCGCACTTCCTGGGCGAGTGCCACCATCCTTGGCTTTCTGTGTGGACTGGGGCTCTATTTCCTGTTACTCTCCTACCTCCAGAATAATCTATCTTCACCACCTCCTAGGAAACATGGAAACATCACGAAGGTAAGGAACCCTTGGGCCAGACCCACAAGCACATGCTTCTCCCTTCTTTTCTATTATTATTTCCACTTTTCTGAATCACCTACAGAGACTCCTGAAATGGGAAAGAATTGTTGATTTCCAGTGTTTCCAGATTTTCCTTATCGTAAGGATAGGAGTGATGACTTCTGGAAACTGCTTCTCTTAATGTTAACAT
This sequence comes from Balaenoptera borealis, assembly GCF_965194805.1. NCBI lineage: Eukaryota > Metazoa > Chordata > Mammalia > Artiodactyla > Balaenopteridae > Balaenoptera > Balaenoptera borealis. The sequence continues at coordinate 134,461 of NW_028123734.1, read as the reverse complement.
CTTATATAACCATAGTACAGTTGTTAATACTAAGAAATTAACATTGGTACTACACTATTAAGTAAACTGCAGACTTCATTCTACTTTCACCAAGCTTTTCCATTAACGTCCTTTGTCTGTTCCAGATCCAAATAAGAATAACATGTTGCATTTAGTTACCTATCTGCCTAGTCATCCTCAATCTGTGAGAGCTTCTCAGTCTTTTCTTGATTTTCATGACTTTTTCAAGTTTGAATATCTCTCATTTTGCTTTTTTCTGATATTTTCTCATGATTAGACTTGGGTTATGGGTTTGGGGGAAGCATAGTACAGAGGTGAATGCTTTTCTTATGCATCATATCAGAGGGTACATGATTTCAAGATGACTTGTAATTGAGGATGTTATCAGGACCACTAGACTTAGGTGGTACCTGCCAGGTTTATTCACTGTAAAGTTATTCTTTTTCTCTCTCAAATCTCTGTTAGCTAGAAACCCAACACTAAACCCAATACATGATCAAAATAAAACTCCACTTCTTGGAGGCAGGAATATCTAAATATCTTTATATATTATTTGTAATTTTTCTGTAATTTATTTTTCTGGTCAATGATTTATTTATATAAGTATGGACTCATGGACATTTATTTTATTCTTTGGTTTATAATCTGGTATTTGGTTGTTTGTTTTGTTGCTCAATTTGTTAAAATTCTCTAGTTTAATCTCTGGGCTTATAATTCATTCAGTCTGTGTCTGTTTTAAGTAAATGAATGTCAAGTTGCTGTTTCTCCCTGCAGGTGCCTGTCACTCTCTAGAGTTCCTGTTGGTTGCTTGTCCTGCAACCTCAGTTTTAGGAAGGGTTTGAAAAAAGTCATTAATTTCCAACAACACTCTTTCCAGCTCTCTACATCTCTGAAGTCAATTGTAAAATGTTGATACCTGCCTTTCCTGCCTATCAGGAACACCTTTCCATTTATTCAGAAAAATGTTTCAGAAAAACACCTGGTAAAACATGATCTAAGAACTCACATGAAAATAATGGATGTATAATTACAATATAATTTTTGACTCATTGGTTCTATGTGCTTTGAAGTCTTTTCATCCAGGCTGGTGACATTGAAGAAAATAAAAATGGAGAGATTATTTCTTAGTTTCATTTCCATTCTCTCTCTTTGCATCACTTCCATTTGTCCCTCACTTGATGGAACCTATTACACACATGAGGACCACGACTCTTGGCTTGTTTTACACCCACCTTATCAATCATGCTTTTTTGCCTTACAGCAATATGCTCACTCCCTGCTTTGTCCACAGTGGAGAACATAGTAAATTATCTAAAACAGAAAGCTCACATTACTCCCATAAAGCACAGAAAACAAGCAGGGGGAATGTGCATGTAACACCCCCATCAAGCAGCCCTCGCAGAGAGGTATAACAGTAAATATCAATGGCGATAAAAAGTGAAGGCTTTTCAAATGGCCACACCTCCCAGGATCTTAGAAAGAAATGCAACGTGCATTTAGGACTCGAAGAGGTTTAAAGGTCAAAACAGGTCAGAGAGAGTAGACCTAAAACCATCTTACAGATTTGAGCAATTACCTGAGGAAAAAACCCATTTCCTAATATACCTGACAGATGCTGAGGAAGTAGTAGGGAAATGTACCATCTTGTATGATAAAACACAATAAAAACGTATTCTGACAGGAGACCAGTGACATTTAAATTGTAAAAAGCTGTTTTCGCCTTTCTCTCCAGACAACATTAATTAGAAAGAGATCCATACCTATGGCGGGTATTATCCAAATGAACTGGATAATCCGCAGACCACTTGAATTAATAAAAAAAAAAAAAAAACTTTTGATTGTTGAGGGCTCAAATTATTTCTCAAAAAACAGAAAACTTAAGTTTCTCAATTGAATATTATCACAACATTAAATGATGATTCCAGAATCACTAAAATTGGAAAGGGAAGCAAAAAGTGTACTGCATATTAATGGCCTTCCTATTGTATCTTCAGCTTCTGCTGAAATAAGTAATGATTCAATAGGAGAGAAAGGGAATCTTTCGAAATCCCCAAGAGATCTGAGGAACCAGGAAAAATGTGATTTCCAGGTGGAATGAATAGAAAATTGACTAAGGTCTAGAAGACCCATGAGGGTGGAGGGATAGAGCTGTGGGGCGGATGGTGGGGAGGGGCCGTGGTCCAGCCTCCTCCTCTATTACTCCCTCCTCCACCCTCAAGAGCCCTTTGTGACCAGACCACAGCTCTATGATGTAGGCCTAGGACTTCAGTCCCCAAGTACACATCCTGTGCTCAGTTGCCTGAAGCCAGCAATGTGATTCAGATGATGGAGAATCCTCTCTTTTCTCTGAAAAGCACTTTTGATACTTGGCTGTACTCCAGTCGCACTTCCTGGGCGAGTGCCACCATCCTTGGCTTTCTGTGTGGACTGGGGCTCTATTTCCTGTTACTCTCCTACCTCCAGAATAATCTATCTTCACCACCTCCTAGGAAACATGGAAACATCACGAAGGTAAAGAACCCTTGGGCCAGACCCACAAGCACATGCTTCTCCCTTCTTTTCTATTATTATTTCCACTTTTCTGAATCAACTTCAGAGACTCCTGGAATGGGAAAGAATAGGACATCTACTCCTAAGAATAGGACGTCATCCCTCTAAGGGCAAGCCAGCCTGGGCAGGGGATAGAGTGAACACTAGGATTTGTATCCAAAGATCTCAGACCAGTTGTCCAGGTGTGGTGGAGGGCTCCAGGGCAAGTCTCACACACAGTGACCAGAGGTCGAGGACTGGATACTGAGTTCAATCTCAGCCAGAGGACAGGCCCATGAGCAATGGATCACCAGCTGTGAACATGTGTCTCGGATGAGGGCTGATCTGCTGGCAGTGCTGAGGCCCTGAGAGCCTCAGAGCGGGGGTTGGAGTGGCCCTGGCCTCGGGAAGCAGAGACCCACCTGTTGGAGCTCAGATGAACCCGTAGTTCAGAGAATGTGTGTGTTTCTTGAGCAGAGGAACAGTGACAAAAGAAATCCAGGGTGAATCTCACATTGAAAATCCTTCTTTATGTTCTTCAGAGAAGGAAAACAGAAAATATTTTTATCCTCTTTAAAAATGAGTGAAAGGAAAGAAAAACCACAGAGCTCTGTTAGTTAAATGTAAAAAGTCATATTATGTATGGACACTGAGTGTCTGATGCTTGTCTAGAGAGGGGAGAGTGAGAATTGGGTCCCAGGTCCTCGTTTTTTCTGTCTCTCAGCATCAGACGGAGTGGAGGGGGAAACGCAAGGTTAAGATGAAAAACAGAGCTTCGAAAGGTAAGTTGTGCCATTCAGCCCTGTGTGCCCCGAGGGTTAGGCCCCATCTCTCCCAGCCCTGAGGGCCCACTCCACAGGCTCCGAGGAGGCCAGTGGCAGGGCCTGTGCCTCAAGAAGCAGAACCCTCAGGGAGCTTCCTGGGAAGGAGAGCAGAACCCAGATACTTCCCAGATTCCATGCGCACAATGAAGCAGTAAGGGGCCCGGAAAAGGGTGTGGCCCAGCAGGGGTGTGTGGGCTACAGTGGACCAATAGATTGCCTGGATTGGGAGGAGGGACCTCCAGGTCCGACCGTGGACAAGTTGTTTAACTTTGCTCAGATTCCTCTGTGATGTGACCCCTGCCCATTGTCCCCCACAGGGAGGATGTGAGCGCAGCAAGGGGTAATGGATATGGAAGTACTTTGTAAATGATAAACCCTTTCATGAGCTTCGCCATCACTGTCAGGGATCTTGTGGCCCTGGACGCTGGTGCTTGGGCTCCAATCTCCCAATGGTGTCCCCTTAAAGGGACACAGCACTCAGCCTCCTGTAAGACCCCCTAAGCCCTTGCCTTCACCACCATGACCCAGTCTGCTGTTTTCCAGTTTTCAGAGATTGCCTGGAAGAGGTTCGGGCCCTGACTTCACTTCTACAAAGGTAAAGAATCTTCCCCTTCTCTCCTGGGTTCTTCTTCCACCCAAAGCCTATGGTGTGACACCTGGGCTGCAGGCAGCCTGGGGCTGAGCTGGGAGGGGGAGCGCTGAGGGTGGGGTATGGCCAAAGCCCTGGGGTGAGGGACAGCAGGAGCACTGTGAAGTCAGCATGGGGGCCGTGGAGGGCCGTGGGCCACAGGTGCCCACCCCTGCCTGGCCTGCCCAGCCCTCCTGGCCCTGGGGGCTCCTGGCTGCAGCTTGTGCCTCATGTCTCCTGAAGCCACGTGGGGAGGCTCCCTGACAAGGGCAGCTCTCATCAGCTCTCCTATCAAGACCCCCCTGGTGAGGTGTGCAGAGCAGCGTCTGTTGGAGCCCACCAGCCCTGCAGGGAACCTGCAGAAGAGGCTGTTCCTGCCACGTGCCCATCAGCTGCCCTGGCTCCTCTGACCCAGGGCTCTTTACCTGTGGCCTCCACCCTGTCAAAAGAACCTCAAGACCAATCCAACTTGAAGAAAATCACCCTTGGCACTGTTGCAAAGAGCTCACCTCCAGGTAACTCTTTTTTGGCATCTACCATCGCAGCCATCTTGAGTCTTGGCCTCGTATGCTATCCCATTTTGTTCCTGTCCTTCTGGTGGAAGACTACCAAGGCCTTGTTCTTCCCCACCTCATCACAGAGTGAGTCCCGGCAAGAACACCTGTCCCACCAGCCACCAGGGGCCCCGTTCCAGGAAGAGCCCAGAGACAAGCAGGTAGAGACTGGTAGCCCCTCACTTGTCAACCCTGAAGTCCAGAAGCTGCTGGAGATTCTAATCACCAAGAAAGTAGAACTAAAGATTCATAAGGGGAAAGAAAAGGATGGGTCATTCTCGGAACAAATGAGCTCAGACTACCACCTGAACACTTTAGGGAATGCGTGGAAATCACTGGGTGCTGAGCAGGACAACACAACCCCTCAATCTTTCTGGAACAGGAAAGACAAAACAGAGCAGCTACCCGGTCCTCGGCAGCTCTTACACTCCGAGGTCTTGAGGGACCACTTGGAACTGACATACACCCAGCTCTACCGGGGTCACCCCTCTCTGCACAGCGAGTCCCTGGTGGCTACTAGGAGCTCTACTCAACAGCAGGCACTCTTTGTTTTATTCAGTGGAGTTTCTAATGGCTTTCCAGTTTCAACTCAACTTAGATTACCTTTAGGTCCTTCCCAGGTCGCAGTATTGCCCTGCCCGGGGGTCCCACCCCAGCCTTTCACTCAAAACTTGCCTCCGTGCCAGTCCCCACCTCTGGCTCAGATCCAGGCCCAGCCCTACCTCCCATCTTCTCTCCCATTCAGACCACCTTATTCTCCACCCCAGATGAGTACCTGTGGACTAGATTGTCCTACATTTCAGAACAAGACACCATATTTTATCCCAACTGAAACTCAATGTCTGAAATGCCCCTTGTTGCAGAAGCAACTGAAAAGTGGGAAGCCTTCATCCTCTGTGGTCAAAAGATCTCAGAAAGGCTTTAGCCAACTCAGTCTCAACCTTCCCCAAGAGAGGGGGCGCTCTCAGGCCGAAAGTTCAGTTTCTATTCATCATGAGGACTTAATTGGCCCTGATCTCCAGAAGCAACATCTTCAAAAGAGGCTCATCAAAGATCAAACCAAGAGGGGCCTGTGCCTCAGTATCCACCTGTCTCTGTCTCTGGAATTGAGTTCCTCTCAGCGCCAATTTTTAAGGACTTATCAGGCACAGGGCAAGCAGGGACCCTGGCAGCCCTCTGCTTTTACAGGCAAAAGGAGACTGGACCCACAGAAGATAAGGTCCAGGCGCCCTAGGAGATCCCATAGGAAGGGTCAAATGCAATTTCAACCAGGGAAGGATTTCGGCAAGGGTCTAAGGCCATGTCTGAGGAGGATCTCAAAAGCTTCCTCCAGGGCCAGGCTCCCAGGGAAGTTTCTGCAAAGAAACTCTGAAAAGGAGTCAGAAAGATACCTGATGAGGCCCTTGATGAGTGACTCTGGAAACTGTTTACCCAGTAGCCCAGAGAAGAAACATCTAGAAAAAATCTTGAAAGCCCATTTCAGCACAGAGTTGATGCAGATTAATCAAGGTTTGATCCCTGTGATTGTGCGTCAATCCTGGCTTGCTGCCAACTATGTTTTTTCTAAGCCCCATCCTCACGAGGAAATCAGAAATCTAGCACCCTTGAAGTCTTGGAAACCCTGTGTAAACTCCTCCCGTGTGCTTTCCTTCCTCAGTTCAAGCATTCGGCAGATGCTGGAAGCACATATTATAAGGTGGCAGGTAAGGCACAGGTGGGGCCTACCCGAACAGGCCTTTGAGCCCATAAATCTCAAGCCATGTGGGGCTCAACCCTTGTCCTCTCCAAGGTCCACCATTTCCCCCTCTGCCACCTGGCAATCTGGGGCACACTCAAAAGCCAACTTTGCTAATAAGTTCTTGGGAAAACCTCAGCCCCATCAGGGAATGAAAGTGATAACAAAAGCAACAGTTCCCACCCTGGTGAGTCCCCTCCCTGTTCCCTCACCTGAGCATACAGAAATCCAGAGGGCCCTGGGAAAGACTTCACCTGGTGACAGGTATGGGCCCTCAGAGGCCCCTCTGACTGGACAGGAGGGCAGACTGCCTTATCAGGTGCCCACAGTCAACCTCATGGGCAGAAGCTGGGAGAATGGGACTGTCTTGGGGTTTCCAGCCGCTAGGAAAACCCTGTCACTACCAACAAAGTCAGTTGCCCAACATCCAAAGGAGCCATGCCTTAAAACACAGGTGGCTCAAGGCCGTGCCACTGGTGAGCTCCTTCAAGACTCTCACACTGATGTGCTCCTTCCTGCAGACATCTTGGCTTCTCATAGGTCTCTTTCCAGTTCCCAGAGGGAACATGCTAGTGAGGACGCGCCAGCTTTCCAGGTGGTGCCATATGACCTCAACGTGAGCGAACAGAGCAGCCAGGGGCAGCAGAAATTCAGAAAACCAAAACTTAAGGACTCATTTAAGAGCCAGAGTGAGATGTCTGTCCCAACTGAGGAGTGGAGGGGCTTTAAGAGGCTCCAACCTGGAAAGCATGAAGAAATGAGGAGCAGCCAGGGACAAGAGGAACCCAGGAAACCAAAAATTAGGGACCTGTGTAAGGGCCAGTTTGCCTCAGCTGATGAGGGGGTGGTCTGTGAGAGGCTTGAACTAGAAGAGGATGAAGAAATGAACAGCCAGAGCAAGATGTCTGCCCCAACTGAGGAGCGGAGGGACTTTAAGGGGCCCCAACCGAAAGAGCATGAAGAAATGAAGGGCCAGAGGGAGGTGCTCGCATCAGCTGAGGAGTGGAGGGGTTTCACGAAGCCCCAACCAGGACAGCATGAAGAAACAAGAAGCCAGAGCGAGACGCCTGCCCCAGCTGAGGAGTGCAGGAGCGTTAGGAGACTGCAACCAGGAGAACACGAAGAAACGAGAAGCAACCAGGGACAACAGGAACCCAGGAAAGCAAAGGTTAGGGACCCGTGTAAGGGCCAGTTTGCCTCAAGTGATGATGGGGAGGTCTGTGAGAGGCTCAAACCAGAAGAGGATGAAGAAATGAACAGCCAGAGCAAGATGTTTGCCCCAACTGATGAGAGGGAGGACGATTGGAGGCCCAAACCGGGAGAGTATGAAGAAAGGTCTTCAGGACTAAAGGCTTCTCAAGCAAGTGGGATGAGCCACGCTTCTCAGGTCAGGGAAAGAGGAGAGTCCCTTGGGAGCAAATACCCCCAGCTCTCGCCAGAGAAGAGAGAGCTTTCACCAGAAAGCCACAAATGGACAAGGCACTTTCTGCAGTATCTTAGCCACAATAAAAAAGGCAAAGGAACAGAAGAATCCCTTCAAAAAGGCAAGCCTGTATCAGCCACTGCTCACCACCAGGAACCAATCAAAGGCAAATCTGTTGTAGAGAGCAGGGCTCAAAAAGGCAAGCCTGTATCAGCCACTGCTCACCACCAGGAACCAATCAAAGGCAAGTCTGTTGTAGAGAGCAGGGCTCAAAAAGGCAAGCCTGTATCAGCCACTGCTCACCACCAGGAACCAATCAAAGGCAAATCTGTTGTAGAGAGCAGGGCTCAAAAAGGCAAGCCTGTATCAGCCACTGCTCACCACCAGGAACCAATCAAAGGCAAGTCTGTTGTAGAGAGCAGGGCTCAAAAAGGCAAGCCTGTATCAGCCACTGCTCACCACCAGGAACCAATCAAAGGCAAATCTGTTGTAGAGAGCAGGGCTCAAAAAGGCAAGCCTGTATCAGCCACTGCTCACCACCAGGAACCAATCAAAGGCAAGTCTGTTGTAGAGAGCAGGGCTCAAAAAGGCAAGCCTGTATCAGCCACTGCTCACCACCAGGAACCAATCAAAGGCAAGTCTGTTGTAGAGAGCAGGGCTCAAAAAGGCAAGCCTGTATCAGCCACTGCTCACCACCAGGAACCAATCAAAGGCAAGTCTGTTGTAGAGAGCAGGGCTCAAAAAGGCAAGCCTGTATCAGCCACTGCTCACCACCAGGAACCAATCAAAGGCAAATCTGTTGTAGAGAGCAGGGCTCAAAAAGGCAAGCCTGTATCAGCCACTGCTCACCACCAGGAACCAATCAAAGGCAAATCTGTTGTAGAGAGCAGGGCTATTGATCCTCGGGCGGTTGGAACAGCTGTTGGACAGGTCCTAGTAGACAAACTGGGGCTTCACCAAGGACTCTGTGCCTCAGAGTTAAATCAGCACCCAGAACAGCTCCAGGCCCCAGCAGAGGGGCATTCCCACTACCACAGGGTTCTCTCCTCTTCAGAACAGAGAAGAGTGTTGAAAGATACAGCCTACAGTCACCAAGCCACCCGCAAGGGCCACAGCTACCTTAACAACAGCAGGCATACCAGAGGCAGGGGCGACAAGTTGGCCTTCCCACCCAGGGAACTGGAGTCCCCAGTCAGACCCTGCCAGCATAGACCAAGGGTGGCAGGTGACTCAGGCCTGTGTTCCCTCTGGTCAATCAGAGCGTGCTTCTCATGCCTCTCCTGGTAGGAAAGCAGTGCAAGGAAAAGTGCAGTTCATGCAAAGAAAACCTGTTTCTTCTCATGTTAAGACATTGTCTATGTGTTAATGGCTTCTTCCTACCACAATTTTTGTTTCCCAAAATAAATGTTTCTTCTCATGAGAGGTGGTGGCCTCTGTCTGTGCCCTGCTGGGGGGAAGGAAGGGATCAGGGTCCACTCTTCCCAGGTGCCTGCTTTGGCTTCCAGATGGGATGGGGCCATGGAGGGAGGTTGATCCCAGCGTGGAATACCCATCCTCACCTCAATTCCCTCACTGCATTTAAGTTTCCATAATAGCAGCATTACAGAAACAAGCAACAGCATTCAGGACGTGTCAAGGTGAACTAAACCTAAAGACCTCCCCCTTCTCAGGAACCAGCTCAGTCCTCTCCTGCTCTCTCTCTACCTTGAACTTGTGGGACTGTAGGGGAGGGGTCTGAAGAGGCTGAAATTCCCCTCAGGCTCCAGAAAGTGTCAGAGACAAGTTCACATGTCAGAATAAGGAGAGGAGTTTGGGGGCAGTGCTAGCCCAGAGTCCAGACGTGGCAGAAACCTTGCCCCCATGTCTTGGTGGGGATAGATGATGCCTGCCCTGGAACTCCTTCTCTCCCCGATGGAGCTGGGATTGAGGTGGGTCGGGAGCGTCACCCGTCCTCTGTCCTTCTCGCACCCTGGAGCAGCGGTGAGGAGGAGGACCGCGCACTCCCAGGTCTGAGGGTGTGAGGTGATGAGCATGGAGGCCGCCGAGGGCCGTCCACCCCTGCCCCGGAGGAGAGGACAGCCCTACTCACAGTGCTCACCGCCCCCTGGGGAACGAGCAGGGGTGTGACTGTGTGTGCAGTCACCTCACTGTCTGTCATGTGCCCCTAGGGTGGGATGCAGGGGAAGGAGGCAAGTGGCAGAGGCGCCCATAAATGGCGCAGTGACCAAGGAGCCCCTGGCGTCCCACCACCGTGTACAGGCCCAGAGAAAAGAAGTCAGGGGCCAGTGGCTTATGGTGGCCCCAGCCCAGACTCTCCCCCTACTCCAGCTCCCGGAGCCCAGACAGAGGGAAGGCCCCTGGAGCTCCTCCACAGAGGGCCAGGCTCCCAGAGGCCGTGGAGCCCCCAAGCAGGGAAGGTTCACTTCCCCACAATGTATTTAATCAACTTTCACAGGACTGGGAGCTCACGACAGACTCGCGGTCTGTGACCTTTACCTACACGCGTGGCCCAAGGAGGCCCCCAGGGGACAAGTGGGACTTAACAGGCTCAGGGACTGTGCTGGGGTCATAGCAAGTCTCACCTGCTGTCAGCCTTGCTCACCCCAGAGCCTGGAGGGGGAAGAGGCCAGCAGACAGGATGTGTCACCCAGCGGGCGGGAAGTGACCTGCGGAGAACGAGGGTGCCGTCAGCTCTCCTCCCCGGCCCGTCCACACGGGAAACCAGGGAGACAGGAGCAATTCTACAGAGCAATCTGGGGCTCTGTGTCACAGTCACTCCCGTGCTGCAGAGTCCTGCTCCAGGAGGGTCCCCTGATCCAGGTGACAGCTTGAATGGCCCTGCCCTACGCCTGTCAGGACCCCAACATGCGGGACCAGGACCTGCTGAGGGGGAGCGGCCACAGGCCTGCTTGTGCTGTGGTTTCTCCCTGGAGCCAGGTCTCACCTCTGGGCCCCCTCCTCCTCCGGGGCAGACACAGCACTGGGGGCACAGCCAGGGGCCCTGGGAGGGGCTGGGACCCAGAGCACAGAACAACTTCCAGAGCTCAGGAGAGGCTGGCACAGAGCGGGGCCCCTGAGCCTGACTGCTGCCGGGTCCTCTCAGGGGCACCAAGAGGTGAGTGCTGGGTTTGAGGGTGCCGGACGCCCAAGGCACCTGTCGGGAGAAGTGACACAGAGGGACACTGACAGAACAGCAAGAAACAAGAAGCTGCAAGTCCCTTTGCCCTTCTCCTTCTGTGAGGTGCAGAAAGGCCAGCAATGGAGGGCCCCCCACTAAGAGTCCCCACAGGGGGACCCACACTGACCCCACACGGGGACCCACACTGATACCACACGGGGACCCACACTCACCCCACACGGGGACCCACACTCACCCCACACGGGGACCCACACTGATACCACACGGGGACCCACACTCACCCCACACGGGGACCCGCACTCACCCCACACGGGGACCCACACTGATACCACACGGGGACCCACACTGATACCACACGGGGACCCACACTCACCCCACACGGGGACCCACACTCACCCCACACGGGGACCTCTCAGAGATAATACATAGACTTCACAGAGTCCTCTCACAGGAGCCTTATACACAGAGCCCTCTCACAGGAGCCTTATACACAGAGCCCTCTCACAGGAGCCTTATACACAGAGCCCTCTCACAGGAGCCTTCCGCGGAGCCCTCGCTGAGAAATCTCAAGGGACCTGCACGCAATTCCATGCAGTCCACACACAGGCGCCCAGCGCCCCGGCGAGACCACGGAGACCCTTCAAACAGCGGCCTGACACCCACTCAAATGAGCCTGAGCCACCAGCCGGCTCTGAGTGGATCCCAAGCCATGTAGCAAACTGAAGGTGCAGGAGATCGGTACCAGTGCCCCCAGAGAAAATTCTTGTGTAGTTTTTAATTACTTCTGAAAAAGAATTACAGATTCCCCGTGAAAACCCGCAAAATCCTTTCCTTCACAGGTTTTAGTTAGCTTGAGCTCTGACTCACAGTTGAAAGAATGACAGACTTTGAAAAGAAGCAAAACTCTGCCAGCATCTAATGAGGGAAAAATCTTTGTCCAATTTTAAATATCGTTCAGTCAAATGGCATCAGGGGGTCACATGCTTTGTTTTGCTGGGGACAAGTTCCTGCACTCAAAGTGACTTCTCTCCTTTGGAAACATGATGTAGAGAGGCCTACAGCAAGTGGGATCCATGGTGAAATGAACCAGCAAAGAGGCATCTAACCCCTACTTCCTAGCTGTGCAAATGGCGTGGGATTTCGCACAGAATAGCTTGTGCCAGGTTTGTGAGGTTTGCTTTATTTTTCAATGAAGTGAGCCACCTTATCAGACACACGAAGCTTATTCACAAATGTGACAGATGTTTGGCAATATCTCTATTACATTATCTGGCATATTTGTACTTAACTGCCTAATATTAAATGATATTGTTTATTTTACTCCTTTTAAAATACAGTAGTACAGTCAAGATGGTTGTATGGGATGCATGTCTCTAGAACGTGAAAAAATCCTAATGTTCACCTGTGATAACTTAAACTTCTGAACCATTTAGAAGAATTCATAGTTTATATAATTATAAGAAACGTGCATTTTCCAAGACTCAGGAAATTTATATTTTATTTATTTATTATAGGGCTACAAAAAGGATACATTGCTTAAAAGAATTTTGAAATCTTAGAAAATATGTCACTTAATTGGTGCTTGAAATATATATTACCTCATATCGCTTGGGAATTGGCATTTTAACATCTGTTAAAGAAAGTATATCTTTAATCAGCATTTCTATTATAATAATAATAGAGGTCTCACTGTCTGCCTAATACTTTCCAAATTTTGCACTCAGTTGAGACTACATATTTCTCATTGGTCATAAATTCTGTTGCCCTTTACATGGTAAAAACTGGATAATGTACAGATGTCAAGTATTATGTCTGGTTAAGTCTCTCAGGTCACTCTGTGGGGTAACAGTGTCATGGTCCTTTCTCTCAAAAGAGAGGAGTGAGCTGATGTGAGGGCCCTGTGTATTTTCTTTAATTAAGAAAAACAAATATTCAGGCTGTAAAATGTTTTACAAAATCATAGCTATTAATTTTTTGAAATGTGCTCCCTTTGTGACATTTTCTTATGTTACTGAATCACAGAACTCTGGAAAGTAGCCACAGATGTCCTCTAATAGCCAATCAATAGTATTTACTAACTAGACTAGCTCGTCGTTTTCCTATAGATACCCACAACTACAACATCTCACATTCATGAAAATGACACTCTCTTCTTGGAAGTTTAAGCTAATATTTCTAAACCATGTGTTTGAGATAAAACTAAATTCTAGTAAGAGGTATTATAAAATAATGTAATTCCCAACAAAATATATGAGGATTTAGGAAATACTGGCATGTTTCAGAGGAAAACACAGTTGCCTCATCTCATCCTGATAACAAGAAATTTGAGTGACACAGCTCTTTGGTCTAAGCATTTGTGTGTGTGTGTGTGTGCTTTAGCTGGTCCTCTGGATGGGATGCATTAACATTCTTTTTTTAAGATTTGTGGGCTAGAATATTTTTACATAAGTGATGCATAGGATATGCGGTTTATAAATTAGGCTCTGTGACCATTCTCATCCGTCATGGAATGGAACATGAGGGTAAACAGAACAACCGGCACAAACAGTTTCTGGAAAAACCATTACATTTCCTTGAACTTTCCCAGTAGAAGAAAAAAGGGGGGGACTTCAGGTAGGCAGCTGAGATACATTTGCCCCACAAATGAGTACATAAATTTTAGTCTATTAAAACTGGAAGGACTCCCCCAAAGCTATCTGATGAAAGGATTTGCAAAGAGTAGATCAAGAAGGACAGGCAGGTCTAGGGTCTGCTGGCCACGGCCAGGATACCACCTAAAAGATTTGTCCATAATTGAAGGAGGAACTACAACTTGGCCAAAGTGATGGGTGCTGCTCCTTCCCTCTATTTACTCCTAGATGACCCTGCCTTTCACCACCCTACACCCTATAGCCCTCCTTCATTGTCTGTCTGGGGACTTACTGCGGACTTTAGATGAAGGAGATTAGGTGAGGAAGAAGAAGAGGAGAAGGAGGAGAGCAGGAGTGGGGAGGGAACAGGAGAAGGAGGATGATGAAGGAAAGTCATTACCAAAAAATGACTGTGGCCTCTTCTGTAGTCTGGTCACCTAATGAACAAATGGGGACCCTGAGACAGAGAGGGATTCCCCAAACCATACAGATATTCGCTTTCCACAACTGACTCAGACCAAATGCTTCCTCTGCTACATCATATAACCTGTGTGAAAGAATCCTTTTCATAGATCATCCAGATGATAAACCTAGTGTAAATTATTTCCACCACCACGAGGTTATGGCACGTATTACTGTTTTAGCAAAAAAAAAAAAAAAAAAAAAAAATTCATTTTGCCACTTAAAGTATTTAAGAGTATACTACCCTTCTTTGATAATAGTCTGTTATTTTTCATCATAACATGGCTTAAAAGGAAAAGAATAACAAGAGAAAGAAACTTCCAGGAAAAACAATGCAATGTAGTGTGATCCACATCCACTTCTCTGGATAGAACTCCATCATGAAAAACATTAACTCTCTGAATCTTGAATCCACCTGCAATTCAAGGTCATCCATGCAGATTTTGAGAGTTGAAGGCAAACGTACACAAAATCCAGTTCCTGGAAAAACCATCCCTGCTTTGCCCCCATGTCCCCACACACCCCCTCACCTGAGCAGCATGGAGTTTCACTAAGAGACTTCTTGATGGGGAAGCCCGCCAGTCAGAGTGGACAAGACAGTATGCTAGGAGGCAGGAAGAAAATGTTAGAACTTCCATTTGCATTCCTCCTCATCTCATTCTTTTAAAATTCCTATATCTGTATAATCTTTGTCTTGCATATAAATTACGGAACCATAGAACATGCATTTAATTTGCAAATGCATAAATATACACACTGGATCTTCATGCTCAGAAAACTTTTTACTGAGTAGGAGAAGGATAGAAATGTTGGAGAACACTGACATGAACCAGATTCCTGGCCTTTTCTAAGGAATCAAACCAGAATCCAAAACAGCCATGGGCTCTGGCCTCTGTCAGGCAAAGCACATGTGTGTGGCCTGTCCAGGGAGAAGGAGAACCATGAATAAACTCTAGAATATCTGTTTCACCAAACTCTGAAACTCAGAGGGACCCCGTCAGCCCTGAGTTTCACCTTGTAGGCAGAGGGCAGATAACACAGGTAAGTGAACCATTCTCCCCCCACTTGCCTGCAAACACCATGCAGCTGTGGATTGGTAGGGACCCCAAGTCTGTAGTAAGAGCACAGATCCAGTTAGAATACAGTGCAGGAACTTCCGGACCTTCCAGCAGCATCAGAGCTGCAGGGGGAATGTGTGAGGGTGTAGAAGCAAGGGGGACCTCAGGCAGCATCTAGCAGAGATTGGTGAACAGCAGCACACACCATACCCAGGAGAATGGCTTTTAGTTAAGAATGCAGTGGTTTGCATTTACATTAGATTGTTGAAAGCGTCCTGTTGCTTTCGAGGCAAAATTCTGAAGGCAGTAGTTTTATTTACTAATTTAAAAAACAGGTTTTACATATAGAAAATCCACTGGAAGGTGTTTTGGATCAGGTAAACAGTTCTGAAGAAAGAAAAGAAAAATGGACTCATGAAGTCAAATTTATGGATATAGTGACTTGACTAGTAAGCAGGAGAGTAAAAATATTAGACAAAATTAAACATCAGATCAATATACCTAGGGTGCACAACCACTGATCACACTCACAAGCTGGCATATTGAGAAAGGGTCTCAGCTATTAGGCCAAGCAACTGCTGTGATCCAGCTTAAGCACAGGCAGATCGGATACACTTTCTCCCAATTCAGGGGTTTTAAGCTAAGATGAGGGGAGTTTAGTCAATAATGAAGTTTTAGTGAAAGCAGCATCTGTAGTTGTCAGCACTTGCCATTGGAAGATAATGTGTGAACAGCAAGTTGAGAAAGAGAAGTATTTCAGTTTTGATGCCAAAACCAATCACTTGAACACATTACTAGACGTAGAAAATGGACTTAAGAGTCTATACTGGTTGATCCACTGCACACTGCCTACATTACCCAGTAATCTTCAGTAGTTGTCAATATTTCACACACTCTGATCTCTAACACAGCGGGAAGGTCAGATATACTTGTCAAGGTCAAGCTGGATGCCAGTGAAGGACTCAGTGAAAGTGTGAAAATCTTGCAACTTGCTCTCAGATAGATGACCATCAAATGAAACATTTCATGATATGATATATAATAAATGATATATAATATGACATGACATGATTAATGTATCAATACACAAAGGAATGGTAAAAAATACTGATTGATATGATATGATATGACATATAATACAAAATATATGATATGATATGACATGATTGATTTATCAATACAAAAAGGAATGGTAAAAAAAATACTATACATTACAAACTTGAAAAAAGTGTTGCCTGATAATCTCTGGAGACATACTCTATTTTTAACTTCATCCCACATGGCTTCATGGGCTATCATGTCTACACTCTTTTTATTAGGGTAACATTTTTGCTTTTACTCAGTATATGGATAATTTAGCAGTGGTTAAATTCTTTTTTATTAAAACACTTTGTATTCAAATTATGAGCAGACTTTATATACAGTTTATTTGTGCGTGTGGATGTCTTCTTTGTTTTATGTCATCCCACTCTGATATCATTTCACCAGTTTCCTACTGAATAGAGTTGGGGAGGTGTACTGATAAGAGATTTAAATCCTAAGCAAAGGGAATCAACGTGCCCAGGCTGAGAAAGTATTTAAGGGAAGATGGATGAACTGAAATCTTACTGGTGGTTTTCACATTTATGAATTTTTACTATATCAAAATATAACAAGTATAAAATATGGGAGTAGGGGAGCTAAGCAAATCTTAGAAAATAAATTCAAGCTACCAATGCACTTACTCTGTTAATCTGTTTGTCCTTCATACAAACAGATGTATGGGTTTGGCTAGAAGACCTGTACTTTTCCATTGATTTCTAAAATTCTAGAATGATGCCTTCCAATTGAAGCTAAATGCTTCCCCCATGCTTCATTTGTCTTGTGAGAGAAAAAAAAAAAAAAAGCAAAAACAACAACAGCCCTGATGATATCCAGAGGTAAGCCTGGACATAAATACCAAAAGGTATCACAGAATACCAATGCCAAGCAAGATTACTCTGAGATAATGATGAAGTGAGATAAAGTGAAGGCAATTCACAACTGTTTTCTAAGTACAGAAAAAGAAGTCACTGTGCCATCCCCCCAAAATACCAAACACTCCATTCTCTTGGTTAAAATGAGTGACATCTACTTTGTTTCCAGTAATGGCTTTATTTTGACTATAGTCTTCCCTCTTGTAGCTAAAATTTATTGAGATGAATTATAGAATTGCCTTGGCTTTCAGCATCCAATTTAAAGTGGCCCATCACTTTTAGACCCTCTCCCAAGTCACCCAACTAAAGCCCAAATCTTGTAGTAGCTCTTTTCTAACACCCTCTTACTGAGACACCCCAGGATTCCCCATGGTGTGTGTCTTCCCTCACTGCCATGAGTAATAAATCCAACTTGTTCTAGACTAAACTGGTTCCCAGGTGTGTTCCTGGTTGTTTTGGCTGGAGAACATAGACGTTGGAATGATCTCATCCTAACCAGCTAACTCTGGCACCCCGTGGAGAACACCCCCATTCTTCAGCCCTTTCACTAAACACTGCTTACTCCAGAAAGCCTTCTCTACTGCCCCAATGAGGACTGGTCCCCTGTGCTGTGTTGCCTAGACCACTTTGCACTTCTCCCCTGTGACAACCACTGCATATCTTTTTTTTTTTTTAACATCTTTATTGGAGTATAATTGCTTTACAATGGTGTGTTAGTTTCTGCTTTATAACAAAGTGTATTAGTTATACATATACATATGTTCCCATATCTCTTCCCTCTTGTGTCTCCCTCCCTCCCACCCTCCCTATCCCACCCCTCTATGTGGTCACAAAGCACCGAGCTGATCTCCCTGTGCTATGTGGCTGCTTCCCACTAGCTATCTATTTTACATTTGGTATTGTATATATGTCCATGCCACTCTCTCACTTTGTCACAGCTTACCCTTCCCCCTCCCCATATCCTCAAGTCCATTCTCTAGTAGGTCTGTGTCTTTATTTCCGTCCTGCCCCTAGGTTCTTCATGACCTTTTTTTTTTTTTTTCTTAGATTCCATATATACGTGTTAGCATACGGTATTTGTTTTTCTCTTTCTGACTTACTTCACTCTGTATGACAGACTCTAGGTCCATCCACCCCACTACACTGAAAGCTCCTTGCAGGCAAGAGAGAGGAGTGAAGCATGTCTGACCACATTGCCAGTACTTACTCTAGTCCCTGATGAAAAGTGTTTATTAAAAGTTTGTTAATTAATGGACACAAGAATTAAAGTTTTCTAACTTACCTTCTGTATAAATCACAGGAGTGTAATGACATCTCTCAAGTAGCCAATATATTTTGAGAAGAATCTGTAAGAATAAAACAGCATTAAAAATTGATGTTTAATAGGGCAAAGAAAATTCCCAATTATTGAATTTATCATTTATTTTATATTTCAAATATGGATATCCTTGTAGCTTTTGAAATTTTTCATTGTAAAATTTAGGTGTTCACAGAATATGGATTAAAAAGCAAATTTACTTCGAGGTATTGTTTCTATTTTGACACAAAGTCATAAAAAAAAACTATTACCAAAGAAGATGTTTAAAATAATTTAAATATGTGACTTGTAACAGCTACATATATTGTAAATCTACTGTTCTAAAAATAAGGAGCAATTATCCCTTGTTTACTTTAACATTTAATATGCTGAACAGTCTGGAGAACCATTTATTTACTAACAAATATATGTAAAATAGGGTAGTGAAAAACAACTCCGTGTGCTTTTTTGACTGTTTGAAAATTATATTTGAATTACTGAAAAAACTGAAAATGTTTCAAAACATTATTTGAAAGATGTGTAAGAGAGAGGATAGGAAAATATGCCTGCATATTTATTGCCTAACAATTTAAATTACAAATATGGAGAGTACAAACTTTCAGTTATGAGTAGTTCTAGAACTTTCATGTACAGCATGGTGACTATAGTTAATAATAATGTACTGTATACTTGAAGTTTTCTAGAAGAATAGATCTCAAGTGTTCTCACCACACACACAGACACACAGGCACACACGCACACAAAAGATAACTATGGGAAATAATGAATATGTAAATTAGCTTGATTATGGTATGATTTCCTGATTTCACTTTGTGAAATGATTGTGGAATCATTTTCACAATGTGTATGTAGATCAAAACATTATATTGTACAACCTAAAAATAGACAATTTTTATTTGTCAATCATACTTCAATAAAGCTGGAAAAAATACACAGACGTATATATACAGATATATACATGTATACATATATATGTTTTGTGTATGTATATATGCACATACATATGTGTGCGTTTTAGCATCCTTAAATTTGCATTACCTATTCCAGTTTTTGCTGGAAAATACTATTTGTATTGTTCCACAAAACATAGCACACCAAGGTTGATCAGCAGATTTGAATCCCAAGTAACTGTCCTCTCTCTCCAGCAGTTTCTGACAGGTTTGCCTGTCCTTGGGTTTGGTGAATTCCCTCCCTGCTCTCACCTCCACTGGCAGAATCCCCAGCTTACCCCGACCCTCTAGTTACAGCCCTAATCCTCCAAAAATTTCATGAACATAAAGAAAGGTTTCTCCTCAGGAAAACATGCATGGTTCTACTGTTGACCAACTATGGGTTTATAATATGATCAATTCATGTGATTTGTCTATAAACCTGGAAGGGCAAATTGAATACATTTTATTTTCTCTCAGAATAAGTGAAGGTACACATCAATCTACAATTGAAAATAAAATTTCATTAAAATGTACTTAAAAAAGAACTCCTTGCCTAGCCCTAGATCCCAGAGGTTTTCTCCCAGGATTTTTTCTAAAAGTTTTATAGTATTATATTTTATATTTAATTTTGTGATCCATTTTTGAGTTAATTAGTGTGAAAGGGGTGAAGTTTGGGTTGAGTTTTTTTAGCCTGTGGACATCCGTTTTCTCCAGCATCGTTTGTTAAAAAGACTAGGCTTCCTCTCTCAGAACGAAATTAGTAAAGTGAAAAAAAAAATGAAACATAAAACTGAAAGTGAAGATTTTTATTCTTTGTAAAAAAGTTTTAATATCTCTCCGTTAATAAACAAATAACAATTTATGGATAGAGTTATGTTAAACAATAATTTTGCAGTTGAATCATGCTCAAAATCAACCCACCAAGTTTGAGAAAAAGACCTCGTTAACTGAACCGCTATGGAGACCAGCACAACTCCCAGGTATATTGGTGAATTTGAGAGAGAACTTGATAGCACATGGCCGCAGTTTACTTGGCTGAGTGCCACCTGCATAGGCACAAATGACCCAGTTCTGAAACTCATCTGGCTCCTGAGCAAACGAAATGTAAAGGACTATGTATTAGTTTCCTGTTGATGCATAACAGATTACCACAAGCTAAGTGGCTTCAAATAACACCCATTTATTAACGTATAGTTTACAGCAGGCTGGATTCAATGGTCAGAGTATCATAAGGCTGAGAGGAAGGTGTTAGCAAGGCAGATTCCTTGTCTGGAGGCTCTAGGAAGACATCTGCCTCTAGGCTCATTTAGGTTGTTAGAGTACGGTTCCTTGCTGTTGGAAGTGTTAGGTCCCTTATTTTCTGGCTGTCACCCAGAGTCCTTTCTCAGCATCTTAAGACCACCCACATTCCTTTTCATGTGTTTTCCTCTGCCTTCAAGCCAGCAATGATCTATCAAGTCACCTTGTACATCAAATCTCTCTGACCTTCTCTTCTGCTGCCAGATGGAGCAAACTCTGTACGCAAAGTGCTTACCTGATTGGGTCCAGTCCACCTGGATAAACTCTATGTATTAAGATCAATCCATTCAGTTTTAACTACAACTGCAAATTCTCTTCACAGCAGTATCCAGATTAGTGTTTGAATGAAGAATCAGAGAACAGGAATCTTGGAAAACCAGGTTTAGAAATCTTCCTACTATAAGCCTGTAATGACTTAAGCGCATTTAAGCCCTTCTGGGCTTTCCCAGAGGGGTCTTGTAGTTGATGATGAAACATTCTAGTTAGTTACCATGTGATATTTACACATTAATCCTCTACATCTTCCTGGGACCTGCGATGTCCTCCAGCTCTTCCACATTCATCAGGTTCCATAAAGTTCCTCAAAGGCACTACCATCCTCACCTGGTGTGACCGAAAATTCCACCAGTGGCAAAGCAGGAGATTCCTTGAGGTGCCCCTTGATGAGGGGCAGGAGAGAGGACATGGTCTTCTTTTTTGCTTTGGTTTACAAAATTTAAAGACGTATCAAAATTTCAGAGCTTTTGTTGACAGTTTTTTTGTTTTCACGTCTAACTCTTTGTCCTCTCCTCCACGGGGCTCAGGCATCAATGAATGGACCTGGTCCAGGTGATGAATCTAACTAACAGGAACAACCAGGATTTGACCCGGACCAGACCTCCTCTAAGATGTCTAAGTTTTGGTCTCACTTTAACTCACGACCAATAACTTCACAAGGGCCCTCATTGTTGCCCAACAATTCTAACATATTCCTTTGTCTGTTCACTCTCTCATGCTCCTAAATTATTTCATACTTCACATCTTCTCTTTCTGAAAACTTCCCAAGTCTCCTCCTCAGTGACCACCCTCAGCTGATGACTTGCTTCTGCTGACTAAAAACAATTGCACAGCGTGAGAGTTGTGAGTTAAGTTTTATCTGGGGCAAAATGAGGACTATAGCCTGGGAGACAGCATATCGAATAGCTCTGAGAAAGTGCTCCAAAGAGGAAGTGGGGAAGGTCAGTATATATGTGATTTTGGTGAAGGGGGAGTACATGCAATCAAGCAGATATTTTTTGCAGAAGGTCCTGCTAGTTTCGTGAAGGTTACTGCTAGTCATGAGGAGCAGACATCACCATGAAGAATTTTTTAGTGCTTTTCTAAATATGAGGAGATGCAAGAATTGGGCTCATAAAATCATCTCCTGAAAATATCTAACTGTCTAAGGACCTGTTCTGCCAGTTTTTTCCAGAGCACAGAGTGCCTCATTTCTGATCTCCACCCTGAATTCCTTTCAGGGGGTGATGAAGGTCAGCAGATGCAGTGGCTCATAATTTAATTTTTGTAGAGGTAGATGGCAAGTGCCAATTTGTATGTGACATTTCCATAGGCCTGAGAAGACAGAAGCAATCGGAAGGCAACTTCCCTATTTTCCCCACATCTGCCCACCTACAGGCCATTGTGTCCATGCACCCTGCCTTCCCTCCTGACACAGTGGATTCACTGTCCATGCCCCGTTCAGAGACCAAACCTTCCACTTTGCACCAGAATCTATCTACTCTCTCCAACAAAAAGATACAAGGCAGTATACTGCCCCAGATATTCAACACCACCACCTCATGGATAAACAATAAAAATTTTATTTAATCATTACAATCAGCATACAATGGTACCATACTTTTTGCATCTTAAAAAATAAATACATAATACCTCTTTTGACCTCCATATCCACCTCTAAATACTCCTCCATTTCTCTTCTCCAACTTACATATATACTTGAAATTTTCTTTTTTTAAATTGAGGTACAATTGACATAGAACATTATATTACTTTCAAGTATACAACATAATGATTCAATATTTACATATATTGCAAAATGATCACCACAACAGATCTAGTTAGCATCCATCACCATACACAAGAATTTTTTTCTTGTGATGAGAACTTTTTTTTTTTTAATTTATTTTCTTTTGGCTGTGCTGGGTCTTTGTTGCTGCATGTGGGCTTTCTCTAGTTGCAGCAGGCAGGGGCTTCTCATTGCAGTGGCTTCTCTTGTTGTGGAGCACGGGCTCTAGGCACGTGGGCTTCAGTAGTTTCAGCATGTGGGCTCAGTGGTTGTGGCACATGGGCCCTAGAGCGCGCAGGCTTCAGTAGTTGCAGCACGTGGGCTCTAGGGCACACGGGCTCAGTAGCTGTGGCTCACTGGCTTAGTTGCTCCAAGGCACGTGGGATCTTCCCGGACCAGGGATTGAACCCATGTCCCCTGCATTGACAGGCGGATTCTTAACCACTGCGCCACCAGGGAAGTCCTGATGAGAACTTTTAAGATCTACTCTCTTAGCAACTTTCAAATACGCAGTACAGTATTATTAACTGTAGTCACCATGCTGTACATTACATCCCTATGACTTAATTATTTTATAGCTGAAAATAAATTTTATTTTAAATGAATTTTATTTTATAGCAGATGCAAACTATTATATACAGGATGGATAAACAACAAGGTCCTACTGTATAGCACAGGGAACTATACCCAAGCACAGGGAACTGTATCCAATCTCCTGGGATAAACCATAATGGAAAATAATATTTTTAAAAATGTCTCTATGTGTATAACTGAGTCACTTTGCTGTACAACAGAGATTGGCACAACATTGTACACCAACTAGACCACAATTAAATAAATAAATAAATAAATAGGATGGCAAAGAGTAGAAATCAATCAGTCTCCTTCCTTTATGTTTAAAAGTAAGCATGCTGTTATGTTAAACAAAATTCAAAATTGAAATTACGTAAAAATTCCTACAGAATTCATTCTGCAGAAGAGGCTGAGGAAATAACAAGCATGGCAGCCATAGCAATACAATAAAATATGAGTCCTATGGGACCACAGAGCTCTTGCTATCATTAGCAGTTGAACAGAAGTGGAGAGTCAACATCAAATAGCAGCTACCTGGATCTGTAACAGCTAAAATAATACTCATATGATTATAAATATAAATAGCACAGGGGAGAGAAATGGGCGTGGGTTTAATAAGTTGAAATTCAAGTATAATTCCAGAATGAAAACCAATTCCTTAGGACTGATTATGGCAAGATAGTTGTACTTTATATACTTTATCTTTTGGTACATTATTAGAAACTTGTGCAAACATCAGAGCACCTTATTACTTTTCCAGCACAAGAATTATTGATTATAAGAGACACCGTTAATACTTTAAGAGGACTAAAAGAGGAAAAATAAATACTAGATTAAATATGCACTTTAATTTTAAAATTCATACTGACTAGTAAGTATGAAATAGTAAGTATGAAGAACATGTCTAACCACTGAAGGATCACAGCAACAGTCTCAACATACTGATTAGTAATTAGACTATTTTAGTAGCTTCAGTCAGGGTGGATACCACATTACAAAAGGCACATTAATGAACAAATGTAGCTCTAGAGGAAAACAAACAGGAGATGAGGATTCTGAAAATTTTTCCTTAGAACTCAATGGCCATGTCTAAGATTGGCTGAGAGTATAAGACCTAACGGAGGAGTAGTAACATATGGAAGTAAGATCCAACTAGCTAAGAAAAGATAGGTGAATACCACGGACATTGGTTTTCAAAGAGGGATGTTTGTAATGAACCCAGACTCTCCTGGTCTGCCTGGAGCCCTCTCAGCAGAGTTGGACAACACTTGCAGGATGCTATACAAAACAACATCTGTGGCACAGAAAGTTTAACTAGAGGACTGACATGTGTGCGACCAGAGGACATGCATTTAAGAGGGACTTTAAGGATATCTAGTGTGACTCCACAAGTCCATGGATGAGTTAACCAAGGCCCAAGGAAGAGAATAATAATGCAGTTGATAAAGAGCTGGGCTTGGTCTAATCCAACTTTGCAAATTTAGTGATAAGACTAAAATTCTAGAGGGTCACCACTTTTCATTCTGAGAGCCCTGAATTTCAAACTCAGAGCTGTTTTTTCTCAGGAGATGGGTTCTCAGGCAGCTGCTTCCTGAAGAACATACACTGCTAATAAAAGACTAATACACAATTAAACATTCTAGCAGTCCTCATTTATTTGGCTTACATCCTCATATTCCCCTTTAATATTTTTAGACACTATCAAGGTTTACAATCCTAATCCAGTATAAACTGTAAACACACACATATACATACACAGACAGGAAGTTTCTTTCAGAAGTTTCGTAATTTTCTACGGTCTTTATTACAAAACTGTATCCCATGGAGTGCACAGCTTGGGAAGTCAACGGCATTTCCTTTCTAAATCCCTCTTTGTTAAGTCATGCCTTTAAGTGCACTTATAGCACCAAACTCAGGGCTATTAAAGGCAAATTGATAATTTTTCACGCTGAAATCTATCTATACTTACCCACCTATTTTTACCATGGTGGTACTCTCCAAAACTTTGAAGTCACTCAAGCTGATTTTTCCCAGAAGGAACTCATTCTATTAGTAAATGTTAATGCCAAGAATATAGATAATCACAACAAAAAGAATAAAATACCTAGGAATAAACCTACCTAAGGAGGCAAAAGACCTGTACTCAGGAAACTGTAAGATACTGATGAAATAAATCAAAGATGACACAAACAGATGGAGAGATGTACCATGTGCTTGGACTGGAAGAAGAAATATTGTGAAAATGACTATACTACCCAAAGCAATCTACAGATTCAATGCAATCCCTATCAAATTACCAATGGCATTTTTTACAGAACTAGAACAAAAAATCTTAAAATTTGTATGGAGACAAAAAAGACCCCAAATAGCCAAAGCAGTCTTGAGGGAAAAAAACGGAGCTGGAGGAATCAGACTCCCTGACTTCACACTATACTACAAAGCTACAGTCATCAAGACAATATGGTACTGGCACAAAAACAGAAATATAGATCAATGGAACAAGATAGGAAGCCCAGAGATAAACCCACGCACCTATGGTCAACTAGTCTATGACAAAGGAGGCAACGATATACAGTGGAGAAAAGACAGCCTCTTCAATAAGTGGTGTTGGGGAAACTGGACAGCTACATGTAAAAGAATGAAATTACAACACTTCCTAACACCATACACAAAAATAAACTCAAAATGGATTAAAGACCTAAATGTAAAACCAGACACTATAAAACCCTTAAAGGAAAACATAAGCAGAACACTTTTTGACATAAATCGCAGCAAGATCTTTTTTGACCCACCTCCTAGAGTTATGAAAATAAAAACAAAAATAAACAAATGGGACCTAATGAAACTTAAAAGCTTTTGCACAGCAAAGGAAACCATAAACAAAACAAAAGGACAACCCTCAGAATGGGAGAAAATATTTGCAAATGAAGCAATTGACAAGGGATTAATCTCCAAAATATACAAACAGCTCATGCAGCTCAATATCAAAAAAACAAATAACTCAATCAAAAAATGGGCAGAAGACCTAAACAGACATTTCTCCAAATAAGACATACAGATGGCCAAAAAGCACATAAAAAGATGCTCAACATCACTAATTATTAGAGAAATGCAAATCACAACTACAATGTGGTATCACCTCACACTGGCCAGAATCGCTGTCATCAAAAACCTACAAACAATAAATGCTGGAGAGGGTGTGGAGAAAACGGAACCCTCCTACACTGTTGGTAGGAATGTAAACTGGTACAGCCACTATAGAAAACAGTATGGAGGTTCCTTAAAAAACTAAAAATAGAGCTACAATATCATCCATCAATCCCCCTCCTGGGCATATACCCAGAGAAAACCATAATTTGAAAAGATATGTGCACCCCAATGTTTTTTGCAGCACTATTTACAATAGCCAGGACATGGAAGCAACCTAAATGTCCATCAACAAAGGAATGGATAAAGAAGATGTGATATATATATATATATATATACACAATGGAATATTACTCAGCCATAAAAAAGAACAAAATAATGTCATTTGCAACAACATGGATGGACCTAGAGATTGTCATACTGAGTGAAGTAAGCCAGACACAGAAAGACAAATATCATATGATATCACTTACATGTGGAATCTAAATAAATGATACAAATGAGCTTATTTACAAAATATAAGTAGAGTCACAGATGTAGAAAACAAACTTGTGGTTACCAGGGGATAAGGGAGGGGGAGGAATAAATTGGGAGACTGGTATTGACATATACACACTATTATATATAAAAGAGATAACTAATAAGAACCTGCTGTATAGCACATGGAATGCTACTCAATACTCTGTAATGGCCTATATGGGAAAAGAATCTTGAAAAAAAAAAAAAAAAGTGGATACATGTATATATATAACTGATTCCCTTTGTTGTACACCTGAAACTAACACAACATTGTAAATCAACTATATTCCAATAAAAGATTTTTAAAAAGAACATAGGTAAATTGCTCTCCTCAAGAACCTTTATACTCTTTAAATTATTTCATACTGCATGACAGTTAGTAATAGCAAAGAAAAGTGATTTCAGTTACCCCACAAATTGGTACTATAGTGCCGTGAAGACACTTGCTTGACTAGGATGTTAGTGCACTGTAATTTTCTGATTAATTAAAATATCTAGGTTTCTTAAAGTTATTTATTTAATGTAGCCAATAAACGGCTGATAGACACTAAATTTAATAAAAGAGGAGAAAATCAGGATCTCCAATACAGGGAAACCAAAATGGTTTAAAAAGTTATCATGCATTACTATTAAGATTAAACCTCAAGGGAATGAAGTCAGGGAAGATAGTGAAGTTGGAAGCACCAAGAATTCATCTCTCTACCTGGACAGCAACTGTACTAGGAGAAACTATCAGAGGTGGATACTTTGGAACTTTGGAGTTTATTTGAACACTTGTAACTTCAAGGGGATAGCTTGGCTAGGACATTTTCATTAATTTTGGTTTATTTCAACCATTAGGGTGGTTGCAGCTACTCAGCCCCCTACCCCAGCCCCATACCAGACAGCTGTGAAGAACGTAACCCAAATTTCTGGAGCAGCTTCCTCTGGAGCCAGGGTGGCCAATAAGATCCTTGTCATCCACATGTAGGTTCTTGGTTCTAACTGTGAATTACTGCTCTCACTGCTGAAGTGTGGATATGGAGGCTGGCCACCAATGTTCCAACTGCCACCAGCTGAAGTAATTTCCAGGAGGTTTAAAAGAGCCACCTGTTTTTTTGTTTGCTTGCTTTTTGTTTGTTTGTTTGTTTTTGATATTCAAAAGCAACTATGTATATGGGGGAATTTAGAAAGCCACCATGCATACCTAGGGAAATATGGAGCTCAGAAAAGACATGCAGAAGATCTTAAGCTTTTACTCCAATACAGAGACACCTTATAGCAACTTTTTAAAGTACCAAACTCTGAGGAAAAGGGAAAATCTGATTTCCCCAGTTTCCATGTTATCAAATTCAAAAGTCCAATTTTCAATAAAAAAACAACAAGGCATACAAAGAAACAAGAATGTATAGCTGATTCAAAGAAGCAAAATAAAGCAACAGAAAATGTACCTGAGGAAGCATAGATGTCAAAATTACTAGACAAAGATTTTAAAACAACTCTTTTAAAGACACTCAAAGAGCTAAAGGAAGACATGGACAAAGGAAAATAATATATTAAAAAATATCAATGAAGAGAATAAATTATTTTCAAATAGAACCAAAAAGAAATTTTGATGCTGAAAAGTACAATAACTGAAATGAAAAATACCTCAAAAGGGTTAAAAAGCAGATTTGTGCAAGTGGAAGAATAAGTGAACATAAAGAAAGAACAACTGAAATTATCAAGTCTAAGGAACAGAAAGAAAAAAGAATGAAGAAAATTGAACAGAGCCTAAGAGACCTGTGAAACACCATCAAGTGGACCAACATAGGCATTGTGGGAATGCCATCAGGAGAAGAGAGAGAGAAAGGAACGAAATGAATAACGCCTGAAAACTCCCCAAATTTAAAGGATTGAAATTGCAATAAATGCATCTACAAATCCAAGAAGCTCAAAAACTCCAAATAGAATAAACTCAAAAATACTCACACTGAGATACATTATAATCAAAATGTTGAAAGACAGAGACAAAGAGGCGATCTTGAAAGCAGCAAGAGAGAAGTGACTCATCACATACAAGTGGTCCCCAATGAGGTTATCTGTCAATTTCTCATCAGAAAGCTTGAAGGCCAGAAGTCAGTGGGTTGATATACTCAATATGCTTAAAGGAAAAAAAACTGTTGATGGGCAACTTTATATCCAATAAAGCTACTCTTCAAAAATGAGGGAGAAATGACACCCCTAGATTTTAAAAAGCTGAGGGAGGTCATTACCACCAGACCTTCCCTCCAAGAAATGTTAAAGGGAGTGCTTCAGGTTGAAATGAAAGGAAGATAGTAACTTGAAGCCATATAAAGAAATTAGGGTAAAGGTAAATGCATGGGCAACTGTAAAAGCTACTATTACTGTAATTTTGGTTGAGCCTGACTTTTATTTTCTAAAGCGTTTAAAATACAAATGCATAAAAATTATTAATCTATTTTATTGTATACAAAATGTGTAATGATGTAATCTATGACATTAATAACAGAAACTGAGGGTGGTGTGGTATAGTAGTGAGCTTTTTTATGTTATTGAAGTTAAGTTGGCATCAATTCAAATTAGATTATTATAACTTTGGGATATTAAATATAATACCCATGGTAACCACCAAGAAAATATCTATAGGATATACGTATAAAGAATTAAGAAGAGAATTGAAATATTTCACTATGAAAAGTTAACTAAAAATAAAGCAGTAATGGAGAAAATGAGGGACATAAAAACCTATAGGCATAGAGAAAACATATTTGTTTTCTGAAAAATGGCAGAAGTAAATCCCTCCTTATCAGTAACTACCTTAAGTGTAAATGGATTAAACTCTCCAATAAAAATACAGAGATTGGCACAATGAATAAATATTTATAATTCAACTATGTGGTCTCTATCAGAGACTCACATTACTTCCAAAGACAAATAGGTTGAACGTAAAATGATAGAAAAAATATTTCATACAAATGATGATGAAAATAGGGCTGGAGTGGCTACACTAATATCAAACAAAATAGACTTTAACTCTAAAAAGTTTACAAGAGACAAAGAAGATGTATCTTAATAAAAGTCTCAAGAAATAATCTAAGTATTCATCGACAGATAAATGGATAAAGATGTGGTATATATACACTATGAATATTACTCAGCCATAAAAAAGAATATAATTCTGCCATTTGCAACAAAGTGAATGGACCTAGAGAGTACTATGCTTAGTGAAATAAGTCAGACAGAAAAAGACAAATACTCTATGTTATCACATATGTGGTATCTGAAAAAATAAAACAAAGGTATATAACAAATTAGAAACAGACTCACAGATATGGAAAACAAACTAGTGGTCACCAGTGGGGAGAGGGAAGGGGAGAAAGGCAAAATAGGGGTATGGGATTAAGAGATACAAACTACTATATACAAAATAGACAAGCAACAAGGATATATTGTACAGCATAGGGAATATAGCCATTATTTTGTAATAACTTTACATGGAGTATAACCTATAAAAATATTGAATCACTATGTCTACACCTGAAACTAATAAAATGTTGTAAATCAACTATACTTCAATAAAAAATTAAATTAAAAAAGGTTCGATATCACAATGAAAATAGAAATTATAAACATTTATGCACTTAATAAAATACCTCAAAATATATGAAGCAAAAAATTGATAGAACAGAAGGTGAGAAATAGAGAGCTCTATAATAATAGTGGTGATTTCAATGCCCTGCTTTCAGTAATGGATAGATCAGTCAGACATAAGAGATGTAAGAAAATAGAGGACTTGAAAAATGCAATAAACCAACTAGATATAAAAGACATATAGAACACTACCCCAAAACAGCAGAATACAGGTTTTTTTCAAGTGCACATGGGACATTCTACAGGACAGATCACATGTTAAACCACAAAATAAGTCTGAATAGATGAAAAGACAGATATCATACTAAGTGCCTTCTCCAATCACAACAGGATGAAGTTAAAAATCAGTAACAAAGAAAACAGGAAAATTCACAGATTTGTGGAAACTCAACAACATACTCTTAAAGACGCCATCACAAGATAAATTAGAAAATACTTAGAAACAAATAAAAACACAACATACTAAATTTATGGGATGCAGTGGAAGTAGTGCTCAGAGGGAAATCTATAGGTGCAAATGTTTACATTGTAAAAAAATGTCAGATCTCAAATCAACAGCTTCATACCATAAGGAACTAGAAAAGGAAAATAAAGCCAAACTCAAAGCTAGCAGATGGAAAGAAACAATAAAGTTTAGAGCAAAGTTAACAAAGTAGAGAAATAAAACAATAGAAAACTATTAATGAAACCACAAATTGGTTCTTTGAAAAAATAAACAAAATTGACAAACCTTCAGCTAGACTGACAAAATAAAAAAGAGAAGACACAAATAACTAAAATCAGAATAACAGTGGAAGTATTACTACAAACCTTATAGAGGCAAAAAGGAATTATAGAAGGATACTATGAACAACTGTAAGCCAACAAATTAGATAACCATTAGAGAAATGGGCAAACTTCTTGAAACACACAAATGCCCTAAACCAACTCACAAAGAAAGAGAAAATCTCAACAGACCTATAACAGGTAAAGAGATTGAATTATTAATCTAAAACTTACCAGCAAAGAGAAGTCCTGGACCAGGTGGCTTCACAAAAGAATTCTACCGAACATTTAAAGAAGAATTAATATCAATCCTTCTCAAGCTCTTCCAAATCATTGACAAGGAGGGAACACTTCCTACCTCATTTTATGAGTCCAGCATTAATTTATATCAAAGCCAGAAAAAAAAATACCACAAGAAAAGTAAATCACAGATCAATAGCCCTTATGAAGATAGATGCAAAAATCCTCAACAAAATATTAGTAAATTGAATCCAATAGCATTTTAAAATAATTACTTACCATGACCAAGCAGCATTTATTCCTGAAATGTAAGAGTCGTTCAACATAAGAATATTAATCAATGTAATGTGTCACATTAATAGAACAAGGAAAAAAACCACATGATTATCCCAATTGATGCAGAAAAGGCATTTGACAAAATCAAACACACTTTCATGATAAAAAAACTTCCAGAAGTCTGGAAATAGAGGGAAAATCCCTCAACCTATTAAAAAATATTTACAAAAACCCACAGCTAACATTATAATCAATGGTAAGGGACTGAAAACTGTCCACCTAAGATAAGGAACAAAAACAAGAATACCCACTTTCACTGCTGCTATTCAACATTCTACTGGAAGTTCTAACCAGAGCTATCAGAAAAGAAAAGTGAATAAAAGGCGTCCAAAATAGAAAGAGCTAAAACTATTGCAGATGACACCATCCAGCATATAGAATACACCAAGTAGAAACTAATAAATTCAGCGAAGTTGCAGAGTACAAGATCAACACGCAAAAATCAGATGTGTTTCTAAATACCAGCAATAAAAAAGGCCAAAAAAAATTTAGGAAAGCAATCCTACTGATAATAGCACCTAAAAGAATTAAATACTTTGTAGTAAATCTAACCAAGCAGGTGAAAGAGTTGTACACTCAAAACTACAAAATATTGCTGAAAGAAACTGAAGAAGGGACTTCCCTGGTGGCGCAGTGATTAAGAATCCGCCTGCCAATGCAGGGGACAGGGGTTTGATCCCTGGTCCGGGAAGATCCCACATGCTGCAGAGCAACTAAGCCCATGCGCCACAACTACTGAGCCTGCATTCTACAGCCCACGTGCCACAACTACTGAGCCCACGTGCCACAACTACTGAGCCCACGTGCCTCGAGCCCCTGCTCTGCAACAAGAGAAACCACCGCAATGAGAAGCCCGCGCACTGCAACAAAGAATAGCCCCCACTCACCGCAACTAGAGAAAGCCCGCTCGTAGCAACGAGGACCCAACGCAGCCAAAAAATAAATGAATAACTAAATAAGAAACTAAAGAAGACAAAAATAAATGGAAAGATATTTATATTCATGGCTAGGAAGACTTAATATTTTTATGATGTTAATACCACCCAAAGCAAGCTACAGCTTCAATGTAATCCCTATCAAAATACCAATAGTTCTTTTCACAAAAATGGAATTTTAGGGGGCCTTAAATAGCTAAAACAGTCCTTAAAAAAAGAAAGAAAACTGGAAGACTCATACTTCCTGACTTTGAAACTTACTGCAAAGCTGTAGTAACTAATACAGAATGGTATTGGCATTAAGGACAGACATATAGACCACTGGCATAGAATAGAGAGCTCAGAAATAAACTCTCACATATATGGTAAACTGATTATTGACAAAGGTGCCAAGACCATTCAATGGGAAAAAGAAAGTCTTTTCAACAAATGGTGCTGGGAAAACTGGATATCCACATGCAAAAGAAGTTGGACCCTTACCTCATATTAAATGCAAAAGTCAATTCAAAATGGATCAAAGATCTAAATTTTAGATCTAAATTTAAGAGCTCAAACTGTAAAACTCAGGGAAAAAAAATTTAAAGTCTTCATTACATTGGATTTGGCAACGACTTAAGGACTATGACACCAAAGCACAGGTAACAAAAGAAACAAATGATAAATTGGACTTGATCAAATTAATGTTTGTGCATCAAAGGATACTATCAAATTATATAAATAAATAATGGGGTAAAATATTTGCAAATAACATCTGATAGGGGATTAATATCCAGAATATATAAAGAGCTCCCACAACTCCATAACACCAAATAACCCAATTCAAAAATGGGCAAAGGACTTGAATAGACATTTCTCAAAGGAGATATGCAAATGGCTGATAAGCACATGAAAATGTGCTCAATATCATTAGTCATTAGGGAAATGCAAATCACAGCTACAATGAGATAAGATAGCATTTTATACCTACTAGGATGGGTTAAAAAAAAAAAAAGAAAACAAGTGATGACAAGGATGTAGAGAAATTGGAACTCTTGTGCATTGCTGGTGGGAATGTAAAATGGTACAGCTGCTGTTGAAAACAGTTTGTTGTTTTTTCAAAAGACTAAACATGAAACTACCATATGACCCGCAATTTCATTCCTAGGTATACATTCAAAAGAATTAAAAGCAGGGACTTGAACATATATATGTACACCAATGTTCATAGCCAAGTTATTCTCAATAGCCAAAAGGTGTAAATAACATGTGTCCTTGAGCAAAGGAATGTCTAAACAAATTGTGATATATACATACAAAGGAATATTATTCAGCCATAAAAAGAAGTGAAATTTTTATATATGCTGCAACATGGATGTATCTTGAAAAAATTATGCTAAGTGAAATTGTCCAGATACAAAACAACAATCATTTGGTGATTCATAGAGACAGAAAGTAGAATAGAGTTAAGGGGAAAGAGGAATTATTGTTTAATTGATACAAAGTTTTTGTTGGGGATGACCAAAAAGTTTTAGATATAGTGGTGATGATTACACAACATTGCAAATGTTATTTGATGCTACTGAATTACACACTTCGGAACAGTTAAAACGATAAATATTACGTTATGCATATTTTACCACTATAAAGAAAAGATCCTCAATTTCTTTGAAGTTAAGATAAACAGGTGAGAATAATGATTTTTAGAAAAAAAACTACAAATATATGTTAATTGAGAGAAAGTTTTTTTGGCAATAAATTTTAAAGGAAGTGTTTAAATTGGACCTATACAGTAAAAAATGATAAACATAATCGATAAAAATCCTTGATAGAAGTTTCATAAGTCACAGAAGTACTTTTTAAAGTTACAGTTTTTAAGGTCACTATGCTTCTCCTTACTTATTTTCATTTTGACTTTATGTCAACCTGAGAAAAAATAACCAGATATGTCCAACAGTAACTCCAGAAAATTAAACAACACAATGCTGGAAAGGTAGAATCCGTCAACTATCCAAGGCACTATAACATAAGTACAGTTGCTATACTGTTCTGAATGAATTACTGAAGTTTTAACAGAAGTATTCTTTTAAAAAGCATTTGACTGAATGACCACTGGACATCAACTCAAGGTAGAAGAGGCATATATAGGATTTCCCATCTCTGATTGTTTCCAGAATTTCATGGTGTATATAATGTAATATCCCAACTCTAGAAAGAAGACCACGTTGACCAAGAGAAAGGCTGCTTTCTTAATCTTAGTTTCTGATCCAAAATTTTCAGTGGTTTTTCACAGTCTAAAAGACAAACCCAAATTCCTTAATGCGACATTATCTGGGGCTCAAAGTATAATATTGCCAATCACTCCCCCAAGTTCTGAAATCTTCCTAGAGTCAAATTGCTTCTGTCAAGTATTCATCACAGATGTGATTCTGCTCAGATGTGTGATTATTTAATTTCTCCCACTGTATTAGACTGAATTTTTGCTCAGCACATATCCCCAGTGCTCAGCAGGAATTAATTAATTAGTTAAGACTATTAGAGCCATCTGTCTATGCATCATCCTTCCTATAAATCCCCTTCTCACCTTTCACCTCCTACCAGGCCTTCTCACCTCTAGCCTCTTACTACTCATCCCATATGAAAACCACCTTCTGATGAGTTTGCTAAAACCCAGTTACATCACATCCCTGTTCCTCAATAAGTTGTATTCAGATCTCAACTTTCTTGGTTCTCCAGATCTCAACTTTCTTGGTTCCTGCCTTATATTTTGCTCCACTCATCTGGCAAACTGGACTATTCACATTAGTCCCAAACATTCCTCCACACATTAGTTAATGCCATGCTCTCTGGCACAAGAGCCCCTGTGCTTCTCTGCCCATTAAAATAATACCCAAATTTCAAAGTTGGCCTAAATGTCACTTCTTCCAGGTAGCTTTCCTCTTATTGCCCTACCTGAAAATGAGATTCTTGTTTTTAACTTCCCTGGCATTGGAGACATACCTCTTTCAAGGCACGCATTATATGGCATGCTTACTTCTCTTAAAATTCTCTTGAAATCATGGATTGGACTGGGTTTACCTCTCTGTCTATGGCACCCTGCAGAGAGTCGATGCAGGCTCAGAGTGCTGGACAAGCTGGAGAAAAGGCCCCTGAACTGCACCAGAGAGCAGGTGAAAGATCTAAGAGAAAGTGTGAGAGCCCTCTGACCCAGGCATTCTAGGCAGATCTTCAACTAACAAGTTGATCTCAAGTCATTGTCACTGCTCATCATTTATCATTGGTGCGCTTAAAGAAATGTATCCATACCACCTCAATGGGCAAAATGGCGCTAGGAAAATGCATATTTAGCTGATACATTTGAGTTTTCACTTAAGATACAAGGATCACACACATTACACACACTTCTCTTTTTTTCATTTCTAACACACATGAATATTAAAGAGAGATACACTTTATTAGTGCTTGTTGTCACCAAAGAAAGTGGTGGGCAAAAGCAAAAACAGCAGAGATGCTCTGAGTGTCCTTATTCTAGACTTTATTGAATTTTAAAAGATTCTAAGGCTCAAACTAGTCCAGTAGAGGCCAAGACATATGCAACTAAAAATCTCATTGGGTACATATTCTATTGTGTAAGCATGGCAAGTGGTGAAAATACACCACCTTACATTCATTTGGAGGTCAATCCAGTACCATCATATGAATTCTTTAGCAATTTGGAACATTTGGGTCAGGCTGTTTATTTGCTGCATTTGAAAATAGGAAAAGAGAGGATCTGGACAGAGAAGAGATCTTGATTAGAATATGTTGGAAGTCCTTTCAAGTCCAAGTTTTGAAATTCCCATTTGAATGATTGGGAGAATAGCTTATTTTCATGATAGAGCTCTTTTCTTGGAACCAAATTCCACAGCTCAGGTACAGAGCAGAAAGAAACAGCCCAGCCCCACCCACTTTATAGCTTGGTGGTGGTGGTCTGGTCTCTGATTAGCAAAGAAGCTGAGGCAACAGGCTACAGTTATGGCAACACTTGGCTTCCTGCAGATTTCCACAGATGAAGGAAGAAAACAGGGGTGATAGTGCGCACGGGCTGCTGTGTATGGCTGTGCATGCTTTTCATTGTACAGTCTGTGCATCGAATATTGCAGCAGCCCTGGACAGAGCTGGGTAAAGGAATACTTACTCGTTTCTTCATCATCATGCATCCTCCGACCTGGAGAATGTGAAGCAAATTTTCAAGAGGTAAAAGTTTACTACATCCAAAGAACAAGTGAATAATGTTATCAGAAATTGTACCCAGATGAAGAAGAGGTGGAATTATTGTACAGTGCTCCTACTGAGTGGTGTATTAAACTGACGACATATTTTAGTCTCTTTGGTGGAAAATCATGACCCATTAGGATTTCTGCTCATAAATATTACTTCTTTTGTGCTTTTCTTTATATTTTTCTGTTTTGTTTATTTATTTACTTATTTACTTATTTATTTTTGGCTGTGTTGGGTCTTCATTGCTGCGTGCAGGCTTTCTCTAGTTGCGGCGAGCGGGGGCTACTCTTCGTTGCTGTGTGCGGGCTTCTCATTGCAGTGTCTCCTCTTGTTGCAGAGCATGGGCTCTAGGTGCGTGGGCTTCAGTAGTTGTGGCATGTGGGCTCAGCAGTTGTGGCGCACGGGCTTAGTTGCTCCGTGGCATGTGGGATCTTCCCAGACCAGGGATCAAACCCGTGTCCCCTGAATTGGCAGGCGGATTCTTAACCACTGCGCCACCAGGGAAGTCCCTTTTTGTGCTTTTTTTTAGCCTAGTTCACTATAAAATTAGACAGATGTTCAGAGAGAAAATTAAGCACTGATATCGGATTGAAGCATTTAGTGTATTTCAAATGAAATACATAGATAATCCTGCCTATTCATGTATGTCCAAGTTGAAAAACAAGTGATTTGAAGGAGTTTAGCCCCATGTTATGCTGGAGAAATTCTACAACCTAAAACAAATTCAGCTCTATTTATTCTGATTCAAACAGAAAACACTTAGGTATCTACAAATACTCATATATGTAAGGTGGTCAAGCAAGTCCTTAGGTGTATTCATCCAATGTAGAAAAAGTTCTGGAGATCACATTCATATCCAGAGACCATACATAATGTAATCCACAAGAAAGATCTTCAGCTACATACCTATTCTTCCCACCAGATATTAAATTATATCTTTATACAAACTAAAAGTTATTTTTTCATGATTTATGTAAATAAGTTAAGCATGGAAATGGTATTCAAAATATATTTATACATATGCATAATAGAAAATTTTAAATTGAAAATGGCTAATCAATTTTATAAGGAAAATTAAATATGATAAAACTAAGAATATAGTATAAGTTTTGAAGCAAAATATTGTTGTCTATACCATTTTTATTTTAGATATTTTTAGTTTTTATTGAAGTCACTATAGTTTGTCAATGACTTTCGGGAAATTAGAAAATATTTTAATATATTTACAATCACTATGCCGCCATTACTCAGGTATCTCTAAAGGGAAAGGAAATCTGTATTTTAATTCTGGGAGGAGGAATAAGACCTTGGTCAAGGCTGAAGTTGGTAATTCAGAGTTCCCCTTTTTGCATAACCGACATTTCGTAGTTCCTATTTCTGAGTGATCAGGTTATATAGATTCTCATACTTCTCCCAGTCCCTCCTTATTTCTGTCATCAACCATTTCCCCTCCCTTATTGTTTATCTTAAATTGCATGGCCTCTACCAGGCTGCTGGTCTTTCCAGTGGACCTTAGTCCCTGGGCTTCATTCTCCCCCTCCATGTCTCTCCTCACATTTCACACTGCAGGGCACAGGTGCAGATTCACACCCAGACACACCTTCGCACCACACTCACACTTCAAAAATTAAAAAAACAGGACATTAAAAAAAATTACCATTGGTATTTTACAGGCTCAAAAAAAACAGGCTTATTTTACCATTTATTTATATATTTCCTCTATGGTGAAGTTTCTATACAAATATTTTGCCAATTTCCTTACTGGATTTTTTTCTTCTATTGCTGAGCTGCAAGTCTTCTTTACATACCCTGAATATAAATCCTATGTCCAATATATGTTTTACAAGTATTTGCTT
Organism: Balaenoptera borealis; assembly: GCF_965194805.1. Lineage (NCBI taxonomy): Eukaryota > Metazoa > Chordata > Mammalia > Artiodactyla > Balaenopteridae > Balaenoptera > Balaenoptera borealis. The sequence continues at coordinate 95,691 of NW_028123734.1, read as the reverse complement.
TCAGTCTGTGACTTGTCTTTTTAATTCCTTAACAGAGTATTTTGAAGAGCAAAAGCTTTTAAATTTAACAAAATCTAGTTTATTAGTATGTTGTGTCCCATATATCAATAAAAATTTTTATGAGTCTATATAGAAACTCAGAACTACAAATATCTTCTCATAGTTTTTCTACAAGTTTTATAGTTTTAGCTCTTCCATTTAGGTCTATGATCCATTCTGAGTTTATCTTCATATATGCTTTGAGGTAAGAGTCAAAGATCATTTTATTGAATATGTATATCTAATTGCTCTAGCACCATTTATTGAAAATATGTCTTTCCCCTTTGAATCACTTTGGCACATTTGTTGAAAATCAACAGACCATCCCTTTATGTGTGGATTTAATTCTGGACTCTATTCTCTTTCAGTGATTTACATATCCATCTTTACACGTCTCATACTGACATGATTATAGTAAGTCAAAATCAGTTGGGGTAACATTCCCAACTTTGTTCTTATTTACCACAATTGTTTTGAACTAACATCTTAAAAATATTGTTTTCTTGGCTATTTTGGCCCTATTTCTGCCATATACATTTTGGAATATTCTTGCCAGCTAGGTAAGTACCACCTTTGGGATTTTTATTAGACTTGTATTTAGACACATTTGAGGAAAATTGATATTCCTTTAATAACGTTTTGGGACTTATCCAATGTTTTTCAATAAAATTTGAAAATGTTCTTCCATAAAGGACATAAACACATATTCTTTTAGATTTATTATTGGGCATTATATATTTCTGTAAACGATGTCTTCATGTTTCCTAATAATTTGTTGCTGTGATATCTAACTGCAATCGATTTTTAGGGTAATACTCTTATATCCTGCAAACATGCTAAACTGTCTTTGAAATTCAAAAATTTGTTTAGAGTTTTGTTTCCATGTTGACAACTATTTTATCTACTGCTAATAATGATTATGTTTCCTCCTTTATATTTCTTTTTTTTTTTTTTTTAAAGTATTTATTTATTTATTATTTATTTATGGCTGTGTTGGGTCTTCATTTCTGTGCGAGGGCTTTCTCTAGTTGCGGCAAGCGGGGGCCGCTCTTCATCGCGGTGCGCGGGCCTCTCATTATCGCGGCCTCTCTTGTTGCGGAGCACAGGCTCCAGACGCGCAGGCTCAGTAATTGTGGCTCACGAACCTAGTTGCTCTGCGGCATGTGGGATCTTCCCAGACCAGGGCTCGAACCCGTGTCCCCTGCATTGGCAGGTGGACTCTCAACCACTGCGCCACCAGGGAAGCCCTATATTTCTTATACATGATAGTTTCGTTTCTTGTCTTACTACCTTAGCTAGGCTTCCTAGCACAACGTTGAATAGAGCAGTGACAGTGGGCATTCTTTTCACGTTCCCAATTTTAAAAGAAATGGTTTAAACCCTTCACCTTCCAGTATGATGTTTATTTTGTTTTGTTTTTTGATTTTTGTTTTTATCAAGTTAAAATAAGTATCTTTTCATTTCTAGTCTGCTGAGGTTTATGTTGTTGTTGTTCTGGTTACTATGAAAGGATGTTAAATGGTGTCATGGGTCGTTTTCTGTAAATACTGAGATAATCAAAAGTATCATGTCTCTTTTAATCTATTAACAGTGGCTTACACTAATAATTTCTAAAAGTTTTATCATTTTTATTCCTGAGGCAATCCTTGTTTTTGTCTTTCATTGGGTGTTGATTCTTCTTGAATATTCTGCACACCACACCCCATCCTCAACATCTACTTCCAGAGAACCCAACCAGTGACAATGGTTGATTATTGCATTTTATGACAGTTTCAAGCCACCTGGTTATGACATTCTTAAATACCCCTAATCCTACTGGCTTCCAAACTTCTTGCCTGACACTCCCTCTTCTGCCACCTTATAATCTTACCTATAGGTATATCCAGGTTAAACATTACAGTTTCCACAAAATCTCTTTTTAGTGCCCCTCAACTTCCTTATGGCAATGACGTTCCACTCTGCTTGCAAAGTACTTTGTTGTGATATGTAAGTTAAATTTATGAATAAAAATCAAATAATTACCATAAATTTGCTGTCAAGGTTTTTAGAGACTAGAGAAAATAGATAGGAGAATGATTGGACATAGAAGGGAACAAAGCAAATAATGAATGAGAAATTAGGCACCTAAAGTAGAAAACAGATTTACAGACTAATCCGTGATGGCTGGTACCCAATGGCCTGTAGTGTCAAAACAAGTCATGTGGCCAAGTGAATTGGGAGAGCAGGACAAGTAGGAGTGGTGTGTTAGAACTAAGAATATGTTCACAACTACATCTCTGAGGAGGATTACCTCTCCTCCTGCCTCACTGTAGAAATGTCACTGAGTAAAAACGTAGGAGTTCATAATTCCTTTGGATGTCGGTAATTAGCATAGACACGACCTTATTTCTCCCCAGTGGTATTTCTTTAATAATCCTGATTCCATAACCTGTGTGTCATTTCTTATGGCTTAGCATGGTCCTCACTCTGGGGCTCTACACCTTAGGTTGAATTGGTTTTGCCGGATGTTTTTAAGAAGAGGAAACACGGAAGATAACATAAGAACACTAAGTGCCTTGCAGAGAGCACAAAAGGAAAAAAAGCACAGAAGAGGCAGTTGGAATGCATGACACTGCAGACCAGAGCTCTACTGTTGCTTCTTACCCTACCTTGAGACCTCTTTGACTGTAAACATTACATTTTACTGTACTGGCTGACTCTGCCATTTTCTTTAGGAATTATGAAGCAAACAACAACAAAAACTTATACAGTGTGGTCCTATCTCTTTTGTTAGTCACCTTGTCTTGCAATTCTTCCCAAACCCTATGACTAGTCATTTTGAAAGCTTTTATTATTGCCTAATGCACTGTTATATTTTTGTTGCTGTTGATTTCCTCTCCCCACTCTGTGATTTCTAGTGTTGTCTTCTAGGAATACCTATCCTTTTCACCTGGTGAAGTCACACTGCAATGTTTGGACCAAGACGTGCATGGCCTCACCTGAAATGCTTTCTCCAGCTCCCTCAAGTCAGAGCAAGTGACCACCTCTTCCAGATGTCCTTACGATTTTCTGCAGAACTTTAAGTTTTCTTTGGTACACTGTTAATGTCCATTTTCCCCAATTCGTCTTTGCTATCACCCCTCTCCACTTCAGCATGTAACATGGGGTAATGCATATGGCAGACAATAATGGGGGCTGAGTAAATCAGTAAGAAAATAAATGAATACTTAATGATACCAAAGCACACTTCCAAAATGATATATTCATTACAAATCAAAATCTCTCTTTCACATTCCTTAGTAGATAGTATTTCTTCTTGTCTATTTTAGAGAAAGAGGGTGGACTTTCCTCTTCGAAGGCATTTGATCTATCTTTTAATTTGTATCAAGGATGCAGGGTGCCTTTAGTCTTTTATTAGCATAGTATTACCTTGTCATCAACAATAATTCAATTTCAGCTTTCCTGATTCCATAAGAAATATTATTCCAAAGTATTACCGTGTCGTCAACAATAACTCAATTTCAGCTTTTAGTAGAAAAGCTGAAATTGAGTTATTGTTGACGACACGGTAATACTATTCTAAAGTCTTAAAGAAATGTAAGTGTAACACAAGCTGGAACTTGGTGAGAACACGGAAATAGCTATGGATATATAAACAATCAAGCAAGCAAACAAAGCCCTAATACGGATTTGATAGCTTGGCAAAAAGTTGTGGTGTGCATCGTATAGTCACGTGATACAGATAGAAAAGCCCTGAATTCCTTAACTTGAGATATCTGGTTTTCCTTAATTAACAATAATCTTTTGATGTTCGGACTACCTGCCCTTTGTTACAAAACTTCTATATAACCTGGCTCCCCGCCTTGCCTCCTCGGAGCAGCTTCTCAGAGCTATCTGAACTGCTGTCTCTCGGTCTGCAGTCCTCATTTTGCCCCAAATAAAACTTAACTCGAAAAAAAAAAGAGCCAGGGGACACATTCATTGGAAGCCATGTAATCCTTTTTTTGTTCTAGAGAAACAGAAAACTTTATTGTACATATACGAAAGTGTTATTTAGTTGTATTATCGAAGTCACAGAATTCTTAAGCATTTATTCTGGAATTATCAAGTTGCTTTGTTCAATTTTCATATTATATTTTCTATCTTTATAATATGTTAATTTTAAGATATTCACACTCTGCTTTAAAGTCTGCCTATGGTATACTTGACCCCATAGGGTTCTGTTATTGTTGTTAAAAATCACACAAATATGAAAAAACTTATTGAAAGAAAAAGTAAAATATTTATGTGGGTGGATATATATACATATACATGTACATGTACATGTTTATATGTATAGATGTGTGTGTGCATTTTAGATCTCTGTGTATGTATGAATTTTCCAAAGTTCTAAAGGCAACAGAGAAGGCATCCAGTTGCTCTGACTGAGAGAGCTGGAGAAGGTATCTCAGGCAATGTGACACTTGCATTGATGATAAACAATGCAGTTGGGAATTACCCAGATGCAACATACATAAAGTGCCTAATATCTATTTTTTATTGCATGAAAATAATAAGCATCCCATGAATCAAGAACCATCAATAAACATAAATGACATGAATTCACAGCAGAAGTAAACAAATACTGCAGATCTACCATGAGTGAGGCTCCGTACTGATCCCGATTAAAAACACCGAACACAAACATTAAAAGGAAACGTGAAAGGCATTGGCTTGATGTTCCATCTAAAGCTTATATTCAATACAACATCTATGACTCCTGGAGGAAAAGAAAAAGCCTTTTCTTAAATTCATACAATAAGGAATACACTATCTCCCTTTTGGACTGATCTAATTGTTACAAAACAAGAACTATTGTGATGAAATTTGCTTCCAAAAATTATGCAATTTTCAAGATTGGCCCTAATTTTATTTTCTATTCTGCATTTTAAACACATGCACTTCCTTAAATTAATAATCACTTGACTTTGTTTCTAGATAGTCTACCATGTGGGTCACTTTATTTTAGAAATATTCAATGTCTCTCTTAAAATGCAGAGTGGATGACTGAGCAAAGTAGTAGATAGGATCTCTTTCTACACAACTTTTTGACATTCTTCTACTTGTCTTTCCCCACTAATAGATTTTCTTATATTTTGATAACATATTTATGACAAACACAGAGTGGTATATTTTCATTTTAAAGGGTCATTTTCTGTATAGGTCCCTAGAAGTTTTGGAAGTCCATTGAAAGCCAGTAAATGAAGAAAAAAGTGTAAGTTAAAATTTTTTGTGTGTGATCAAACGTCAATTCATTTGATGTCATTATTATAAAGTATCATTAACACTTTACAAAAAATTCAAAGTACCCAAAGGGCCTACAATGCCTCAGGCTTCTTTGAGACACTTAAAAGAGAACATATATAAGTAAAAGTCAAAAGAAAGATGCTCCTTAGGAGAATTCAGTGATCACACGGCTGTATTTGTGATTTAAACATCTTACCATGACCTTCAGGAGACATAGTGGGAGTCTTTACAGCTCAAAACCAAGTTCCTGAAAGGGCAGCTCCCATGGAGTGTAACGTGCATGTCTGCATAATCATTGATTACCTTTGGGAATGAAAGCCATAAAGAATATTTAAAACTGCCTGAGGAATTAAAAAGCAGGAAGTTCTAATCTTTGGGTACAGTATACATGTGTTTCTTTTCTCTTTTTGCTCAACAAAAGTCTTAGAGTTCATTGGAACCATTTGCATAAACATAATTATAAACTGGAGTATCATCAGCAAAAAACAGGTTTTAGGAGAGTCATGTTACTCAGACTGGAAGCCTGTGGTAAATGTATATATGTGTGTATGTACATACTTATTTTTGGTAACCAAATCAAATCTCCCTTCTCGTTAAAGTCTATCCTTTGTGGAGCCCTCCTACACTGTTGGTAGGAATGTAACTTGGTACAGCCACTATGGAGAACAGTATGGAGGTTCCTTAAGAAACTAAAAATAGAGCTACCATATGATCCAGCAATCCCACTCCTGGGCGTATATCCAGAGGAAAACATGGTTTGAAAGGATACATGCTCCAAAATGTTCACTGCAGCACTATTTACAATAGCCAAAACATGGAAGTAACCTGTATGTCCAACAACAGATGAATGGATAAAGAAGATGTGGTACATATATACAATGGAATATTACTCAGGCATTAAAAGGAACAAAATAGTGTCATTTGCAGCAATATGGATGGGTCTGGAGATTATCATCCTAAGTGAAGTAAGTCAGACAAAAAGACAAAGATCATATGATATCGCTTATATGCAGAATCTAAAAAAAAAAAAAATGATACAAATGAACTTATTTACCAAATAGAAACAGACTCACAGACTTAGAGAGCAAACTATGGTTACCAGTGGGGGAAGTGTGGTGGGGGGGTCAGACTGGGAATTTGGGATTGACATGTACACACTACTATATTTAAAATAGAAAACCAACAAGGACCTACTGTACAGCACAGGGAATTCTGCTCAATATTCTGTAATAACCTAAACGGGAAAAGAATTTGAAAAAGAATAGATACATGTATATGTATAACTGAATCACTTTGTGGTACACCTGAAACTAACACAATATTGTTAATCAACTATACTCCAATATAAAATAAAAATTAAAATAAAGTTTACCCTTTGTAAGATGAAAGCAACCTCTCTGCCGCTCAATGTAGTGAAAATAATTGGTGTTGGTATAGTCTTGTCTCAAACAATATTGTGGATTGGCTGTTTCTTTTGATGAAAACCATACATCCATATTTCAACTCAGTTCAGTTTGACTCCAAAGCCAAGAAAAAAAAAAAATCACAGTATGCAGGCAAAACAACATTAATGAAAGATTTAACAGCATCTTTGAAGAAAAAAATGGGTTGCGATAGAGGAATGGTGAGGATCAGAACACGGTCCTGATCTTCCTCAGTCATGACATGCAGAGAAAGGAGGGCTGCCAGACTGATCCACATGTGCTTCCCTGTGGTATCAGCAAAATTTGTGGTAATGGGGAGCCGTCCTCTTTACCACCAAGCTTCTTTCTGAAGTACAAACATCATAGGTCAGAAGACAGACACTCAGTGCCAAAAGGGAACCTGAAAGAAAGCAGGAGTGCAATGCAAAGAGGCATGAAGAAGGTAGAGCAGTGGTTCCCAAGGGTTGTGGAGGACTGAACCCCATGGGTCATTTGGAAAAGTAATGAAATTATGTGTGTTTGGCCCAGTGATAGGCACTGAGTGGGAAAGGGTCAGGGATACTGCACAGCCTGTCACACAGGCAATTATCACAGTCAACTTCTGATTGTCCACATATACATTCATATGGGTGAAAACACTGTGTTTACATATGTTGTGACTGTCCCAGCCTTTTGATAAAGATCCTCTTGTCTAGAAATACCTGAGGCACTCACCTGGGTCCATACTGCTCATAACAAGCCCCAAAGACAGTTCCCCCACTCAGGCCACTGCTGTGGCTAGACTGGCCCTTGTAGTTCTTGTTATGATTGCAGGACACATCTTAGCAAAAACCATCAGGGAATTTTGAGAAATAATATTTATTACTCACAGGTCCTGAAGGATACACAGCATGCCTGAGGGCCACACAGCAAGGTAGTGGGTTGAGAAGGCGAGAGTGGGGACCTGGGGCTCTGCATTTATTAGGGTCAGAGGGTGGGATATCTAGAATTTTGCAGGTTCACTCCTTATTAGCTAATTTAAAGCATAAGAGTGGGAATTAGGGCACAGGGAGGAAGAGATGGGATCACTCAAGTGGTCAGTTATCTAGGTTATGCAGGGCTATCTGAAAGGGGAAATTCATGAGTGAGGGCAGCCTAATTCCTTATCTGGTTGTTTTGCTGGTAGCTGTGTCATACAGCTGGCAATATGTTTCTTCAAGAAGGATGTCTTTTGAAATGGATGCCTTGGCAATCAAAAGCTTAATGTCAGGCCCTTACACTACAGCAAGAATCTAGTACCAACTCTGTTTTGTGTATTTATAAATGATTTTTACACGTGTATAATGTATGTAGAAATTTCCAGGAATGCAACTGCCACTTATATCAAATGATAATTCTTTATTTGTTTGAAATTTATCAACGGTTGTTTGCATTTTGGAAAAATTACTTCACCGGTGACCCTGAGATATTTAAGCCAAGACCCCTGCATCATTCTGCACTCAACACCACATTCATAGTTATTCCCCTTAGAGATGAATGCATCTGACCACTGCATGATGTCTTTAACATACTTATGGCTGAGCATATTTTATTGAAAATTATATATTTTAATTTTTCATTTAGACACTACAAATACTTACATAAATACACATATGAGGGGTGTGTGTGTGTGTGTGTGTGTGAGAGAGAGAGAGAGACAGAGACAGAGAGAGAGAGAGACAGAGACAGAGACAGAGAGACAGAGAGAGAAATGGTAAAAGGTAAAAAAAGGTGTGGTGTGCCAGTTATCAATTTAATGATTCTCTACTATAAATTTTTATTTAATTGCCTAATCCGAGACAAGGTAGTTGGACATTTTAAATGTTCCCCTTGCCAGCTGGCTTGATGTTAAGTTTTGTCAGGAGAATGCTCTGGAGAGACACTGCAGGGATAAGAAGTTTTCCTTCATGGTTCCTTATGCTCATTCACCAGCCTCTTGGAGAGTATGATTTTTTCTTTACTATTGACTATACAGTTTTCTCCAGTGCTCCATGCCTCAGGGTGTGGCTTACACAGCACTTTTTCTCCAACTCTTGATTCAGGCAACAGCAGAAGAGCAGGGAGCCCCAGCGAGCAAAGGACTGCCCCAGCCCAGGTCATGCCTCCCCAGCACCCACTTCTCGACTAGGTAAGCCACACCAAGCTGGTGTAAGCTTGATCTTCATTCCGCACAGTGGACCAGAACCACCCTGGCCTGGGCCATACATGTAAGTATGCTTGGTTTCTGCAGACCAAGGCCAATCCAACTCCAAGTTCCAAAAGTGTCTACGGTAGTGCCCCAACTCCCTCTGCATGCCTGCCTACAAGCTTCTGCTCATGTGTGTCCCACCCAGAGTGTTATTCTTGCTTTTTCAGTGACTATGGACCAGCTCTAGCTTGGGCAATTCAGTAAACTTCTCTCCAGTGGTGGTCTGTAACCACATCTTATTCAACAAAGTCCAAATTCCCCTTCCAAGTTTGGCCTGCCTTGGGTCCTCTTCCTAAGCCCTAAGGTACCCTTTAGAGTTCTCCTTCCATTTCTAGAGTTATTTTCCTATCATAGTATAATAATTCCTTATATTTCCCCTGTTTACACCTGTGTAGTTTCTGTCTCCTGATTGGGTCCAACTTGATAGTGAGAGTGGTGTTAGAAGATAAACCATAAAGATGGGTTTGGGAGTTAGTTTGCTCATGCTTTTGGGCTTGGCATGGTGCTGAGCTCCTGCCTAATGGAACATGAGATGCTAGTAATCCATGGCATGCAATGACATACAATTTAATTAATCCACACTAACCACCCATGGTTAATTGTGATGATGCACCAACTGAAACATGTGCTTTGGGAGCCCAAGTGACTGTTGCCCTTGACCATTACAGCAGTGATGATGACTGTGGTGTGGGATGAATTAATTCGAGTATAATTATTTATATATTAAAAAGAACAAGCTCAGGTGTTTTAATTCTCAGCTCAGATGGTCTGAGAACCAGATGGCTTCCACGTCATCCCTAAAGAAACATCTCCTATTTCTTGTAGCCACAAGACTGATACTGCTGAAAATTAAACACAAAATTTAATTGTGTGCTGAATCACATAATAGTTTAATTCATAGCCTCACTGTGAAGTCCCCCCAAAGAGTAGTGAGACTTATTCCTGATCTTACAGGGAAAATAATCAGTCATTAAGTATGATGCTATCTGTAGAGATTTTTATAGATGTTCTTTATCAGGTTGAGGATGTTAGTTTCCTAAGAGACTGGGTATTGATTATTCTCCAATGATTGTTCTGCATCAATTGATAGGATCATACTGTCTTTCTTCTTTGTACTGTTTCCATAGTAGATTACGCTGATTGATTTTAAAATACAAAACTAGCTTTGCATTACTGGAATAAAGCTAACTTATTAGACTTAATAGGGTCAAGTTAAATCCCAGAACTGATATAAACCATAGAAGATTCTATAAAGACAAATCAAAAGCACTGAAGAAGAATTTGAAATAAAAAAAAAAAAAAAAACAATGCAAACAGCACAAGGATTCTGTGAAGGAAGTAGAATTAAAATTCTGGGGTTTCTGAGTCGGACCTAGGCCAAATCCAGGTGGTTTTGGGACACAGTTTGGAAAAAAAAAATGCTCAGAGTCTGAAAGCTCATGAAGCAAAGCTGCTAAACAAGGACCAGGATCCAGGGGGATGTCCCCACACCTCCAGAGGCAGCGAGCAGGCAGCAGCTCAAAGGGGCTCAGCAGCCATGTGGCTGACAGGGTTCTTGGTGCTCCAACCGGGTGTCAGGGTAGTGCCTCTGGGGTGGGAGAGCCGAGTTCAGGACATTGGTCCACCAAAGACCTCCCAGCTCCACATAACATCAAACAGCGAAAGGTCTCCAGAGAGCTCCGTCTCAACGCTAAGACCCAGCTCCACTCAATGACCAGCAAGCTACAGTGTTGGACACCCTATGCCAAACAACTAGCAAGACAGGAACACAACCCCACCCATTAGGAGAGAGGCTGCCTAAAATCATAATAAGGACATAGACATGCCAAAACACACCATCGGACGTGGTCCTGCCCACCAGAAAGACAAGATCCAGCCTCATCCACCAGAACACAGGCACTAGTCCCCTCCACCAGGAATCCTACACAACCCACTGAACCAACCTTAGCCAACGGGGGCAGACACCAACAACAAGGGGAACTACGAACCTGCAGCCTGCAAAAAGGAGAGCCCAAACACAGTAAGTTAAGCAAAATGAGAAGACACAGAAACACATAGAAGTTGAAGGAGCAAAGTAAAAACCCACCCGACCAAACAAATGAAGAGGAAATAGGCAGTCGACCTGAAAAATAATTCAGAGTAATGATAGTAAAGATGATCCAAACTCTGGGAAACAGAATGGAGAAAATACAGGAAATGTTTAACAAGGACCTAGAAGAACTAAAGAGCAAACAAACAATGATTAACAACACAATAAATGAAATGAAAAATTCCCTAGAAGGAATCAATGGCAGAAAACAGATAAGTGACCTGGAAGATAAAATAGTGGAAATAACTACCACAGGGCAGATTAACATAAAAAGAATGGAAAGAATTGAGGACACTCTTAGAGACCTCTGGGACAACATTAAACGCACCAACATTCGAATTATAAGGGTCCCAGAAGAAGAAGAGAAAAAGAAAGGGGCTGAGAAAATATTTGAAGAGATTATAGTTGAAAACTTCCCTAATGTGGGAAAGGAAATAGTTAATCAAGTCCAGGAAGTGCAGAGAGTCCCATACAGGATAAATCCAAGGAGAAACAGGCCAAGACACATATTAATCAAACTATCAAAAATTAAATACAAAGAAAAAATATTAAAAGCAGCAAGAGAAAAACAAAAAATAACATACAAGGGAATCCCCATAAGGTTAACAGCTGCTCTTTCAGCAGAAACTCTGCAAGCAAGAAGGCAGTGGCAGGAGATATTTAAAGTGACAAAAGGGAAAAACCTACAACCAAGATTACTCTACACAGCAAGGATCTCATTCAGATTCGACAGAGAAATTAAAACCTTTACAGACAAGCAAAAGCTAAGAGAATTCAGCACCACCATACCAGCTTTACAACAAATGCTAAAGGGACTTCTCTAGGCAGGAAACACCAGAGAAGGAAAAGAACTACAATAACAAACCCAAAACAATTAAGAAAATGGTAATAAGAACATACATATCGATAACTACCTTAAATGTAAATGGATTAAATGCTCCAACCAAAAGACATAGACTGGCTGAATGGATACAAAAACAAGACCTGTTTATATGCTGTCTGAAGCGATCCACTTCAGACCTAGGGACACATATGGACTGAAAGTGGGGGGATGGAAAAAGATATTCCATACAAATGGAAATCAAAAGAAAGCTGGAGTAGCAAGTCTCATATCAGACAAAATAGACTTTAAAATAAAGATGATTACAAGAGACAAAGAAGAACACTACATAATGATCAAGGGATCAACCCAAGAAGAAGATATAACAATTGTAAATATTTATGCACCCAACATAGGAGCACCACAATACATAAGGCAAATGCTAACAGCCATAAAAGGGAAAATCAACAGTAGCACAATCATAGTAGGGGACTTTAACACCCCACTTTCACCAATGGACAGATCATCCTAAATGAAAATAAATAAGGAAACACAAGCTTTAAATGATACATTAAACAAGATGGACTTAATTGATATTTATAGGACATTTCGTCAAAAACAACACAATGCACCTTCTTCTCAAGTGCTCATGGAACATTCTCCAGGATAGATCATACCTTGGGTCACAAATTAAGGCTTGGTAAATTTAAGAAAATTGAAATCAACAAGTATCTTTTCCGACCACAGTGCTATGAGACTAGATATCAATGACAAGAAAAGATCTGCAAAAAATACAAACACATGGAGGCTAAACAATACACTACTAAATAACCAAGAGATCACTGAAGAAATCAAAAAATACCTAGAAACAAATGACAATGAAAACACGATGACCCAAACGTATGGGATGCAGCAAAAGCAGTTCTAAGAGGGAACTTTATAGCAATACAATCCTACCTCAAGAAACAAGAAACACCTCAAATAAACAACCTAACCTTACACCTAAAGCAATTAGAGAAAGAACAAAAAAAACCCAAAGTTAGCAGAAGGAAAGAAATCGTAAACATCAGATCAGAAATAAAAGAAAAAGAAATGAAGGAAACAGAGCAAAGATCAATAAAAGTAAAAGCTGTTTCTTTGAGAAGACAAACAAATTGATAAACCATTAGCCAGACTCATCAAGAAAAAAAGGGAGAAGACTCAAATCAATAGAATTAGAAATGAAAAAGGAGAAGTAACAACTGAGACTACAGAAATACAAAGGATCATGAGAGATTACTACAAGCAACTATACGGCAGTAAAATGGACAACCAGGAAGAAATGGACAAATTCTTAGAAAAGCACAACCTTCCGAGACTGAACCAGGAAGAAATAGAAAATATGAACAGACCAGTCACAAGCACTGAAATTGAGACTGTGATTAAAACTCTTCCAACAAACAAATGGCCAGGACCAGATGGCTTCACAGGCGAATTCTATCAAACATTTAGAGAAGAGCTAAACCCTATCCTTCTCAAACTCTTCCAAAATATAGCAGAGGCAGGAACACTCCCAAACTCATTCTATGAGGCCACAATCACCCTGATATAAAACCAGACAAAGATGTCACAAAGAAAGAAAACTACAGGCCAATATTACTGATGAACATAGATGCAAAAATCCTCAACAAAATACTAGCAAACAGAATCCAACAGCACATTAAAAGGATCATACACCATGATCAAGTGGAGTTTATCCCGGGAATGCAAGGATTCTTCAATATATGCAAATCAATCAATGTGATAAACCATATTAACTAATTGAAGGAGAAAAAATATGATCATCTCAATAGATGCAGAAAAAGCTTTCAACAAAATTCAACACCCATTTATGATAAAAACCCTCCAGAAAGTAGGCATAGAGGGAACTTACCACAACATAATAAAGGCCATATATAACAAACCCACAGCCAACCGCGTTCTCAATGGTGAAAAACTGAAACCATTTCTCCAAGATCAGGAACAAGACAAGGGTGTCCACTCTCACCACTATTATTCAACATAGTTTTGGAAATTTTAGCAACAGCAATCAGAGAAGAAAAAGTAATAAAAGGTATCCAAAGAGGAAAAGAAGAAGTAAAGCTGTCACTGTTGGCAGATGTCATGATACTATACATAGAGGATCCTAAAGATGCTACCAAAAACTACTAGAGCTAATCAATGAATTTGGTAAAGTAGCAGGATAGAAACTTAATGCACACAAATCTCTTGCATTTCTATACACTAATGATGAAAAATCTGAAAGAGAAATTAAGGAAACACTCTCGTTTACCGCTGCAACAAAAAGAATAAAATACCTAGGAATAAACCTACCTAAGGAGACAAAAGACCTGTATGCAGAAAACTATAAGACACTGATGACAGAAAATTAAAGATGATACAAACAGATGGAGAGATATACCATGTTCTTGGATTGAGAGAATCAACATTATGAAAATGACTATATTACCCAAAGCAATCTAGAGATTCAATGTAATCCCTATCAAACTACCAATAGCATTTTTCACAGGACTAGAACAAAAAATTTCACAATTTGTATGGAAACACAAAAGACCCCGAATAGCCAAAGCAATCTTGAGAAAGAAAAACGGAGCTGGAGGAATCAGGCTCCAATCATGCTCCCAGACTTCAGACTATATTACAAAGCTACAGTAATCAAGAACATATGGTACTGGCACAAAAACAGAAATATAGATCAATGGAACAGGATAGAAAGCCCAAAGATAAACCCACTCACATATGGTCATCTTATTTTTGATAAAGGAGGCAAGAATATACAATAGAGAAAAGACAGCCTCTTCAGTAAGTGGAGCTGGGAAAACGGGACAGCTACATGTAAAAGAATAAATTAGAACACTCCCTAACACCATATACAAAAATAAACTCAAAATGGATTAAAGACCTAAATGTAAGGCCAGACACTATAAAACTCTTAGAGGAAAACATAGGCGGAACACTCTATGACATAAATCACAGCAAGATCCTTTTTGACCCACCTCCTAGAGAAATGGAAATAAAAACAAAAATAAGCAAATGGGACCCAATGAAACTTCAAAGCTTTTGCACAGCAATGGAAACCATAAACAAGACAAAAAGACAACGCTCAGAATGGGAGAAAATATTTGCAAACGAAGCAACTGACAAAGGATTAATCTCCAAAATATACAAGCAGTTCATGCAGCTCAATATCAAAAAACCAAAGAACCCAATCCAAAAATGGGCAGAAGACCTAAACAGACATTTCTCCAAAGAAGATGTACAGATTGCCAACAAACACAGGAAAGAATGCTCAACATCACTAATCATTAGAGAAATGCAAATCAAAGCTACAATGAGGTATCACCTCACACCAGTCAGAATGGCCATCATCAAAAAATCTACAAACAAGAAATGCTGGAAAGGGTGTGGAGAAAGGGGAACCCTCTTGCACTGTTGGTGGGAATGTAAATTGATACAGCCGCTATGGAGAACAGTATGGAGGTTCCTTAGAAAACTAAAAATAGAACTACCATATGATCCAGCAATCCCACTACTGGCATATACCCTGAGAGAACCATAAGTCAAAAAGAGTCATGTACCACAATGTTCATTGCAGCTCTATTTACAATATCCAGGACATGGAAGCAACCTAAGTGTCCATCGACAGATGAATGGATAAAGAAGATGTGGCACATATATACAATGGAATATTACTCAGCCAAAAAAAGAAATGGAGTTATTTGTAGTGAGGTGGATGGACCTAGAGTCTGTCATACACAGTGAAGTAAGTCAGAAAGAGAAAAACAAATACCATATGCTAACACATATATATGGAATCTAAAAAAAAAAAAAAAAAAGTTCCGAAGAACCTAGAGGCAGGACAGGAATAAAGACGCAGACGTAGAGAATGGACTTGACGACACAGGGAGGCGGAAGGGTAAGCTGGGACGAAGTGAGAGAGTGGCATGGACTTATATATACTACCAAATGTAAAATAGATAGCTAGTGGGAAGCAGCTGCATAGCACAGGGAGATCAGCTCGATGCTTTGTGACCACCTAGAGGGGTGGGATAGGGAGGGTGGGAGGGAGACACAAGAGGGAGGAGATATGGGGATATATGTATATGTATAGCTGATTCACTTTGTTATAAAGCAGAAACTAACACACCATTGTAAAGCAATTATACTCCAATAAAGATGTTAAAAAAATTAAAAAATAAAAGAATCTGAACAAATAGTTAAAAAAATAAATAAAATAAAATTCTGCCACAAGAAAACTGAAACAATAAGAATTTGTGAAAATGTAAAACATGAATGAGACAATGGACTAAATATGTCAGAATAAGAAATGAAGGTCTAGAGATAATCACAAAGAAATAAAATCAAATTAAAAAGAACAAGTAAATTCAAAATAAAATTTATAGTCAATAAAATGAAAAACTCAATTGACATTCAAAGAATAAAATTAAAATAACTGAAGCAGGTCTGGTGAAGAAAGGGTTAAGAAATTTAGCCAAGAACTAAACCTACATAAAATAATTAAGTAGGAATTTTAGGACTTACAAATGTAATAACTGAAATTAGGAGCTTAGTGGATAGGTTAAATGAATAGATCAGACAGAATTTGAATCTAGTGGACACATCTAGGAAGAAAACTGTGTCCAATTCTTCAGAATACATATTCTTTTCATATATGTACATAGAACATATGTGAAAATTGCCAAATGCTGTTCCATAAATCAAGCCTCCACAATTTCAAAGGAATGAAATCATGGAGTACTTTCTATGACCACAGTGGAATTAAGTTAGAAATCAATAATAATCAATAAATAATAATCCAAGTGGGAACTAAAAACATTTTTATGTTAGAAAATTGTGAAACAGCAATCTAAATAATCCAATGGTCAAAGAATAAAACGCAAGAGATATTTTAAATATTATGAGCTGAATGATAATGAAATAATGGAAAATCAAGACTTGTGGGATGGGGCTTCCCTGGTGGCGCAGTGGTTGAGGATCTGCCTGCCAATGCAGGGGACACGGGTTCCAGCCCTGGTCTAGGAAGATCCCACATGCTGTGGAGCAACTAGGCCCATGAGCCACAGCTACTGAGCCTGCGCGTCTGGAGCCTGTGCTCCGCAACAAGAGAGGCCGCGATAGTGAGAAGCCCGCGCACCGCGATGAAGAGTGGCCCTCGCTTGCCGCAACTAGAGGAGGCCCTCGCACAGAAACGAAGACCCAACACAGCCATAAATAAATAAATTATTTTTTAAAAAAAGACTTGTGGGATGGCTTAGAGGGACATTTTTAATAGCTTTAAATGTGCATATCTGAAAAGAATTTCTTAAAAACAATAATCTAAGCATCCATCTGTGTAAGCAAGAAAAAGAACAGCTAAAGCAAAAGAAAGAAGGAAAAAATAAAGATGAGAGCAGAAATCAATGAAGAAGAAACATACATAGTTTTAACATTGCTAAAACTAGTCCTTAGAAAGACTATAAAATTAATAAACCCAGTGGCATTTGGTAAATTTTTCTTATAATCTGGAAACCTTCTATCAAGGGACATTTTGAATCTGGATCTGAAAGAAGATCTTCCCACCCTCCACACCCCGTCATATATAGGGCTCACAAAACTCTGTGCTGTCCCTCATTTCACGTTTTTTCCATTCCAGAGCATTTGTTTTAGAATGCAGTTAATAATGGAAAAAATGAAGCTGCAACTAATTATTTCTGGGTTTATAAAAATGTGAGTTAGAATGTTTCATCCATTCAAAATAGCCAGTTGTGAGATTAAAAACCTAATTCATTCATTTAATGCTTTTCAGCAGACATCACAAGACTGAAGACATTCTCATAGCTCAAAACCTATGTCCAGGACATTTTTTCTTGGTTCTGATTTCAGCAGCTATGGAGTAAAAACTCTTTTATCTCCAGGGATTGTGTCACTTAACATAAAGCCTCCAACAATAACAACAAAAAGAAGTAAAAGAAAACATGAATTCAGCATACTAATAGTGATCATAGGTATGAAGATATATATTTTCCAAACCTGATAACTGTAATAACTGTTCAAGTTACTATGTTTTTAGAATAAAAAATTACCTTTCTGAAGCCACTTGACTGATATAAGAACAAGAAAAAAATGACATCCACGTTAACAGGAGCTGTCAACAAATGGATTAGTCAAATGTACAAACTAGATCATTCGTTTTGTAACTTTATGTCTTCCAAGCAACATGGTGCAGAAAGTTGAGGTTATAGTGTTCAGAAAATATAACAAACATGAAAACTTTGATCCTGTGGTCGCTGTCACATGCGTCACATTTGTGACATTTGAATGTATATGCCACAAAAGAATTACACACACACATATCCACACACATACACACCCACTTACACACAAATACTCACATATGTACACATGTATATACACATGTAAACACAAAAACAAACAGAAACGTACACATAGATATATACACACATACATTTCCACTTACACACATAAACACCTACTTATACACATGAACATATTTATACATATGCACACCTACTTACACACACATACACCCATGCGTGCATACACATACTACACACACATACCCTACCACACATACACACACACTACAGGGTGTGTGTATAGATGTCCAAAAAATAATTTTTAAGATTGGGGTTTTGAAAATATGGAAACATCCCAATAAATGCTGCATTAAAACCAAGTCAAATATGTAAATGCTCATTTGGACAACAGAACCTTTAGCAAAAGAAATGTCCTTGAAAATATTGTGATTATTATGAGCTGGAGTACAAATGTACCCTATAATATAAAGCTCAAATATTCTCATTTGTAGAGCTGTTCCATTTCATCCTATCATCTTTTCTTATTCTGTCTCTGCCCCAGTTCTCTCTTCTCCCCCCACGATGTTTCATCCCTGACTTGAAAGCAGCAGAAGTTTAATGCTGAAAGTAACCAGCATTTTACAGGCTGATTGCCATTGCTGGGCTATTAGTAGAAATAAAAATGGCTTAATAAACTCTAGCATTCCACTCTAGTTAATGTCATTCCAGGTGTAGAGAGAAAGAAAGAATTCTATGTCTTCATTGTAATGATATTAAAACAAACTACTGTGTATTAAATCATGCTTGGAAATGAGCAGACACTGCAGCTAGAAGCAAGCTCAAGAAACCATGGGAAACTATTTTGACTACTGCATCCAGTTTCCTTTTGAGGGAGAAGGCTCTGTATAAGGAAATGAGCTGCCTCAGAGCCCCATCTTGACTTACACAAAGACCATCACTGACTTGCTGTGATTCTCAACCACTCAGTGGAAGAAACAGGGGCAGCATGGGGAGGAGATGCAGAGGAGCACGAGGATGGACCACCGGGCAAGCAGCGATCAGAAGAAAAAGCTTATTTCTCTAATATGCAGCAATTCCTAGTCATTTGTGTTCTAGGCTTGCTCCACCATAAGAACTGAAACACTGCCAGGAAATGCACAATATTAGATTCCTTGAGAGAAACTTCCTTGGGCCTGGACACATGTGCACTGTCTTGGGTCATTTTACATTTATCCACAGAGCTCACAGCAGAAGATTGAATAGTTAAAAGATACAACTAATCTTATTTTTCACTTAAAGATTCTTAAATTCTACCAGTGCAGCGTGGCTAATAAATTGGGAAAACAAATCTAACTTTAAAGCAGTGCAATCCTCTATAATAATTTGAAAAATCAAAACTCTTTCCTCTCTGGAATTTTAAATAGATGATAGACTCAAAACCATTTAAAAATATGTTATGTTATGGAAATTGACAAATAATTGATTATCAGCTTAAATTGAAATAACAGTCTGCTCTAAATCCAGGACTAAGTACAGATGAAAAGCTTAACTTTGGGGCCTTATTTTTGGACATTGAATTAAGACAGACCAGGAGCAGCAGGCGTGTGGTGTAGGGAAAGGTGGAAGGGAGGCATAAATACTGGGAGTGCAGAGGAGGAAAAGTCGACACCTGTTTCACCCTCCCCCTCTATTTCTACTCCAATGTTCCTGGCTCGGGTACTACCATCTTTCACCCAAATGACTCATGGATCCCACAGCTGCCTCCTTAGCTGATGTTTTGTTCCATTGCTTTCATGTACAACAAAGTAGTGGATACGCTCTGCTTTATGTAACCTTTTTGTATTTTCGGCAGTCCTCGGTGCAAATCTGTTTTATTAAAAACTCTGAATAAACGTGGAATTCAGTAACTGCCCAAATTCTAGAAGGAAGTAAAAAAAAGATGTAGGAGGGATGATTCATAGTTCAAGTTGTTTTTTAAACATAATTTCTATAAACTCTGTACATACTGGAAAAAATAGAATCAACGCCTTAATCCTTTGTTAGTGTCTGGCTGTGTCCATTAAGGACCGTGCATAAGCACAGACACATATGTTACCCAGCTGTCCGCTTTGTGGGCGTCACAGGTCTCCTATGTCTACGTGCCATCATCCAGGGAGAAACAGGATCACGCCATTTCAGAGAGGCCTTAAGGCTGTTGAGCACCCTTTCCTCTGACAGCTCAGGATTGGTAGTGAGTGGTCAGAAAGAAGTGTTCATTGAATAAGTTTTTTAAGGACTGGATTAAATGTCTTACAACAACAACAATACACATTTGGGGCATAAAAGAAATAGCTCAAAACATTAAACATGCTAATATTGGAAAATATTAGCATTTCCAATCACTGCTAAATTATCCTGATTCAGCTTCCCAGTGACAGTCCTATTTCCTTCACTTTTTTGCTGGATCATATGGTAGTTTTATTTTTAAATTTTCGAGGAACCTCCATACTGTTTCCCATTATGGCTGTACCAAATTACATTCCCACCAACAGTGTACAAGGCTTTTCTTTTCTCCACACCCTTGCCTTTTTGGAACTTTAAGGTAATCCAAAAACATTATCCCTGCATTGTATGTATGCAGTTAAGGTAGAAGCACCAGGGAATGGAGAGAGCAACAATCTCCTTAAGTCAGTGTTTGCATCTGAAAAAACACGAGGGGATTTACGCCTGCCATTATTTTTTAAAAGGGCAGTAGAATGCTGATCACACACAGGTGGGATGCTTAAAGGAAATCCTGCATGTGGACTAAAAAGGAAGAGGCTCGGCCTGGCCCTTGCATGGAATATTCTACCTATTCTTTTTTTTTAAATTTTTATTGGAGTCTAGTTGAGTTACAATGTTGTGTTAGTTTCAGGTGTACAGCAAAGGAAATAAGTTATATATATACATATATCCACTCTTTCTTAGATTCTTTTCCCATATAGGCCATTACAGACTATTGAGTAGAGTTCTCCGTGCAATACAGTAAGTTCTTATTAGTTATCTATTTTATATATAGTAGTGTGTATATGTCAATCCCAATCTCTCAAATTACCCCTCCCCCCCCTTTTCCCCCCTGGTAACCATAAGTTTGTTTTCTACATCTGTGACTCTATTTCTGTTTTGTAAATAAGTTCATTTGTACCATTTTTTTAAATTCCACATATATCATATGATATTTGTCTTCCTCTGACTTACTTCACTCAGTAGAACAATCTCTAGGTCCATCCATGTTGCTGCAAATGGCATTATTCTTTTTTATGGCCGAGTAATATTCCATTGTGTGTGTGTGTGTGTGTGTGTGTGTGTGTGTGTGTGTGTGTGTATATATATATATACACACCAAATCTTCTTTATCCATTTCTTTGTTGATGGACATTTGCTTCTACTGATTCTTAAAGTAGTCCTCTTCCTGACCTAACAGGTTCAGTGGTGGTTACATGACGCATATTAGCTATTACATACCTTGTTCCTCTGTTTCTCATTAAGCAGAAGCCCTTTTGGAGTGGGAAATGTCCTGAAGTGAAAGAATTTATTCTAAGATGACTCTCATTGTCTTATAGATAAAATGTCAATACGGCATCAATTCATTAAACAAAAAATATAGATTGTGAAGCAGTTTCCATGAGGTTTCAGGATTAGAGTCACTCCCTAAAACATGCTCAAGTGAAGACGAATCCTTCACCTCTCCAGGATGTGCATGGCCAGCCTTCCTAGCAGTCCCTTGTAGGGGGCCTTTAGGCAGCTCCCCCAGAGCCTGAGGGCCAGGACAGGCAGACTGAATTTTGATCTCCCACAATTAACCACTTCTACACTTCATTCAGCCATTTCTTTGTGGAGCACTTCTCAAAGCTGAATTATGTGATGTGGAGAAGGACAGTGACTTTAGCACCAGCCAACAGAAGTATAATTTCTTCAAGATTACAGTTTTCTCCTCCAATGTTTTAATAGTTTGAGTATAAATATTTTCACAAAGAACATTTATGAGCTATTTTATTCTTTGAATGTGCTCTGTACAAATGAAATCGTCTCTAGCCTCACTGGGATAATAATTTTGGCTATAATTTAATTGTCATGCAGAACCTAGAGCAAACCAAGCATTGAAGAAGAGAAGAGGAGAAGGAAGAAAAGACTTGTAGGTGTGGGAAAAATAAAACTAAAGTAGCATTGTTAGTATATTAATGTTCTTGCATTTTTCTAGCAGCTTTTCTTTTTCTAATAATCTTGAAGTATTTCATGAACTGTTGCTGTAGGAAAGCCATGAGATGCAGATTATTAAGAAAAAAAGACATCAGGATTATCCTAACACCACGATTCTGCATGACCTTTGCTACAGTTCCTTTGACAGATAATTACGTGAGGAGAGGAGTAACAGCCATGTGCTGAGCGCCTCTGAAGTCCAAGTATTTTCTCCAGCATCTTCACTGCTAACCTCTACCCTGTGAGGCAGCTGTTACCGGCATTTTACAGAGGTTCCCAAGAATCAAGAAAATGGCCCCAAGTGATGTGTGTGTGGGTGTATGTGTATATATATATATATATATATATATATATATATATATATTACACACACACAATGGAATATTACTCAGCCATAAGAAAGAATGAAATAACGCTATTTGTGGCAACATGGATGGACCTAGAGATTATCATACTAAGTGAAGTAGGCCAGACAAAGACAAATATTGTATGATATCACTTATATGTGGAATCTACAAAAAATGATACAAATGAACTTATTTATAAAACAGAAATAGACTCACAGACATAGAAAACAAACTTATGGTTACCAAAGGGGAGGGGAGGAGAGGGACAAATTAGGAGTTTGGGACTAACTTATACACAGTACTATATATAAAACAGTTAAACAACAAGGGCCTACTCTATAGCATCGGGAACTCTACTTAATATCTTGTAATAACCTATAATGGAAGAGAATATAAAAAAGAATACATATATTTATATATATGTATAACTGAATAACTTTACTGTACACCTGAAACTCACACAAAAATGTAAAGCAACTATATTTCAATAAAAATAAAGAAAAGAAAACAATAAATTAACCAAATCACATTAAGAAAAAAAAGAAAGAAAATGGCCCGAGGTACTCTGCCTTGTGGATCTTGGGAGAACAACTGAGCTCCAAATCAGTGCGTATTTCCTTCTCCATTTATGCTCATCCCTCAAATGAAATATGAGACATGTAACTGCTATTTGGCAAGGGTATAGGGCAGGCAGGCTCCAAAATGCAACATTCTTGGCATTACAAAAAGTTGAGGCATATGCCAATTCCAGAAGACTCAGAGGGAACTCAGCAAGTGCTCAGACTGACCAGTATCACTGCCCAAGGTGACCTGGACATCTTTATGCCAAGGAACAATGTATAGAAATGACATCGATGGCAGAGGCCAGCAAGGCATGGGTCAGGGGCTCCTTTCCACCCCTTACCAACTCCCCATTCCATAATGCATGTAAGCCCCTCGCATAAAAACAGATACACAAAGAACTTGGATTCCCACAGCAAAACCTTACATTGACTGAGAAATTTCTGCAATGAATTGAGAAATCTGAAATTGACTAGATTATTTTCTACTGTCAAGGAGAAATGAAATGTTATGATGAAAAATGAGATATTTTTTAAATTACAATTTTGCCTCCTTTACTGGCTTTTTGGACTGCAACTATGAAACTTAAGCATGGTTTTAGACTTATTTTCAAAACAGAAATGTTTTAAAACCTTTAATGAAGTAGAAGTAACATAAAATAAACTGCACTTACAGTGTACAGTTTCATAGGTTTGATATATGTCTGCCCATGAAGCCATCAGCCTAATTAAGATAGTGAACACATCCATCACCCCCAAAAGTTTCCTCATGCCCTTCTGCAACCCCTTCCTACTCCCCCCATTCCTTCCATCCCCAGGCAAACATTTAACTACTTTTTGTAATGACAGATTTATTTGCATTTTCTAGGACTTCATACACATAGACTCATACAGTATTTTTTTCTAGCTTCTTTCAGCATAATTGAGATTAATCATGCTGTTGTGTGTACCAATAGTTTACTTCCTTTTATTGTCATGTATTATTCTACTGTAGGGATATATCATACTCTCTTTATCCATTCACTTGTTGACGGATATATGGGATATTTACTGGTTTGGGCTGTTACAAATAAACCTGCTATGAACATCCATACACAAGTCTTTGTGTGGATATATGATTTATTTGTCGTGGGTAATATCTAGGCGCAGAATGGCTGGATTATATGATGGCTTTATATGATGGATTTCTGCTTGGCTTTTTAAGAAACTGCCAAACTGCAAAACAGGTACCTTCTAAGAATATTAAAATCAACTCACTGATTTTTGCCAAATGCCAAAGGAAAGTGTACGATCTTCTTTTTATCCCTTTGTTTTTCTACTGAAATGTATTATGTTTTCACTTTGAAAACAGGATTCCCCTCCCCTCTTAATACTGAAACATTTTACTGACCAAAGCAGGCAATGTAAAAAATATCTCATCCCTTTTAATATTATAAGCCTTTGATTGTTACAACTTTTTTGCTCCTCAGAAAGCCATCCCCTGCTATTCCAGACCCACAGGTATGGGAATGGAGTACTGTATCAAGCAGCCTCCCAAGCGACAGGACATTAACCACTGAGACAAGAAAAACCATGGCCTAATTATCATTAATCCAAGTGCACCTCTATTCTAGAAAAACAGAGTGCTGTGAAGGGCAGAGAATATGCCTATTCATAACATTATGTCCCTACTAAGTAACTCGTGATCTATTTCAACTTCTCTACTGATACCCCAAGTCCAGAGAATTACTCTCTGGTTTCTACCAAGGGCCTGAAAAAATAACTTTTTTCCCCACTGATTTTCTTTTTCTGGCCCTCAGAAAATTCTATCATATTAAGCAGGTATGATTGTATTTTGAATTCCTCTGCAGGCTCTTTCTGCTTCACCGTCCCCCTGTGAGGTTTCGCAGTTCATCCGTAATGTTCTTCTATGAGTGAATTACACTCAGTGGTTGACATACACTTACCTGTCCCCACCACTTCTATTATCTGGCATATTCCCTAAAATAGGTCTGCCTCCATTTTCCTGGTACTCTTACCTTACTAAAAGAAAAGAAAACATAATCAGTGCCAATGTTTTCACTGGTTTCAGTTAAGGTTGAAGTCAGGAATAAATCATAAACTTTTTAGTGGGGATTTGTTCTTCCCTTTTTTTTTTACACTTAAAATAATATTTATACTACTTTTTCCCCATGGAATGTGTTTTTTTATGCCCACTATTTGGATCGTTTACAGCTTTCAAGACAAATCAATAGAATCTTAGCTTTAAGATAAGTCTCAGATTTAAATCCCAACTTTGTTGACCTGCTAATGGTGGTGATTGTGCAAGTTACATAATCTCTCTGCATTGTGTTTATTTCTCCATGAAGCTGGAGTACTTCCAATCACAGAACTCCCTGAGGGCAGGTGTCTTGGGCCATTTTGTTCATTATTATATAGCTGATGCCAAGAATTGTGCCTGACATATGGGAGGCACTAAATAAATAATGACTGAACGTATAAAACAAAAACAGCAATTATAATAACATAACCACCTTCACACAATTTGCTGCACGAAGCCAGTGGATAAACAATACTGTTTAACTTCCATTACATACAAAAGTGTTCTACCAGGAAGAGAGCAAAGTAAGTGATGATTTCACCATCAGAGACTTTAGAGGGAATGATTTCCAGGGATCTTAGACCTGGGATCTGTGATTTATTCCTGACATCAATCTTAACTGAAGCAAATGGAAACATCAGCACTGATTGCCTTATCTTTTCTTTTCTTTCCGTAAGGTAAGGGTACTAAAAAATGGATCATGATAGACCACATGAAATTCTATGCTAAGAAAGTAAGAATTTTACATGCCAACCTTTTCCGGTTGTCACATAACAAGGTGCCACTTTTTAGAGAAATACACCCAGGTCCGTTCTAGTAAAGTGGTTAGGACACAGGGCCTGAAGCAATGCCCAAGACACCCAATATATGGCCAGAAACATAACTGAATTGCCTTCCCAATTTCAGAGTAGAATTACTTGTAAAAATGGAAAGAAGAGATCCCAGAGACATCCTCAGAAAAGAAAAAGAACTCACCTCTAGGCGGGGCTCACTGTGTCTGAGAGTGACTAGGTAAACATATTGTGCCCCTTCGACAAGATTTGTCCAGCATCTACTGCAGCAGATGCTACACACCTTGAAACCTCCTCCCAATGCTATAGCTCACATGGAGAGCAGTGGCTCAGAATATGCAATGGACCCAGTAATAAACAGAAACCATGGCCCTAACTCATCATCAGAGGACAAGGCAGCAGGTAGCAGCACCTTGAAAAGTCTAAAATACCTTCCCAAACTACATAAGGGATAAATAATGAAGACAGCTTGGAATTAACTTCTGATGATGCATATTTTACTATTTACATGTTGTTCAGGATGCATTATATTTATAAAACCAAGGAAGAAGGACCCGGAAAAAAAGTATGATGACACAGGCAGGGCCACCAAGTCAGTGAGCAGAGCAAGAACTCTGGTTCCTGGGAAAAGAGCCTGAGGAGCTGCATTGGAAGTTACAGGACAGTGGTGGGTCTCAGGGCTCCCAGGAGAGGCTCTGATTACAGCTGCCACAGTTGTCAGCCACTTCTCCAAAACTTGGAGTCGCTCTGGCTTGACTGATTTTTAGAAGGTCTTCTTACTCTGTATACCCCTGAGAAAGACAGATTCTCTGTACAAGTGAGATGAAAAGGAAGGAGAATAGGATCCTTCTGTCTCCTGAGGGACAGCTATTCCTCCTGCCTGCTCTCATCCTCCAAGAATGGGAGAACCTAGTCACCAAAGGCACATTGCAGGGTTTATCAATTAAAAACACTCTAAAGAAATATAACCCTTCTAGGTTTCTTTCTTCTAAGAACCCCTCCCAATGTCCACTCCCAGGAGCATCCATTCCTGAGGGCGAAGTGAGGAGAGCCAACCCCACCGTGCACACAGCTCTGCAGGTCCGGCCCAGACTGACCCTACCTGCACACACACCACCACCCAGTCAGAGAAAGAACAATGCCCATGTTCACATTAATCCTGACTGAGCCAGCCCTTGATTTCTGGCAATGTTTCATCTTTCTCTTTGTGAACGCTTCCTTCAAATCCTTAAGGGTTTAGCATTTCTTGTTTTTAGGTACCATGTTTCTTTCCTGTGTGCATGGAACACTTTTGCAAGGAAAGGTCATTCTTCCTTGATTAGTATGTTGTAGGCTCTTTGTACTGTTTTTGCTAATGGAATTTAATTCATATCAACCCTCCATGGCAAATGTTATCATTCCTATTTTAAATATGCAGAAGTTAAGACTCAGGGAGGTTAAGTAAGTTGTCAGTGGACACTCCACAAATAAAGAGATCTAGGTCTGTCCAATTCTAAAATCCCCATTTTTTCACTGTGCTAAGCAGTGTCTGAGAACAGGAGGCACATACATTTAACAAATAAATCTACTAAATTATCTATAACATACCACAATTAAGCCAGGACAGAGAATAGTTCATAAATGGACTAAATATCTCATATGTATCATATGTTCATAATGAATAGAGAAATGTTTTCAAAGTCATAGGAATAGAACTTCCGAAAAAACAAACTCATATGGCCAAGTGAGAGTTTTAAGAAAAGTTTTCTTGCAAAAATATGTTATTTTCCCATTCGGATATTTTTCTTCTAAAGAAATCTTGTTTGGTCTCTTTATTAGTGGCGTACAAGATAAAAAGATAATGATAAGGACATATATATTATACACCCTGTCCCTTCAAACTATAAATCAAGAAGTATTTTTTATCCTCCAACCTAATAAGAAAAGAGGAGTCATGTTGATGTTTTTTCTTACTTTGAAGGAAATAAAGGCAAATTCATCGCTTAAGAATTTTATCTGCTTCAGAGTCATTACGAAATAACTAACAAAATAATGTAGAGTATTTTTTATTAGGGTATAGTTGCTTTACAATGTTGTGTTAGTTTCTTCTGTACAGAAAAGTGAATCAGCTACACGTATAAATATATCCCCTCTTTTTTGGATTTCCGTCCCATTTAGGTCACCACACAGCATTGAGTAGAGTTCCCTGTGCTATACAGCAGGTTCTCATTAGTTACCTATTTTATACATATTAGTGTATATAGGTCAATCCCAATCTCCCAATTCATTACCCCCCCTCACTTTCCCCCCTTGGTATCCATACATTTGTTCTCTACATCTGTGTCTCTATTTCTGCCTTGTAAATTGGTTCATCTGTACCATTTTTCTAGATTCCACATGTATGTGTTACTATACGATATTTGTTTTTCTCTTTCTGACTTCACTCTGTATGACAGTCTCTAGGTCCATCCACGTCTCTACAGATGACCCAATTTTGTTCCTTTTTATGGCTGAGTAATATTCTATTGTACATATGTACCACATCTTCTATTTAGGGTCTTTTGTGTCTCCATACAAATTTTAAGGTTTTTTGTTCTAGTTCTGTGAAAAATGCCATTGGTAATTTGATAGGGATTGGACTAAATCTGTAGATTGCTTTGGGTAGTATAGTCATTTTCACAATATTGATTCTTCCAATCCAAGAACATGTATATGTCTCCATCTGTTTGTGTCATCTTTGATTTCTTTCATCAGTGTCTTATAGTTTTCTGAGTACAGGTCTTTTACCTCCTTAGGTAGGTTTATTCCTAGCTATTTTATTCTTTTTGTTGCAATGGTGAATAGAAGTGTTTCCTTAATTTCTCTTTCTGATCTTTTGTTGTTACTGTATAGGAATGCAAGAGATTTCTGTGCATTAATTTTGTATCCTGCAACTTTACCAAATTCATTGATTAGTTCTAGTAGTTTTCTGGTGGCATCTTTAGGATTTTCTATGTATAGTATCATGTCATCTGCAAACAGTGACAGTTTTACTTCTTCTTTTCTGATTTGGATTCCTTTTACTTCTTTTTCTTCTCTGATTGCCGTGGATAGGACTTCCAATGCTAGCATGGAAGTTAGTAGAAGAAAAGAAATCATAAAGATCAGAGCAGAAATAAATGAAATAGAAACAAAGAAAACAATAGCAAAGATCAATTTTTTAAAAAGCTAGTTCTTTGAGAAGATGAACAAAATTGATAAACCTTTAGCCAGACTCATCAAGAAAAAGAGGGAGAGGATGCAAATCAATAAAATTAGAAATGAAAAGGGAGAAGTTACAACAGACACCACAGAAATACGAAGCATCATAAGAGACTACTACAAGCAACTGTATGCCAATAAAATGGACAACCTGGAAGAAACAGACAAAGTCTTAGAAAGGTATAACATTCCAAGACTGAACCAGGAAGAAATAGATAATATAAACAGACCAATCACATGTAATGAAATTGAAACTGTGATTAAACATCTTCCAACAAACAAAAGTCCAGGACCAGATGGCTTCACAGGCGAATTCTATCAAACATTTAGCGAAGAGCTAACATTTATCCTTCTCAAACTCTTCCAAAAAATTGCAGAGGAAGGAACATTCCTAAGCTCATTCTATGAGGCCACCATCACCCTGATACCAAAACCAGACAAAGATATCACATAAAAAGAAAATCACAGACCAATGTCACTGATGAATATAGACGCAAAAATCCTCAACAAAACACTAGCAGACAGAATCCAACAACACATTAAAAGAATCATACACCATAATCAAGTGGTATTTATCCCAGGGATACAAGGGTTCTTCAATATACGTAAATCAATCCATGTGATACACCTTATTAACAAATTGAAGGAAAAAAACCTCATATGATCATCTCAATAGATGCAGAAAAAGCTTTTGACAAAATTCAACACCCATTTATGATAAAAACTGTCCAGAAAGTGGGCATAGAGGGAACCTACCTCAACATAATAAAGGCCATATATAACAAACCCACAGCAAACATCATCTTCAATGGTGAAAAACTGAAAGCATTTCCTCTAAGATTAGGAACAAGACAAGGATGTCCACTCTCATCACTATTAATCTAAAGTATTTTTAAAGTGCTAAAGTGCTAAGAAATAGCTGTCTAGTACTAGGGTAAAGATGTCCATAGAGGGCTGCTGCAGAAAGTCTACACTCTGGATCCACATGGAGCAGGAGTTAAAGATGCTGATTAGCTGCATATAAGAGCATTCCATACAGGAGTCCAAGAAATTACAGACTCCAAAGTTCTAGGGACAAGCAGAAAAGAAAGAAAACACCATGTCTTAGCAAGTCTTCAGATGTTTATTGTATGTGGATCTTTCATTTTTATTAATATTCCATAAGTATCTAGTCCATACGCCTCCATTGCATCTATTAAATCTACAGAAGGCACAATCCTGTTTGTGACAGAGGAACTAACAAAAATAAGGCTATTTCTGACCTTGAGAAACCCTATTACCTGGTTGGTGAGGATGTGGAGAAAAGGGAATCTTAATACACGGTGGTGGGTAAATTGGTGAGCCACTGTGGAAAACAGAATGGAGGTCGTCAAAAAACTAAAAATAGAGCTACTATGTGATTCGGTTATTCCATTTCTGGGTATATATCCAAAGAAAAGAAAAACACTAATTCAAAAAGATACATGCACCCCAAAGTTCATAGCAGCACTATTTACATTAGCCAAGATATAGAAGCAACCTAAGTGTCCATCAACAGATGAAAGGATGAAGAATATGTGGTATATATATACAATGGAATATTACTCAACCACTAAAAAAAGGACATTTTGCCATTTGCAACAACATGGATGAACCTGGAGGGTATTGTGCTTAGTGAAATAAGTCAGACAGAGAAAGACAAATACTGTATGTTCCCACTTGTATATGGAATCTAAAAAATAAAGCAAACAGATGAATATAACAAAACAGAAATAGACTCACAGTTATAGAGAACAAACTAGTGGTTACCAATAGGGAGACAGAAGGGGAGAGGGGTAAAATGGGGTAGCGGATTAAGAGGCACAAACTGCTATGTATAAAATAAGTAAGCTACAAGTATCTATTGTACAGCACAGGGAATATAGCCAATATTTTATAATAATAACTTTAAATGGAGTATAATCTATAAAAACAGTGAATCACTATGTTGTGCACCTGAAACTATTGAGAATATAATATTGAAAATCAAGAATACTTCAATACAAAAAAGAAAAAGAAAAAAAGAAACCCTATAACCTGGAGGTGCAGACACCTACGCGTCAACATGCTTTCAACTGGAGAGAGAGGTGGTTGCTAAGTGTCATGAGTCCTCCTTTAAGGAAACAACTCCGTTAGAAATAATAACCCATGATAACATCTGTGTCCAAGGCTCCAGATCACTCAGACTAATTGCTTTGTGGTATAAACTGCTGTCAGTCAATCCTTCCACAGCTGCCAGCACCAACAGGCATGTACAGAAATGCTCACTATGAGCCGTTAGAATTGTTATTGCAGTGTGATTTGGAATAGCCAAAAACTGGAAACTATAGAATGTCCATCAAAAACATAAAGGAGAATAAATTACAAATGTAAAGTGGCAAATAACACAGCAACGAGCATAAATGCTCTACCACCATGTGTAATAATACAGATGAATACAAAAACACAATATTATGCAAAAGGAACCCATGACAAGAGAGTACATGCTGCACCATCTCACTCATATAAAGGACAAGAACAGGAAATATCAAGCTACGTGCAGCTCAATGACAAAAAGACAAACAATTCAGTTATAATATAAGCAAAGCACTTGAATAGATACTGTTCCAAAGAAGATATACAAATGGCCAGCAAGCACATGAAAAGATGCTCCACATCATTATTCATTAGGGAAATGCAAATCAAAACCATAAGGAGATACCACTTTACACCCACTAGGATGGCTATAATCAAAACAGTGGAATATATCAACTGTTGGCAAGGATGCGGAAAAATCACAACCCTTGTCCAATGCTAGTGGGAATAGAAAATGGTACAATCAGTATGGAAAACAGTCTGACATTTCCTAAAAAAATTAAACTTAGAATTACTGCAATTCTACTCGTAGGTATGTATTCCAAACAGGTGTGTAAGTAAAAACTTCTATATAAATATTAATAGCAACACTATTCACAATAGCCAAAAGGTGAGAACAAACCAAAACAAAGTTTGGAAGGACTATTTTTAATATCAGCCAAAAGAAAACATCTGTGAGATTTGGAATTCTGGTCTATGCCTTGCATGCTGAGGTCATCAAATTGTACTTTCCAAAAATC
Source organism: Balaenoptera borealis (assembly GCF_965194805.1). NCBI lineage: Eukaryota > Metazoa > Chordata > Mammalia > Artiodactyla > Balaenopteridae > Balaenoptera > Balaenoptera borealis. The sequence continues at coordinate 63,164 of NW_028123734.1, read as the reverse complement.
TTTGCATGTGATGTTTATCCCCTCAATCCATATTGAAATAGGAACATCCAGCAAACTTGTAATTTTCCTAATTCAGACATCGGGATGTCACAATCTAAGTGAGATCTAAATGTATTTCATTTAGGCCTAGGGTCATACTTATCTGGTAAAAGGAATGCTTTTCCATCTTCAGAGCTGGCTTGTTCCCAGAATCCTCTTTCACTGGCCTGATGCTAATGATTCACGTGCATGACTTCTAGCTCTTTAGGTGGTCACTAGAACGTGCAACCCCCTGAAGAGAGTACCTGCTTCTAGATCCTTCCTAAATCTCTACCACCAACATTCTTTTCATTAATTCCAAAGTTTTGACTGCATACATTATATGACCCTTAATGAGTATGTGGGCAGTCCATACGTCACACATCAGTCACTTTCCTCTCTTCCTCAAAACAGAGGGTTGTTTTGTTACTTTAAAGACTCTAACAGGGAATATCCAACAAAGCCAGAGGGGATCTTCTGAAAACAATGGGACAATGCCTACAACCCAAGAGCCCTGCTGGCTCTTCCCGACTACTTGGCTGTGCTTCTGCTCACTTTCAGAACGGAAGTGAGGCAACTTGTTCTCACATCTCCTTCAGAACCCTTCCAGTCCATCATCATTACAGTGGAGGTCCTCTTCTTAAAGTCACCTATTCTAGTAGGGGACAGAAGGCATACTGATGACTATTAAGAAAAACATGAACTGTCAGGCACTGATAGGAAGAGCAGGAAGCTCTCACTTTTGTGAGATGGAGCCCACTAGCAATACATATTTCACTTTTAAATATATGCACCAACTGGAGATTTTAAAAGGTAACTTACAGGGCTTCCCTGGTGGCACAGTGGTTGGGAGCCCGCCTGCCAGTGCAGGGGACATGGGTTCAGGCCCTGGTCCGGGAGGATCCCACATGCCACGGCACAATTGGGCCCGTGCGCCACAAGTACTGAGCCTGCGCTCTAGAGCCCGCGAGCCACAACTGCTGAGCCCAAGTGCCACAACTGCTGGGGTCCATGCGCCTAGAGCCCGTGCTCCGCAACAGGACAGGCCACCGCAATGAGAAGCCCGTGCACGGCAACGGAGAGTGGCCCCCGCTCGCCGCAACTGGAGAGAGCCTGCACACAGCGGTGAAGACCAAGTGCAGCCAAGAATAAATAAATTAAATAAATAAATAAAAAATAAATTAAAAAAAAAAAACAAAAGGTAACTTACAATTATCTGTTCCTGAAATGGTGCTCCCCTTCTCACTGCAGAAGTCTTAGAGTACTTGCAGTTACTTTACCATTTAACATGCAGTGGTCTGAGCCAGGAATTCATTGAAGGTGGTGGATTCACACTGTACTTTTTTGGCTCTCACAAAAGTAAAATCATTTATTTTTGTATATAACTTTCCTCTACTTTTCCTTGACAGAGATTAGAGAAATAAGCAAAAGGCATCCATCAATCCCAAGAATGCATTGATTATCTGCCATGGGCCAGGCAGTTATCTGGATCCTGGAGTCAGAGAATGAGTTACCTGCCAGCAAAGACTATAGACTCTGGCAGAAGCACAACAAAGATGTACCCAATCAATCAATAATCGCCCACTGAACAGTACATGTGGAAGGCACTCTACTGAGAACCGGAGACTGAAAGATCAACAAACGATAGACCCTGTAGTCTTTTTGTCTACAAAGAGAGGACGCCAGACTGGAAGGAGAGGTATTATTAAACACAGGGAGGTAATGGGAGTCATATAGTGGGATTGGCTAATGCATAAAATGCCTTAAGAACAGCTGATTGTAAGTTGATAATGCTGAGCTTTCCTAACCATGTAGTACCTTACAACAGTTGATCAAAAACAGAAAACTAGTTAAATGGAGCATTTAAGAGAAACAAAGAGCAAGATCATGAATTCTTAGTCCTTTTACTAGACTTAACCCTGCATGCTGGCATTTAGAATAACTGTGTTAGGTATCTATCACTGCATAACAAAGTACCCCAGAAGGGGCTAAAACAGGATTATATTTGCTCACAATTCTATTTGGGCCAGGCTCAAGTTTTGAAAAGAACTTTTGAAAAGTTCTTTTGCTTGTCTCATCTGAGATTATTCATGTGGCTGTTCAACTGGGGACTGATTCATCCAGAGGGACCTCAGCTGGAAGATCCCATCTCAGCTCCACATGGTCTCACCCTTTATGAGGCTCTACCAAGCTTCCTCACACAGACACACTACATTCTATGGGGTAAGAGGAAGTCAAAAGTCCCCTTGAGTCCTAGATCAGATTGTCACAAATATTACTCACTCCACATTCTTTTGGTCAAAGCCAGTCACAAGGCCATTCTAGGTAAATAAATGGGATAAAAGACTCTACCTCTTAAAAACATGGACAGTAAAGCCATGTATTTCAAAGAGGTGTGTCTACAGGAAATGGAGACTTGTTGTAGTCATCAATTTAACAATGTCTTAACATTTAGGACTCCAAATATCTAATTTTCACAACTGAAAGATCCTTTCTTTTCACTTCTCACTTTTCACAGTGTAAATATTCCTAATTTCATATAGAAATCTCTAAACTCTAAACATACTAGCTTTATCAATAAACATGTTTATATAGCACCTGTATTGATAACTTAACATTTTTACCACACAGGCTAAGTACAGTACTCTTGCCACGTGAATTACTAAAGTAGATAATAAGGATAATAATAAGCGTGTTCCTTGTTCCAAAATTATTCCCTGCTACTAGGGCCAGCATCTGAGGACTTCTGATTAACATAACACTTTGTTGTATTTGACATTAATTTTAAAGGCATCAGTTAAAAGTACAAATCCTATATAATTAGGTTGAAACAACTTATTTAAACATGTAACTTTTCATGGAGACCCACCTGTCAATACTTCCCCTCGTCCTTCAGACACTTGAAGGTAAGTGACCATGAACAAATGAGTAATTCTGATTTTTATATTACAATGTGCAGTTTCTGTTTCCTTGACAAGAGGGATAGAAATAAGAAAATATTGGCATTTTTGAATCTCCTAATTAAAGACAATGTGTTTTGCGTTTGTTTATAACTCAAACTGACTATAATACTTCAAGCACAGTGAAATTCACTTACTATTGAACAAGAGATGACTAGTCTCAAAAATAAACTTCCAATGTTCTTCCAAGGTAATTTTATCACAATTGTTTCTGCTAGAAAAGAGGGAAAGTCCAGGTAATACACTCAAAACTTCCATTAGGAGAGGCAGCCCAAATAGTATCCTATCACCTTATGATTTTCATGCTGCTTTCACCCACCACAAGGTCGCTTGGCAATGTTCTGAGACAGCCTTCTCTGATTTCGCTTGGCAGACTGAGGCAGTTTTTCTACTCTGTGATTGATTGCAGCATTACCTGGACAGTCTTAGTCCAAGCTCCCCTGTGAAAGTCTTGAATAATGTGTAACTCCTGCCATGAGCTCAGCATCTGATTTATTACACCTCATTATTGCAGCTGCCTGTCTGTGTACAGAGGCAGCAGGTAGTGAGAGCACACAGAGTACAGGGAAGAAGACAGTCACCATCCCCCCAAAGCAGCCTAAACAAGACGCACAATGGAATTAGAGTCTACATTACAAAACTCCAAACTAAACACAGAAGTTTTCCTGTTAGAGACTTAGTTAGTGTGGACCTAGCCAATGCCTCCACTCTATCTTTCTCATAACATTCATCTTACCTGTGTCCTAGCCAAATGTTAGACCCACAGTGAAATTATCCCCCATTTTGTTCAATCGCAAATAACCCCATTTTGAATTGAACTGAATACAAGAAAACATCCAAAACAATATAAGCATACAAGTGGCCAAGACCTATATTTAAACCAACAAAGAACAACAGCCAACATTCATTCAGAATTACCTATGAAGCATTTCTCACAAAATAACCTAGGTGTCTTAGTTCACAGCATCAGTGTTCCTGTTTTTGAGCTGGTGGTGTCATTGTCACTAATCAATTCTCTTTATGTGAGAAAGATCCCCAAACATTCTCTCGTATCACATTTTTGTTTCATTTAAGAATAGCCTTCCCGCAACACTTACAAAGGGACTCCTCTGTTGAATTGTACACTTGAAATGGATTAATTGCAGGGTATGTTGATTATATCCCAAAAGAGGCCTGAGAGGAAAGAGAGACGGAAAGAGAGAGAGTTTCCTGCCTGCCAAGTTTTCTCTCAGGACTATTGAACTCTGATTCTCAGAGAGGAGTTGTTAACCCTCTCCCAGTGTACAGGTGCACACATCCTACATTAGCTGGGGATGTGGGCTCTATGATTATCTTAAAATCCAATGATAAATGTGGGGGCGATCACCTGTTATGTACTGAATGTTTATGTACTCCCCAAATTCATATGTTGAAGTCCGCAAGTAATGCTATTTGGTGGCAGGCCTTTAGGAGGAAATTAAGTTTAGATGAGGTCATAAGGGTGGGGCCCCCATGATGGGATTAGTGTCCTTATAAGAAGAGATAGAGCTTGCGCACTCTCTCTCCACTGTGTAAGGACACAGCAGGAAGGTGGCCACCTGCAAGCCAGGAAGAGGGTCCTCACCAGGAACTGAATCTGCCAGCACCTTGATGCTAGATTTTAAGCCTCCAGAATTATGAGAAATAAATATCTATTCTTTAAGCTACCCAGTCGGTAGTGTTTTGTTAAAGCAGCCCAAGCAGATTAATATGTCATCTCTGGGCATCTTTACAGTGAGTTACCTTCTTTACGCTTAAGTGCCTTTACCTAAGGCATTGGGCATCAGATTGTTAGCAAAGTTTGTAGTGCTTAAAAACCTTCCACCCAAAGAGCAAACAGAAGACATCTCTGTCTTGATAGTCTGTACTATTTGGGGATCCTGTTAGGCATATTTTGTAGGGAGAAAATGGCATAGGCTTTTAAGATGTCCTGGGTAGAGTCAGAGAAAAAGTCGTTTAAGGTCAAGTTGATAAAGAAAAATGTTCCTGGCGAGAATTTATCTCAATTTCACTAAACATGGCAGTAACAAAGTATTTAATTAGTTCCTTCTTCTTGATACGCCTGCCCTCTCCACCAACATCAGAAGCATACTTGAAAAATAGCCTATGAGGTGATCCTGAAGGAGGCAGGCTTGTAGCCTGACTCAAATTTTGATCTGTAAGCTACTGGGTCACAATCCTATGCATAGTTATTTAATGAATACAGAGTTACCTGTTAATATCTGTGTCTCTAAAGTTTTTTTCTCCTTTTGTCTACAGGATAAAACTGTTTTTAGATTTCATAAAAAGAAGCTGCCACATCTACACCCAAAACAGTCAGGTCTCACGGTGTCCTGCTCCTTGCTGTTCTTTGAAGGGGACACTCGCTGCTTGATACCCCATACCACCCCCACATTGTTTTTATTTTTGAAAAAATTAAATAATTGCCAGTAACAACCAAGGTCTTTTATGAAGAATAAAACATTCCATGTGTTTTAATTAATGAAAAACAAGGATGTTATGCTTGAAAAACCACAATGATTGCCCTAGGAAGAAAATTAATGTAGGTCCATTTCTCTACACTGTTATTCTAATGGTGTAAAAGGTATGCCAGCACTTCCAAAGCGAGGTGCTAGGTACAGAGGAGGTCTTTAACAAATAAAAAGGAGGAAGGAAATAGGAGAGAATGACCAGACACCTAAAGTAATTACTAAATGACTACAGTCATCTAAAGTGATAATTTTGACTGAGCATAAAGCTCCCTAGAAAATACTCATCACAAAGACCTACTACAGTATAGGAGAGAAAGAAGAGTTTTTGGCTGGAAGCCCCAGGAAAATGTCTGTAGCAGTAATTCTCTAACAGTAACACAAGGGAGATAAGAATTTATGGTAACATAATGCAAAACCACAGCACAGAGGCAAGAATATTTGGGGTAGCGCAAGGGAGGGCAAGTGTCCATACAGGTAGAAAATGAAGGATTCATTAGTGAGAAAGGCTAAAGAAGTTGCTGGGGTAGTATGTGAAGGTCTTAAGCACCAAGATAAGGCTGTGGAACTGCACCTTGCACTCAGGACCAGCACCTTGGAAGTGAGTAGCTTGAGCCATATGTTACCATAGCCAGTAGCCTTGCTTATATACAACAGAACCCTGGTAAAGATCATATCTTTGCTTTAGAATGACAACTCTGCTAACAGAGCATAGGATCACAGAGCAAAGAAGACAGAAAACTGTAACAGCAAGAATGGTTAAGGGCCTCCCTAGAGAATTGGTTGTACCAACAGAGTAAAATGGCAGAGCAGCCATTAAAATCATGATCTTAAAAAAAAAAAAAAATGCTATTTTTAAAAAGGAACACGTTTAGGATAAGAAAAGAGAAAATCAGAATACTAAACGCTGCTATTTCCAATTTTTTTAATTATTCAAGATAAACACAAGAAAAATCTTAGTAGTAGACAAAACACATAAAGTCCATTTCCAGGTTGACAATGTGAGAAGCTCCATGAACCCATTCATGGACCCTCTGAGGTTTCACACTGCTTCACACTGTGGAAGAAATAGACTTCACAAAAATAATCTTAGCCAAGTCACAAAACAAATAAAAAAGCAAATAACAACAAGCCAGGAGAGCAGGGAGGGGAATCAGTATCCAGAGTTGCGATAATACATTACCCAAAATGTTCAGCTTTCAACAACAACAGAAACAACCATATGAGAAGTGCAAAGGAAGAGGAATGTTTGACACATCCTCAGGCAAAAAAGCAAGCAACAGAAACTGACTTTGAGAAGGACCAGATTTAACAGACAAAGACTTCAAAACAACCATTGAAAAATATATCAACAACTAAAGTAAATCATGCTTAAAGAAGTAAAGCCTGATATGAAGACACAGTTTCATCAGAGATACCAATAAAGAGGCAGAAATTATTTTTTAAAAAATGGAAATTTTGGTATTGAAAAGTAGTATAAATATTAATAAAAATAAAAATTCATTGGAAGGACTCACCAGTAGATTTGAACTGAGAGAAGGAACACTCAACAATCTTGAAGACACATAAATGGATAGAGATTATACAATTTGAAAAACAGAAAAAAATAGAATGAAGAAAAATATCCGAGCCTCAGAGAAATGTGGACATTTGGTATCAAATATACCAAAATATATGTGATAGGAGTACCAGAAAAGAGGAAAGAGAGAAAGGAACAGAAAAACTAAATTTTAAATGGCTGAAAACATCCCAAATTTGCTGAAAATTATTAACTTACACATCCAAGAAGATCACCAGCTCCAAATAAGATAAAACACAGTTAAAATGAGATCCTCATCCACCAGAGGGCAGACAGCAGAACCAAGAAGAACTACAATCCTGCAGCCTGTGGAATGAAAACCACAATCACAGAAAAATAGACAAAATGAAAAGACAGAGGACTATGTCCCAGATGAAGGAACAAGATAAAACCCCAGAAAAACAACTAAATGAAGGGGAGATAGGCAATCTTCCAGAAAAAGAATGCAGAATATTGATAGTGAAGATGATCCAGGACCTCAAAAAACGAATGCAGGCAAAGATTGAGAAGATGCAAGAAATGTTTAACAAAGATCTAGAAGAATTAAAGAACAAATAGAGATGAACAATACAATAACTGAAATGGAAAATACACTAGAAGGAATCAATAGCAGAATAACTGAGGCAGAAGAACGGAGGAGTGACCTGGAAGACAGAATGGTGGAATTCACTGCTGCAGAAGAGAATAAAGAAAAAAGAATGAAAAGAAATGAAGACATCCTAAGAGACCTCTGCGACAACATTAAACACACCAACATTCGCATGATAGGGGTCCCAGAAGGAGAAGAGAGAGAGAAAGAACCTGAGAAAATACTTGAAGAGATCATAGTCAAAAAATTCCCTAACATGGGAGAGGAAATAGCCACCCAAGTCCAGGAAGTGCAGAGAGTCCCAGGCAGGATAAAGCCAAGGAGAAATACACCGAGACACACAGTAATCAAACTGACAAAAAATAAAGACAAAGAAAAATTACTAAAAGCAACAAGGGAAAAATGACAAGTAACATACAAGGGAACTCCCATAAGGTTAACAGCTGATTTCTCAGCAGAGACTCTGCAAGCCAGAAGGGAGTGGCACAATATATTTAAAGTGGTGAAAGGGAAGAACCTACAACCCAGAATACCCTACCCAGCAAGGATCTCATTCAGATTCGACAAAGAAATCAAAAGCTTTACAGACAAGCAAAAGCTAAGAGAATTCAGCACCACCAAACGAGGCTCTACAACAAATGCTAAAGGAACTTCTCTAAGTGGGAAACACAAGAAAAGAAAAAAACCTGCAAAAACAAACCTAAAACAATGAAGAAAATGGTAATAGGAACATATATATCAATAATTACCTTAAACGTGAATGGATTAAACACTCCAACCCAAAGACACAGACTGGGTCTTCCCTGGTAGCGCAGTGGTTAAGAATCCACCTGCCAATGCAGGGGACGTGGGTTCAAGCCCTGGTACGGGAAGATCCCACATGCTGTGGAGCAACTAAGCCCGTGCACCACAACTACTGAGCCTGCGCTCTAGAGCCCGTGACCCACAACTACTGAGCCCATGTGCCACAACTGCTGAAGCCCACGCGCCTAGAGCCTGTGCTCTGCAACAAGAGAAGCCACCACAATGAGAAGCCCATGTACTGCAATGAAGAGTAGCCCCAGCTCACCACAACTAGAGAGGGCCCACATGCAGCCACAAAGACCCAACACAGCCAAAAATAAATTTTAAAAAATAAAATAAAAATAAGTAAATTTTACAAAAAGACACAGACTGGCTGAATGAATACGTAGTGGTCTGGATAGAAGATCAGGCCAGCCACAACACTGCCTTAAGCCAAAGCCTAATCCAGAGGATGGCCCTAACTCTCTTCACTTCTATGAAGGGTGAAAAAGGTAAGGGAACTGCAGGAAAAAATTAAGCCTAGCAGAAGTTGGCAAATAAAGTTTAAGGAAAGAAGCCTTCTTTATAACATAAAAGTGCAAGAGGAAGCAGCAAGTGCTGATGTGGAAGCTATAGCAAGTTATCCAGAAGATCTAGCTAAGATGATTAATGAAGGTGGCTCCACTACACAACAAGTTTTAATGTAGATGAAATGCTCTTCTATTGCAAGCAAGAAGATGCCATCTAGGACTTTCATAGATATAGGGAGAAGTCAATGCCTGGTTTCAAAGCATCAAAGGACAGACTGACTCTCTTGTTAGGGGTTAATGCAGCTGGTGACTTTAAGTTGAAGCCAATGCTCATTTACCATTCCAAAAATCCTAGGGCCCTTAAGAATTACACGAAATGGACTCTGCCTGAGCTCTTTAAATGGACCAACAAAGCCTGGATGACAGCACATCTGTATAAAAATATGGTTTACTGAATATAAGTCCACTGTGGAGACCTACTTCCCAGAAAAAAAAATTCCTTTCAAAATATGAATGCTTATTGACAATGCACCTGATCACCCAAAAATTCTGATGGAGATGTACAGTGAAATTAATGATGTTTTCATGCTTGCTAACACAACATCCATTCTGCAGCCATGGGTCAAGGAGTAATGTTGACTTTCAAGTCTTATTATTTAAGAAAGGTATTTTGTAAGGCTATGGCTTCCATAGATAGTGATTCCTCTGATGGATCTGAGTAAAATCAATTGAAAACCTTCTGGAAAGGATTCACCATTCCAGATGCCATTAAAGACATCCATGATCCATAAGAAGAGGCCAAAATATCAACATACACAGGATTTTGGAAGAAGTTGATTCCAACCCTCATGGATGATTTGAGGGGTTCAAGACTTCATTGAAAGAAGTAACTGCAGATGTGGTGGACGTAGCAAGAGAACCAGAATTAGAACTGGAGCCTGAAAATGTGACTGAATTGCTGCAACTCCTTGATAAAAATTTAATAGATGAGGAGTTGTTTCTTGAATGAGCAAAGAAAGTGGTTTATTGAGATGGAATCTACTCCTGGTAAAGACACTGCAAAGATTGTTGAAATGGCAAGAAAGGATTTCGGATATTACATAAACTTAGTTGATAAAACAGTGGCAAGGTTTGAGAGGACTGACTCCAATTTTGAAAGAAGTCCTACTGTGGGTGAAATACAATCAAACAGCATTGCATGCCACAGAGAAAATGTTGATGAAAGGAAGAGTGAATCGACGTAGCAAACTTCATTGTTGTCTTAATTTCAGGAAATTGTCACGACCACACCAACCTTCAGCAACCACCACCCTGATCAGTCAGCAGCCATCCATGCATGCAAACCCCTCCACCAGCAAAAAGATTGTGACTGGCTGAAAGTTCAGATGCTGGTTACCATTTTTTAGCAATAAAGTATTTTAAATTAAGGTATGTACATTTTTTAGACATAATGCACACTTAATAGACTACAGTATAGTGTAAACATAACTTTTACATGCACTGGGAAAGCAAAAAAATTGTGTGGCTTGCTTTGTTGTGATATTCTCTTTATTGCAGTGGTCTGGAACCAAACCCACAATATCACCAAAGTGTGCTGGTAATCCCATTCATGAGGGCTCCATCCTCAAGATTAAATCATCTCTGAAAGCACTTACGTCCAAATATCATCACATTGGGGACTAGGTTTCAACGTATGAATTTGGGGAGGGAGGAACACAAACATTCAGTCTATAGCACTCACCAAGGAGAAGAGAGGGACACAGTAGGAAGAGACACTTAAATGTTCCTTACTTTCTCAGCATGCCTAAGACTAATCCTGGTCTCCACGACTATCCTCTAGGTCCTTCACTTTTCTCCTCAGATTGATTTACTCGTATTCAGAAACACATCATATTATTTAGAAAATTTCTAAAAAAGCCCCCCATGAAGACACACTTATACGAATATAAGGTAAAATAAAAGAACATATTCTAGAAGAAATAATACCATGGGACTAAAAAAAAAAAAAAAAAAAAAAAAAAAAACCTGCCTCCAGAAAGTGTAGAGTCTGCTCTTCCAGGGGAAAGCTCAGTGAAACACAGTATATTTGTAATAGATATTCTGTTTCCATGCACAGAGGTGCCTGCTATACTGCCTATCACACTCTAACGAAATAAAAGAATGCTCTAGTAAGACATGTACAAAGTTTCCAATAACTACATTAAATGCAAAACAAGCTGTTGATATTTACTCAAATGCCAGTGTTTCAATATTCATTTACATAACAAATTGCCAGCCACAGGTGTTAGTTTCTGCAAAAAACCCACAGTATATAATGTGTTAAGTTAAATCATTTTTCAGCTGAGGCGAAGTGAAGATGGCAGAGTGAGAGGACGTGGAGTTCACATCTCCCCACAACTAGGGCACCTACCAGATGCTTTTGGGGGACCTTGACACTCAGGGGTACTGGAGGAACCCCTGAGCAACTGAGTGGGATGTGGTGAGGGGAGTGAGGGGGGAGAAGTGGAGGCCGGATGGAATTGGCGTCCCTGAGGGGTGGTATGGGGAAGGTAGGGGTTCCCACGCCTGGAGGGACCCCCCCCGGGACTGGAGAATGTGCCTAGCGTTTCCACTACCCACTCGGGCCCCAGGGACCTGCTGGGCTCCCGGGCCAGGGACTCTGCCCTCCAGGATTCCCTCCAGCTGCACTGGTCCTAGGGGCGTAGGAGTGACGGGGGGGAAGAAGAGGAGAGGCAGACAGGGAGGGGCCCTCCGGGACCGGAGGATCAGGGGAGAATGCACCTAATGTTTCTCCTGCCCACTCGGGCCCCAGTGAGCCTGCTGGGCTTCCAGGCCGGGTTCTCCGCCCTCCAGGGGCCCCTCTGGCCACATTGGTCCTAGGGGCATAGGAGGACGGGAGGAGGGGGGAAGAAGAGGAGAGGCGGACAGGGAGGGGAACCACCGAGACCAGAGGATCAGGGGAGAATGTGCCTAGCATTTCTCCTGCCCACTTAGGACCCAGGAAGCCTGCTGGGCTCCCGGGTCTGGTCCTCCATCCTCCGGAGCCCTCTCTGGCCACGTTGTTCCAAGGGAGGTAGGAAGATGGGAGGAGCGGGGGAAGAGAAGGAGAGGTGGACGGTGGGGTGAAACCTCTGGGATTGGAGGCTCAGGGGAGAATGTGCCTAGCGTTCCCCCCACCCACTTGTGCCCCAGGAAGCCTCCAGGGCTCCTGGGTAAGGTCCTCTGCACTCCGGGGCCCCCTCTGCCACGTGGGTCCTAGGGGTGTAGGAGGAAGGGAGGAGGAAGGGAGGAGGAAGGAAGAGGAAGAGAGGCTGATGGGGCGGGTTCACTCAGGAACCGGAGGATCAGGGGAAGCATAGCTGGTGTTTCCCTCACCCTCTCCCTATGCCCTCTGGGGCCCCCTCTGGCCGCGTGGGTCCTAGGGGCGTGAGAGGGAGGGAGGCAGGGAAGCAGAGGAGGGGCGAATGAGGAGGGACCCTCTGGGATCAGAGGATTGGGGGAACACGCCTAGCATTTCCCCCACCCACTCAGGCCCAGGGAACCTCCTGGGGTCCCGGGCCTGGTCCTCTGCCCTCCTAGGCCAGGGGAACTCTGGGGGCCTCCAGCCTCCCTGAGTCTAAGCCCCAACCCCCACCCCCAGGGCCTTTTCTGGCCACATGGGACCTAGCCTAAACCCCGCCTGCTGCCTAAACACCGCCCCTGCCTAAGGTCCACCCCCCCATAGCCAAGGCCTTTTACGGGGTTTTTTTTTTTCCATTTATTGCTACTGTGGTTCTGTTTTACCTCCTGGTTGTTGTTTCATCTTTATTTTTATTTTTTTCTAACATATCTGTTTGTTTTCTAATCTTATTTTTTACTCTTTCTTATTGTTGTGCTCCTTTTTTGTTTTTATTTTTCATGGCCACCCCGCACGGCTTGCAGGATCTTGGTTCTTGGACCTGGGGTCAGGCGAGCTCCTGTGGTCGGAGATCTGAGTCTGAACCACAGGATGAACAGAGAACCTCAGACCACAGAGAATATTCATCAGAGTGAGGTCTCCCAGAGGTCCTCATCTCGGTATCAAGACCTAGCTCTACCCAACAGCCTACAAACTCCAGTGCTGGAGGCCTCAGGCCAAACAACCCATAAGACAGGAAAACAATCCCACGCATCAAAAAACAAAAAAAATGAAACGACAAAAAAAATATCTTACAGTTGAAGAAACAAGGTAAAAACCAACAAGAACAAATAAATGAAGAGTAAATAGGCAACCTACCTGAAAAATAATTCAGAGTAATGATAGTAAAGATGATTCAGAACATTGGAAATATAATGGAGGCACGGATCAAGAAAATACAAGAAATGTTTAGCAAAGACCTAAAACAACTAAAGAACAAACAAACAGAGATAAACAACACAATAACTGAAATGAAAAATATACTAGAAGAAATCAGTAATAGAATAAATGAAGAAAAATAACGAATAAGTCAGCTGAAAGACAGGATGGTGGAAATAACTGCCAAGGAGCAGAATAAAGAGAAAAGAACAAAAAGAACACAAGACAATCTCAGAGACCTCTGGGACAACACTGAACACACCAACATTCGCATTTTAGGGGTCCCAGAAGAAGAAGAGAAAAAGAAAGGGTCGAAAAAATATTTGAAGAGATTATAGTTGAAAACTTCCCTAACGTGGGAAACGAAATAGCCACCCAAGTCCAGGAAGCGAAGACAGTCCCATACAGGATAAACCCTAGGAGAAACACACCAAGACACATATTAATCAAACTAACAATAAATTAAATTCAAAGAAAAAATATTAAAAGCAGCAAGGGAAAGGCAAAGAAACACTTATAAGGGAATCCCCATAAGGTTATCAGCTGATTTTTCAGCAGAAACTCCGCAGGCCAGAAAGGAGTGGCAGGACATACTTAAAGTGATGAAAGAGAAAAACCTACAACCAAGATTACTCTACCCAGCAAGGATCTCATTCAGATTCGCTGGAGAAATCAAAAGTTTTACAGACAAGCAAAAGCTAAGAGAATTCAGCACCACCAAACCAGCTTTAAAACAAATGCTAAAGAAACTTCGCTAGGCGGGAAACATAAGAGAAGAAAAAGACCCACAGAAACAAACCTAAAATGATTAAGAAAATGGTAATAGGAACATACATATTGACAATTACCTTAAATGTAAATGGATTAAATGCCCTACCAAAAAACAAAGATGGGCTGAATGGATACAGAATCGAGACCCATATATATGCTGTCTACGAGAGACCCACTTCAGACTTAGGGACACATACAGACTGAATGCGAGGGATGGAAAAAGATATTCCATGCAAGTGGAAAACACAAGAAAGCTGGAGTAGCAATACTCATAGCAGATAAAATAGGCTTTAAAATAAAGACTGTTACAAGAGATAAGGAAGGACACTACATAATGATCAAGGGATCAATCCAAGAAGAAGATTTAACAATGATAAATATTTATGCACCCAACACAGGAGCACCTCAAGAAGTAAGGCCACTGTTAACAACCATAAAAGGGGAAATCGACAGTAACACAATAATAGTAGAGGACTTTAACACCCCACATAAACCAATGGACAGATCATCCAAACAGAAAATAAATAAGGAATCATAAACTTTAAATGACACAATAGAACAGACATTTAATTGATAGTTATAGGACATTCCACCCGAAAGTGGCAGAATACGCTTTCTTCTCAAGTGCACATGGAACATTCTCCAGCTTATATCACATCTTGGGTCACAAATCAAGCCTTGGAAAATTTAAGAAAACTGAAATCATATGAAGCATCTGTTCCAACCGCAACACTATGAGATTAGAAATCATTTACAGGGAAAAAAACCGTAAAAAAACCACAAATATATGGAGGTTAAACAGTGCACTGCTAAATAACCACGAGATCACTGAAGAAACCAAAGAGGAAATTTTAAAAATACATAAAAACAAATGACAATAAAAACACGAAAACTGAAAATGTACAGGGCACAGTAAAAGCAGTTCTAAGAGGGACGCTTATAAGCAATTCAATCTCACCTCAAGAAACAAGAAATATCTCAAATTAAGAATTTAACCTTACACGTAAAGCAACTAGAGAAAGAAGAACAACAAAAAACAAAAAAAACCAAACTTAGCCAAAGGAAAGAAATCATAAAGATCAGATCAGAAGTAAATGAAAAAGAAATGAAGGAAACATTACCAAAGATCGATAAATCTAAAAGCTGGTTCAAATTTAAGAAGATAAAATAAAATGAATGAAGGGAGATCAATAGTTTTACAAGCATCAACAGATCTGCAGTATAATTATATCCTAGACATATACTCCCTTAGTGCACTTCTGATAAGAAGCTATGGATTAACAGTCCACACTAACTTAGGCTGAGTTGCAGAAGAAAATCTGCATTTATACTTGTGTCACTTTTGCCTGTGCTAAAGAATTCTATTCTAGACAGACTTGCACTATAAAAAGATACATTTGTAATCAACAACAATTGAGAAGATACATGGAAGAAATCACTTCATTTTCATAACAAGAACAATAGCAAAAAAATCAAAAGTATGACGAATGTTTAAAGCAATGTACAAAACCTACATGAAGAAAACTTGTATTTGATAGAACATAAGTCTTTTTTGTTCTATTTACTTTATTTTTAGTCATGATACTTAATGCTTTGAAATTTCAAGTGTTTTTTTTATAGCTTTAAAGAAGGATATACAAACAACACACAGATATACAGTTCTCAGGGTACCTTTAAATGAAATATTTTTCCTTGATGGGCTGTGTCCATTGCAGTGGGCTCATTGAATTTAGATGAGAAGTGTACCAGAGGAGACAGTATGATTTAAAGGGCATGCATTATATAATAGATATGCTACAAAGTGTATTTCTTTTCATCCCTCAACAGCTCTAAAAAGAAGATATGGGGATGTCCATTAGGAAAGCAAGAGAACTGGTTCCAAAATTTGACTCAAGTTTCCTTACCTAGCCCTTACCCCTAGGCAATTAATTCAGGTCTGCCTATTCCAAAGTTCATACACATCCACTTTCCACTGCCCACTGGTGCACTACTCTAATAAACAGTCCAATAAATAGGAAAGGGGAGTGGAGATCTTTGCTTTTCGTTATAGGCTGTTTAGATTCTAAAGAAGGTTTTCTGTTTTGTGGGATACTTACTATTTTCTCTCTCAGATTTGAATTATAAATGCAGATACCTTATCTTCATTATGAAATTATAGACAGCTTGAGAGCAGAATATGATTCTACTTTGTATCCTTTAGAATATCTAGAACTGAGATAATAAATGAACAGACTAGGCATAAAAAGGAGAAGGATTTCAAGAAATATGGGTGGGAGTTCGGCCTGCAGGTGTCCAAGCTGCTGCGGCCAGAAGGGAGTGGCCAGAACTGCTTGAGTATCTACATTTCAGTTTCTGCACCTATCAAGAGTTTTAATTCATCATGGATAATCTGTCAGCAGAAGAAATTCAGCTGAGGGCTAACCAGGTTACTGATGAGTCTCCGGAAAGTACGAGGAGAATCCTGGGTTTAGACATTGAGTCTCAGGATACAGGAATCAAGACTATCACTATGCTGGATGAACAAGGGGAACAACTAAAACACACAGAAGAAGGCATGGACCAAATAAACAAAGACATGAGAGAAGCAGAGAAGACTTTAACAGAACTAAACTAGTGCTGTGGCCTTTGTATATGCCCATGTAATAGTATAACAAATGATGCCAGGGAAGATGAAATGGAAGAGAACCTGAATCAAGTGGGAAGTATCCTAGGAAATCTAAAAAACATGGCCCTGGACATGGGCAATGAGATTGAGGCTCAAAATCGACAAATAGAACGGATCACAGAAAAGGCTAACACCAACAAAGATCGTATTGACAATGCCAATGCCACAGCAAAGAAACTCACTGACAGCTAAAGCTACTGCTGTCCTTTTTTTAAAAAAATTTTATTTATTTATTTATGGCTGTGTTGGGTCTTAGTTTCTGCGCGAGGGCTTTCCCTAGTTGTGGCAAGCGGGGGCCACTCTTCATCGCGGTGCGCAGGCCTCTCACCATCGAGGCCTCTCTTGTTGCGGAGCACAGGCTCCAGACGCGCAGGCTCAGTAGTTGTGGCTCACGGGCCCAGTTGCTCCGCGGCACGCGGGATCCTCCCAGACCAGGGCTCGAACCCGTGTCCCCCTGTACTGGCAGGCAGATTCTCAACCACTGCGCTACCAGGGAAGCCCTGTACTTCTTTATCATTTATTCATTTCCCTAGCTCCTCCTTCAAAGTCATTACCTTTCCAGAGTTTGAAATTTTGTTTCCACACTCTTCTAATTGGGAGATGATGTGGAAGAAGATCTAGGAGTAACAGCCCCCCTATTCTTTTATTTTCTCTTTTTCCCTTGAGGGTAGACTGCTGCTTAGTTTTCCTTCTAGTATTTTCTTTCTCAGTCCATACTCTTAGGTTGGTTTTCATACATCACATATAGTGTTATTTTTCATTCTCTCCATTTACTTAGCAGGTTCTTCTGCTTTCAAAATTTGCAAGCATTGCCAAAGACAGCCACGTAAAAGGAAGCTGGGGGCACTGGGGGCAGGCACAAGGAGGAGAGGCAAGAGATAAGAGGTTGTTACCTCAGTAAAACGTGCAGACCCTAAAGCCAGAAGTTGCATAACCACAGTGAAGATCTAGTTGGGTTTAATTTCTATTTAAGTTGCACTTATTGCCAACTTAGGCCAATGCTTGGTTTTGGAGTCTGTATACACAACATTTTTGTTATACATCACAATTTCACAACCTCTGCTTCAAAAAAGAATAGAATGAGTTTTCTCAAAGTGAGCTTAATTTCTGAACTCTTCGTGATTCATTTATGTACATAAATTCTATGATCCCATTTCATTTTGCACCATATAGGAATACATGGTATAAATGAACGGCTTTTTATTTTCATATTATTAGTACTATCATTTGGACTTCCCTGGTGGCACAGTGGTTAAGAATCCACCTGCCAGTGCAGAGGACACAGGTTCTAGCCCTGGTCCAGGAAGATCCCACATGCCATGGAGCAACTAAGCCCGTGAGCCACAACTACTGGGCCTGTACTCTAGAGCCCGTGAGCCACAGCTACTGAGCCCACGCACCACAACTACTGAAACCCACGCACCTAGAGCCCGTGCTCTGCAACAAGAGAAGCCACCGCAGTGAGAAGCCGGCACAGCGCGATGAAGAGTAGCCCCCGCTGGCCACAACTAGAGAAAGCCCACACGTAGCAATGAAGACCCAATGCAGCCAAAATAAATTAATTAATTTAAAAAAATAGTATCATGGTCCCATTACAGGCCTATTAACCTCATAAATGTGTCATTAGTCTTTGAAGAAAAAATATGTCAATATGTATATATAATATGAGAATTTCTCTCTAAGCAGGGCTTAAAATTTTTTGAAAAGTTTGACAAAGTATATCACATGAATTCAGATTTACCTCAATGCCAAGAATTATGTTTAGATAGGAAAAAAGAAACTTGTTTTGATCTCAGGTAGAAAATGGTTAGATTACTCTGAGTTTTATGTAGCTTTAAACTTTTTTTAAAACTAGAATGTATTCTGTTTAACTAAAAATGATTTAGAAAATTATGTCTTTGTTTACTTATTGATGACTGCACTCTCATTCTCTTAGCCTTTTGTATTCAACTTCCAGAATCACATTTGTTTAGATCTTGAACAGTGTTATAAGAATTTGATTGGTATTTGTCACCTTTATTTAAAAACTAGCTTCTGCACACTTCAAAGCTATTGATGTCGATTGGTTTGACCAATAACCACTGTTTGATCCCTACAATTAAATTTTGTAGCTAAGGAAACTGTTTTTTCAAATAAGTGATGTGCTTCTGTGACTACTTTTTGGGGGGTGGAAAGCAATCATTTTGTCAGCTCTTATTTGACAAACTGAATAAAGCAAAGATCCATAAATAAAAAAAAAAAAGAAATATGGATAGAAGGGAAGAGGGAATCAATAATAAATTAGCCAGGTAAATATGTCTTAAACAATAGGTTTTAAGTAGACCTAGTATCATTAAGATATTAGTTATTCCTAAATTAATGTATACATGTAATGTGATCCCAATTAAAATAACAACAGTTTTGGCTTTCATTTTTGTTTTGGTGAGTGGTGAGGTGCTTTAGTCAAGCCAATTCGAAAGTTCACATGAAAAATAAACAAAAAAATTTAGTAAAACTCTGAATAAAAGAGCAATAAAGAGTAATGGCTCCTACATGATAGTAAACATTCACATCCCTCTCATGTGCCCAGTACATTCACCCCATTCTAATATCCCCCAAAACCTTAACCCATCCCAGCATCAACTCTAAGCTCAAACGCTCACCTAAATATCATCAACATAAAAGGTCCCAAATCTCATCATCTAAATCAGGCATGGGTGAGACTCTGGGTAGTATGGTCCATGCCCGGAAAAACTGTCTCCCCACCTGTGGACCTATGAAACTAGAAAACAACCTTTTGTAATATGGAAGAATCTTTTGTATTCTATTACAAGTTAATCACTAAAGGGGTGTTGCCTATAAGCTTAAATTATACATAATGGCCCATCTCTGGAACCCTGCTTTCCAGGTAATGAGTATTAAGCTAAAATACCTTTGTTTAGCTCACAGGAAACATCCTGATCAGGCCCACCTGTGAATGACTGCAGGGAGGAAAATATTAACACATCCCCTCCAGAGGCTGATGGGAACTAGGAAGTGTTTGACTTTACTCCCTCCCCTTTTAGTATAAAAGGAGCCTGAATTCTAACTCAGGCAAGATGGTTCTTTGGGGCATAAGCCCACCATCTTCTCGGTCTGCTGGTTTTCCAAATAAAGTCGTTATTCCTTGCCCCTACAACTCGTCTCTTGATTACTGGCCTGTCGTGCAGCGAGCAGTATGGTCTTAGACTTGGTAACACTTTCTCTTCCAGAATAGAGTGGTGGTACAGGTACAGAATAGACATTCTCGTTTTCATCTAGGAATGGAAAGGGGTCACCAAGCAACTCTAAGCCCAGCAGGACAAATCCCATTAGGTTTCAAAGAAGATTCTCTGTGGCTTGATGCCCTGTCCTTTGGGCCAATGGTGGTGGCCTTGTTGGCCCCTGGCCCTAAGCCTGTGTCTCTGGGCTCTACTTCCATGTCCACACTCTGCCTTTGGAACTGTTCATCCTTTTTCCTGAAGGTCAACCCATGTTTGTAGCCAAGTAGTTCTATCAGTCCCACAACCTGTTTGTAAAATCTCAGGAGTTTAACAGCCTCCCTTCATTTCTTCCTGTCTCTGTTCCCTTCAGTCCAAGCTGGCAGTGTTTCTGCTGATGTAACATTCTCAAAAACCACATTGGTCTTTGGTGTGTGTCAAGGGGGTCTACTCCATTAGGCAAAAGAGTTCTTCACTGAATCTCCCCGTATAAGCCCATCTCTATTCCGGGCTTCTGCTGAGATGGTTGAGTGGACCCAGGAGTCACCTACATAATCTCTTCTGCAACACGTTTTCCAGCCACACCTTGGCCCTCTCTCCCCAGCACACTTCCCCCAAAAATGAATTTCCTCGTTTCTTCATACTCTGTAATCTGGATTGGCTTGAAACCTTCCAAATAATCAAGGGCTGGTTCCTTTTTGCCTAGTAGTTCCTTGTTCAATTTCTCTCTTTCCTCGGGCATTTTACTATCAGCAGGAAGGAGCTTTGCTTGGAAATCTCTTCAGCTCCATATCCGAGTTTATTGCGTGTAAGTTCTATTTTCCACCCAGAATGAAGGAACACAATTCAGCCAAGTTTTCTGCCTCTTTATAACAAAAATTACCTTTTCTCCAATTTCCAATAATATGTTCCTCATTTCCTTTTAAAGTCTCACCAGAGAGATTTATATTTATAATTATAATCATATTTACATTTATATCAAGATTCTGTTCATGAACAATAGGATGTTCATGATGAGACGCTTTCCTTACAATGCTTTTGACTTCTCTCTGAGCTCTCACCAGAATCACCTTTAACATCATATTTCTACTTTCTCATCAAGATGATCTAGGATTTTCCAATCACCAACCTCTAAATTCTCCTAGCCTTTACTCATTACCTAAATTCAAAGCCACTTCCACATTTTTAGGTATCTGTTACTATGGCACCTTAGTTCCCAGTACCAGAATCTGTATTAGTTTCCTAGGGGCTGCCAAAACAAATTTTCACAAACTTGGTGGCTTACAACAACAGAATTGTTTTCTCTCTACAGTTTTGGAAGGCCAGAAGTCAAAAAATCAAGGTTTGGGCAAGGTTAGTTCCTTCTGGAGGCTCTGAGGGACTATCTGTTCCATACCTTTCCCCTAGTTTCTGGTGGTTGCTGGCAATCCTTGGCATTTTCCTGGATTGACCACTCAAATCTCTGCCTCCATCTCCACATGGTGTTCTCCTTTGCGTCTCTGTGTGTGTTCTTTTCTGTTTCTTATAAGGACAATCTCATTTGATTTAGAGACCACTCTCATCTAATGGGATCTCACCATAATCCTTACCTTAATTACATCTGCAAATACCCCAATGCCAAATACGTCACATTCTGAGGTTCTGGGAGGACATGAATTTTGAGGGGACACTATTCAACCCATTATGGTTAGTTATACTTCAAGAAAATTATTATTTTTAAAAAGTTTCCAGAGCTTGCTTATATAAGATAGATAAGCTAGTGTATTAGGGCATTTTTCTCCTACTGAAATGTTCTTCTCTAGCCTGTTTGGCCCATTTTAAAATCCTGGTATCCACATGGTGATTTAAAGTGATCCTCCTTTTCTGTCAAGTAAATTAGAATTTCTGTCTCATTATGCTCCCAGTGTTGAATTTTCCTTTTGATCTGATTGACTTCTGAAGTGATAAGTTCCCAATTTGTTCTGGTACTTTGAGCATATAGTTGCTGTTTTACACATCAGAGCTTAAGGCCCCCTGAGGGGTTTCTGTGATTTTCCCAGGAATCTTAACAGTAAGTTTCATTCATATTTTCACACCATATTTACTACTACTTTCCAGACTCCGGTTTATTCTACCAATTTGTTGCATTTTCGTTGATGTGTATACTCTATTTCTCCCTCTCTTGGTCTCTCTGTGGAGTACAGAATGGCTGTGCGCTGCTTTTCTCTGTTACGCGGTGCTGGTGTGACTGGACCCCTCACTAAAGCAGACTCCCCACCCTTCCTGCCGGGTTCTCCTTAAATTTGTCAGTTTTAAAAAATATTCACCTCATAGCAGACCTCATTATGAGGTCTAACATAACACTTGTAGCCTCAATAAAGCCATTTTTAAAAAACTTGTAATTTCCCAACATTTCATGAAATAAGCAGCTCCACGTTTTTTTTTTTAATGTTTCCAATATCATGATTTCATCTTTTTGTTATGCTACCTGACCGTGACCAATGTTAATGTTGTGGAGGTTGCTTTCTGATACAAACTAAGTTATAAGAACTTATTTATGGTCAGGAGTATATAGGCAACTTGTGGGCCAAATTCTTCCCCTCTCTTTCAACATTTTATCCAGCCAAGTACATACACATATCAAAATGCAGCCACCAGTGTCATATAACACTCTGACCTGCTTCCAAATTCAGAGTCTGTCCTTTTATCTCATGACATGGCTGTTACCATCTTGTCCAGAGCCAAGTGTTCCTTGATAATATGCATTCCTTATCAATGCAGCCTCTGCATGGAAATCCCTGAAGATGAAGGTTGGTGTAAACCTTCCTATGTCCATGAAAGTGGTATCAACAGTGTTTGATCCATGAACAAAGTACGTGTGCACTTCTGATGGAAGTTGGGAGAAAATGTGAAAGAGTATAATTGATGGAGCACCCAATGAAATAAAATACAACACTTCAATGTAATGAGTAGCAGGATCTTGATCTACAACATGTGTAGATCAGGGATATATATATATGTATATGGGAATTAGAGCAAAAATGAGTGGGGATTTTTTGTTTTGTTCTTGAGCTCATAGAGGAGTTGTTAAGAAGACTCTTGCAATCATATCATGGAGGTGCTACCCCCACAAAGTGCTGCCCCTTTGGTTTTTCATGAGAGGGAAATATATATATATAAAACCTTTATATATATATATATTTCCCTCTCATAAAAATAATATATATACATTAATATTATAGTAAATTATTATATATTGTGAAATATTAATATTACATTAAATTATTATCTTTAAAATTATTATACAATATATTAAATTATTATATATTCTGTATATTATATTAATAATATATATTTCCCATATATATAACCTTTTTATATATATAGATAGATATACACATAACCTTAATTGTTTTGGGGCTAGTATTTCTTGCAATTGAGTGCAGTTTCCAGTTTTTCACTCCCATTCTGGCTTCCCCTCAAAGAATAGTTCTTATGCTTAAACAGAAGTTACTAAAAATCTCAACATAATTCCCTACTACTCTTCTTGATATAGATAGATAGATACAGATAAACATATAGATATAGATAAAACCAATCAACATTACATTGTATAATTGTGTGGTGATGAAATGCAAAGCAAATTTATTTTTATTTATATTCTCATATAAAATATCAATAAAATAAGTTCCATGTAAGTAAAAGTCAAAAAAAGTATGAAAACTAAATAAATATTCACGCCAGTGAGGTCAGGTAAGGTTATGTTGTGGTATAAAAACTCCAAAAATCTTAGCTGTTAAACAACAAAACTGATTTCTTAGTTATATGATATGTCAAATACATATCATATAGGTTGGCAAGGACAGGGAGGCAAGACTTCACTTGACTGATGCCAAGAGATCTGATCGCCAGTGATTTTTTTTAATGATCTCTCTCGTTGAGAAGGGTGGCATTTGTCTAAAAATCCTTCTCTGAGATCTCTGTCTTTCAATGTATGAATCTATGTAACATCTCAACAGCAGTTAAGAAAAGTGAGTGCTTCTACGTGAAACTGGCTTGAATATTTAGATGAAGAGAACACAGTTTAAGTTTTAAACAAAGTGCATACTCTCTACTTACAAGGGGGTGAGCTCAATGGACATGTAACTACAATCTTGGTATTAGAAATATGTCTTCTCAAAATAACATTACAGAAATACAACTTGAATTTGCGAAAATAAAAAGAGATTGTTTCTCTTTTCTCTGCTTCCCTATATGTGTGTACTTTATTCTTATCCTCCTGGGGGGGATGGCTTTTTTGTTCCTTCAATGAATGTGGGTACCTAAGATTATGTCTTTGGTTCATGAGATGAATCAGATGGGAGTGGGAAAGTGAAACATTTTAGTCTCATTTTAGATTCCTAGGGAAGAATCATGATCATCCAACCCTAGGTCAGAAGCTCATCCCTGATGAATCAACCAGAGGTTCGTCAGCTAAGAATATGACACCTTCTGTAGAGATCATGTGGATGGAAGGCGTTGCAGAGATGAACAGGGTAGAAAGTGTCTCCCAAAAAGAGAACACTGGACAGATAGAACAATAAGTGTCCAGAAAAAAAACAAAGAAAAAGACCCTGAAAAGAAGGTGAGTTACACATCACTGAAGAGTTAGCCAGAAGGACAATTTCATCTAATAGACATTGGGGGTTCAGGGGAAAGGAGTGGTCACAGGTCATTGTTACCAAATGACCCAAGGACTCAGGAACTCTTCTTCATCTCCCAAAGGAGCTTGAGACCGAAACTCAAGAGCACTCCTTGTGTCAGCAGGAAGGAGGTACCACCTTCCCCACATCCACCCTCCTCTTCCTCCTTACTTTCATTAGGAGTCCCTAAATGGGCACATTGGTCTGAATTTTGCCCATTGCCTCCACTGTGTAGTATTTTCTTGTCGCTTTAATTTTCTAATTTTTGTACATGCAGTGTCTTTTCTTGCCTCTTAAAATCATAGATGAATCCAGGGTTTATTTACTTAAAACACAAAGGTAATTTTCAGCAACTTGGGAATTTTCTTGTCTGTACCCAACACTATCATGGCCTATTTTGAAATGTGAAAGAACATGATGATTCCCAGCCTTAGTCTAACAAGGAGCTAAGTAACTCTGCAATGAAGCAAAATTCTAGATATTTAGCATTACTTTTCTTGTTAAAAAAATTTTTTTTAATATTTGGTTTTACCTGTGTTTTCTTACTGCTTTACCCCACTCTAGTAGAGGATTACCGCCCCCCAGTAGTAAAAAGAAGCAAGCATAAAACTTGGAAGAAACCCTCGAGAATACATAAAGAAAAGCGAAATATTTGGATTATTGGTGGAGCTTTTCCCATTTTGTTTTCTACATTCACTATTTAAAATATGCTTCTTACACATAGAAGGGCAGCAAAATGCAATGGCTCTAACAACTTGCAAACATAAAATGTTAATTAAAATTTGTGGCTCTCAAAGTTTCTAATGGCCTATAAAATTCATTCTGCTATCAGAATTTCAGTTTCTGTTCTCTTTTCTTGATTGTATCTCTAATTATAGACTATAAGCTAAAATAATTTTATTTTTATATTTTACAAGAGCTATAAAAGAAAACCACCAAATGTTTAAAAATATAAATGGCTTCCTAAGATTGTTGGTGCAAATACTATTAAATAATTTGGTTTCACTATGAAGTGAAGACTTCTAACAGAAATGACTGTGCCTTTATTTCATGGATTAGAATTTAGGGAAAATAATTTCAAATACTGATAAGGTCTAATTAAATTATGGACATAATTCCATCTGTAGGTGATGATATTACATATTCATTTTCTTTTTTATCTAAATGGCACAAGAATGTGACAGGAAAAGGTGAGTTATCACTCCATTTTTTGAGTATACATACAAGTTTGGTCTCTTAATCTTACATAGTAGTTAAGAAGTCGAAATGATGACAAAGAAGAGTCAGAAATCAAGACAATAGTGATACTAATAGCTGCCATTCATTAACTAGCCCCATACACCACGCACTGAAACTCCACTTTTTACCACAACACTGAAAGTTACCATTT
Source organism: Balaenoptera borealis (assembly GCF_965194805.1). Classification (NCBI taxonomy): domain Eukaryota; kingdom Metazoa; phylum Chordata; class Mammalia; order Artiodactyla; family Balaenopteridae; genus Balaenoptera; species Balaenoptera borealis. The sequence continues at coordinate 37,199 of NW_028123734.1, read as the reverse complement.
TATTTTTTTACCAGCTTTATTGATGTATATATATCATATATATTCCCATAGAATTATATGTTATATAGTATAAATATACATATATATATATACCATAAAAGTCACCAAATTTAGGTGTAAAATTCAATAGTTTCTAGTAAATTTGTAGTGTTGTACAACTAAGACCACAACCCAACTTTAGAACATTTCCACCCCCGCATAAAGATCCCTCGTGTTCATCTGCAGCCACTCTTCATTCCCACTCCAATTCTAAGTGATGACTAATGTACTTTCTGTCTCTACAGATTTATATTTTGTGGATATTTCATATAAATAGAATTTTATAATCTGTGCTTTTTAGAATTTACTTATATCTGAGGTTCATCTGTGTTGTAACATGGATGGGCATTTGTATTATTTCCACTTTTTAGCTGTTGTAAATGATCTGCTATGACCATTCATGTACAAATCTTTGTACAGACACACATATTTTTATTTCTCTTGGATGGACGCTCAGGAGTTAATTTTCAAATAAGTGAAAGCGGCATCTTTTTATATTCCCTTGAGCAACGAATGAGGGTTCCAATTTCTCCACATCTTCTCCAGCACTTGTTATTGTCCAGTGTTTTTATGTAGTCATTCGAGTGACAGTGAATTAGGATCTCACTGTGTTTTTTACTTGCATTACTAAAATGTCTAAAAATATTGAGAATCATGTATGTGCTTGGTCATTCCTATATATGTCTTCTTTGATGAAATGTCTATTCAAAAATAGTTGTTTATTTTTTATTGCATTTTTCTCTTCTGGTAATTGAGTATGCTTTTAAAATATATTTTAGATACAAGTCATTTATCATATATATGCTTTGGAATTTTTTTCTCCCAATCTGTGGCCTGTTTTTTCATGTATTAATGATGTCTTTTGAAGTTCAAAATGTTTGAATTTTGATGAAGACCAACTTATCTTTATTTAATCACTTGTGCTTTTGATGTTGTATCTAAGACTTTGCCTAACCCAAGGTCACTCTTTTACTTTATTTTTACTGAAGAGGAAACTGAGGTTTGGCAAGACCAAGGAGACACTTACATGCAAGACTGTGTTCCTCTGCAGGATATTGTCCCTGCACGACCTTCCTCTCCACTCACTGCTACCAGTGTAGAATTCAAGTGAAGTCTGATACTGGGCCAGGTTTTTTGCAAGCTGAAACGTTTCTACAGGCAGCATACCCATTTTGAGTGACTGAAGTTCACACAAAAGGACCAGATGTGTCTATCCAGAAAACTCTCCTCTAGTTTCTTCTGTGTACCTTTGGGATGAAGGTAAGAAACGTACCTAGAATATAATTTTTTACTAGGGAGTTTGAATGAGATAATGCAACTCTGCTTTTAGAGCATGAACTTGTTGATCAGCCCTGTCTGCAGCTGGCTGAGCTGTGGTCCTTACTGGGGAGGGAGGAACCTCATCATGGCATCCTGGTCTCAAGTGGGCCTTCTGGGTGTATGAAGTGTGAGATCCATGCTGGATACTCATGAGACGATATTCTATGTGAATTTGTCAACATTAACCATTTTACTTCTACCAAATTACTATTTGGAAGTTCAACTATGTACTCAAACTTGAAAGGTTCTGTAAGCAAACACATAGTACAAGTAAGTTTCTGAGGACCATTTAATCATCCCAAAATGGAAAATAATTTTCTTTGAGTTTAAGACCTATAAAAGTATACATTTAAGCTCAACACTGTCCTCTAAACTTTTAAAAAATTTTCTATACAAAAAATTTTTATATGAAAATCAAAACAAATGATTAAATTTGGAGTGATCAAAAATTTCAACTGTATTATCAAATTAGAAAAATGGACTATGTATTGTGACATGCCAACAATTAAGGCTAATCGCAGTGTATGCTGGTTTGATGTTAAAACTGACCAGAGAAATTTTATGATGAATAAATTGTGGAGACTGGCTCATTTTGTATATTTAGAGAGCATTTCAAAAAAGTGTTCTTATGGGAGGCAGCCTCTAAGGTGACCCCCAAAGACCCCTATCTGCTTGTATCCCCACTGTTGTGTGATTCCCCCTTCCCTTAAATATGGGCTAGACTTATTGACTTCTTTCAAACAAATAGTATATAGCAGAAGCATGAATAGAGGTACTGCTTCCAAGATAAGTGACAAAATGACCTGCTCTCCCTCTCTTACTCACTTGCTCTGGAAGAAGCCAGTTTCATGCTATAAGCTGCTCTATGGACAGGCCCACATGGTAGACACTGGGCCTCTTGCCAACGGTCAGGTAGGCCCTGGGGCTGGGGAGTGTCATTCTCTGGCCCTGGGGAGTGGCCATATCTTCAAGGGATCCTCAGCAATGAGAATTTTCAAATCTACAGAAAAGTAAAAATATCCTTTAAATCAGTATGACTTTTGGAAAAACTAATTATTCCAATTAAATGGAGACTGGTCAAACCAAGAGAGGGTGAGTTCATTTTAAGTATCCCTCTATTCTCCAAGCATGTTACAGGTAAGGGCTAATGAGAAAACGCTATCAGCAGCCAATGTCACCGCACTAAACTCTGTGGGCAATGAGCTCTGACCACCATGCTGACATCATAATCTAAACAGTTCCTGGCACTGTTTTACTTGAGGGCTGCACTGAGGGACCAAGGATGTCTTGCTCATTCAAACTGCACATTCTTAATACTTGATGTTCTAACTACTAGAATTTAGGGGTTTATTTTATATTCTTGGTTCAGTGGTAGCTTACTTATTTAGCAAAGGACACAATTCAAAATCAAGCAATTAAAGGGAGCAAAATTTCTTATAACTTATCTCTCTTCAGTTATATTATAATGAATGGTTCTAAGCTACTAGGTATGGAGAACACAGCAATGATGAAAATGGAAATAAACAGGGTATCTTTCAAGGCAGTGCGACTCAAAATGTGCTGATGACTGCAGCATCAACAACATCTTGTATTAGAAAAGCAAATTCCCTGCCCCTAGTCCCAAAATACTGGATCAGAATCTCTGGGTCTGGGGGGGGTCCTCCCAGTGATCCTTACGTCCTCTGAAGTTTGAGAAACACTACACTAAAGAATTTGCTTTCAAAATGTGGCCTTGTCCTAGAACCAAGAGAGTCTCCAAGACTGGCTAAAATTTGATAGCAAATGTAATATAGAATTCTATATTTTTCATTTTCCATTCTGCTGAGGATTAGATGTTAGTAAACCAAACTGGACTTATGATTATTCATAATTTGTGGTTATTCATAATATTATGGTTATTCGTAATTTGTATTCATAACCTAAGATCAATTATTCGAGTTTAGTGTCGAAACCAGTTTCACTATGTATTTTAGAAATCTGGTTGCAAAACTCCTGCACTAGAAAATAGTCAAAAGTTCCACGTTTTTTCAAGAATGACATTTGGTTATCAGCGCATCATCAGTATACACAGTGGGACTGGTGAAATCTGTTGCTGACTGAGAGGCCAGATTTAGAAGGAAGAATTAGGCCTCATTAGGTATAGTTAAGCAATGAGATCATGCATCTAAGAGAAAAAGCAATAAATCTTTCTTTCTTTCTTTCTTTTTCTTTCTTTCTTTTTGTTTTTATTAATATTTCTTTGCCTCTGTCAAGAGAAGTGTTACTGCCTGGGACCTTTCCTGGTCCCCAGGTTTTGGAGGATCTGAGACTGGAGGGAATAAGGATGGGGGTTGGTACATTCCCCACCTTGAGTTCAAGGATATGGAGGGCAGTGCTTTGTGTGGGGATGCGGGGGAGGAGTAGGTCTGATGGTTCAGGACTCAGAGAAGACTGTGTGAGGAGTTTCTGGAAGGAAAAGAAGTTTTTTTTTTTTTTTTTTTTAAAAGCACTTTTTTTTTTTATAGCTACTTTATTTATTTATTTTATTTTATTTTTGGCTGTGTTGGGTCTTCGGTTCATGCGAGGGCTTTCTCTAGTTGAGGCAAGTGGTGGCCACTCTTCATCGCGGTGCAGGGACCGCTCTGCATCGCGGTGCGCGGGCCTTTCACTATCGCGGCCCCTCCCGTCGCGGGGCACAGGCTCCAGACGCGCAGGCTCAGTAGTTGTGGCTCACGGGCCCAGCTGCTCCGTGGCATGTGGGATCTTCCCAGACCAGGGCTCGAACCCGTGTCCCCTGCATTAGCAGGCAGATTCTCAACCACTGCGCCACCAGGGAAGCCCGGAAAAAAGAAGTATTGAGACAAAATTTCCCTTCTTCCCCAGTGAGGCTGTGAGTCCCTCTGAAAAATTCTTTGCATTTCTGGAAACATTTTTTTTTTTTTTTTTTAAATCTGTGCAGCAAGAGTAACTTTTTCTAGCAAATAAAACTGTGAACTGGAAAAATGAATAATCAAAAGAGGAGGGCCTAGGTGGGAAGGGGATTTGGTGATCCCCAGGATCAGCCTGGCGTCTTCCTATCTACCTGCCCAATTTAGTATCTTTCAATTCAGTCATGAAGGGGTTTCCAGGGCCTCTAAAGTGGATGTGCCATATGCCCTGACCTGGGAATTTTGCTCTCTCCTTCAATTTAAGACATCTTTAATCCACCTCTCCCTTCTCCCCAAATTTCAGTCCTCCCTGTGTTATGGTCAGAGATGGTCCCTTTCTCGTGGATTTCTAGGATAGAGACGTCTGCCCCTTTCTTCATACTCATTCCCTTTATTCTACTGCCCTAAGTCTGATGATTATGTTTACCTTTAATTCACCGGGAGGAGGATGTCATGAGAAGGTCGGTGAGGGCCAGGCCTGGGGAAGCGCCACTGGACTGAGGAAGGAGGCTTTGGGTAATATTTCAGAGAAGAGCCTCTGGAAAGGCCGTTCAGTGGGCTGCTTCCTGCCTCTTCCTCAGCTTTTATTTCCAGACTCCATCTACCTCCTCCTTCAAGAATCTTCTGCCTCAAACTAACCTTGCTGCTGACCTCAATCTCATCATCTACTACCTTTAGAGTATCTAGATTCACTGATTCCCAATAACTGATCTCTTCCCTTTTCCTCATTTCCAATAGTTAACAGTTTCCGTCACCTTTGAAATCCCCTTAAAATGCTGATGTCTGTCTCCTAAAACCTGCCATGCTCTTGCCTACCTCTGTTTATCCTGTGTGCCTAGTGGCCCCTGCACATGTCTTTCCCACCAGAGACAGGGAGGTCCCTGTCCCCTTGCTCATGCTATGCTCTCGGCCTCCTACACGTGTCTGCTCACGTTACTATTCTCCAAATTGTCAGTCCTTCTTTAAATTTATGTAATTCCGACACATGCTTAAGAACTAGTGATTTATTTTCTAGTCTTTAAAGTATCTACCATGACCTCTACCTAGTTGAATACTTTTTTTCCCCAGATTCTTTCTGCACTTCTAGTGAATTACAAATGGTTGCAAGCCATGATTTATATACATTTGCTGTTGGCCATTGGGCTATTAACAAATGATATATTGCTGATTGAGATAGCAACATTTGGAATATATAAGATGGTTTTTAGTACCTGATAAATAGAAATTGTCCCCCAAATAGGTGTTACGTGGTGAATAAGAGGTGGTGGGTATGCAGAATAAATCTGATCCTACTGAGAAAAATATTTCTGTATTGAAAAATCACTGTGAAATGCAGGTAAGAGTCGGATCATATTCTCTTGGAATTGGTAAAGTGCTAGAATTTTATAGGTGACAGTGAGTGGCCTGGGTTTTCCCTTTTTGCATCTAATATTCCAGACTTGGGTCTGGAGAAGTCAGCACCCATAAATGCCAATTGGAAAAGGCAAAATAGTGTACACAGTAAAATAAAATCCCAATAAAAGCCTGTTCTCTCTAGCTAAAGGACCAGAATAAGTGAGGCCTAAAGATACAGAAAACTTTTAGGCAATAACTGTTCTACTCCCGCCAAACACCACAGAAAAACTACAGCCCCCTCCCCAACCCTACCAGCAAAGTCCAATCTGGGAGTCTAGACTTCCACCCCTGCCAGTCTGCAATGAGGCACCCCAGTGCTAACTCCCCCAGGCCCTGGGTGTCAGAGAAGCCCTGAAAAGGTATTGCCAGAGTCGCTCCAGATCTTTGCTCAAAACCCATCTACCCCCAACTTTAGTAGGAGTGTCCTCGCTCACAACCCTCCAACCCTCCCCACCCCAACCTTTAGCAGGAGTGAACATAAATCCTTAAGCTAAAGGGTCCAGAGATAAGAAAGGAAGCTACACACACAAAAAAAGAAAAAAAAGAAACAGATGGAGCCGCTTGAGACGAAGATGGCAACGAATCTGACCTCCAACGGACCCTGAGTCTCATTATATGTTGATTTTACTACATTAGCATATTAAATGACACACCTACTGGTGGCCAGGACCAGACATTAAGGACCAAAAATGGATATAAAGGGGGTGGTACCCCACTCCCTCAAAAAAGCCCTGCCCCTTCCCTGGTTAACTAAGGCATGTGTCTCCCCATCCTCTGCCTCACTCCTCTTCCCTTTGTCTTTACTCTTTACAGTTAAATCACTTTCACCAGGTGGGTGAGAAGTTGATCTATGAACTTAATTCCTTCTTCTCCATTTTTTTTTTTTTTTTGCCCATAGAATAAGGCTTGTGCTGTGTGGATCTCTCGTTATTCTCCTACTCGAAAAAAAGAACCCTGCCCCGCTGAGCTGGGCCTGAACAAGGTCCATATGACTTAATTCTGCAACATAAGGAGCCAGGATATTCATCCTCAGCAGGTGGTAATGCCGGTGGTAATGAGTGACCATCTCAGCAGTGTCCCTGAAGACCACAGAGACCCTGGACTTCCACTTCCACCCAGCAAGAACAAGGCACACTAACCCCTCCCTGCAGAGGTGGTTTCAGAGTCAGGACTCTCACCACCATCCAAAGGTAATGAGGCTCTTCCGTGATGTCAGGTTAGGCAAAAGGAGGAGCAGGAACAAGGCACCCATGCCCCTCCCAGCAGGAGGTATCAGTGAAGGTCCAGTGGGAGCCAGAAATCCCAACCCCACTGAGCAGTAACAAGGAACCCCTCGCTCCCTGGGTGAGAACAGAGACAAATCCAAAACCTGGAGACCATGACCTGGACCCCCATTTCCACCAGGCAGTAATGAGATGGCTTGTCATCCCCTGCTAGAGTGGTGTCAGAATAGGCAAGTCAAACAGAAAATTTATATGATATCCAGAATCTCATAATGTAATACTCAAAACACCCAGGTTTTTATTGAGAATCACTCGTAGTAAGAACCAAGATGATCACAACATATATGAGAAAGGACAAAGACACTCAATGGACACCAACAACAAGATGTCAGACACAGTGGAACCATCTGATTCCAACATTCTTGCATAGCACTGATATTTCATAGGAAAATAAAGAGATCTGATTTATTTGCAGCAAGAACATTCAATAAGTAGGAAATGGGAGAAAACAAAACCACTGTCTTAATTTACTAAAATCTTTACATTGTTTTCTAAACTGCTTTGCAGAGTCTTGCATTAAGAATATGAAATTTAAAGCTGTAGGGAATCCAAAAGGGCTACAGCAGTCCGGTATGAATCATAAGAATTTCTTTATTCCAGGACATGTTTTACTGCCTGGGGTATCTACTACTACGGTCTAGAGTTTGGGGAAAGTCCTTAGCTTACCGTCTTGTGGATGTGGATAAATGATGTGGAAGCACTCATAGATTATGGGAAGTTGCATCCTAGACCACTGGGTAAGCTTCATAAATAACAGTGTTAATCACAGAGAACAAGATGGTATGAGATACACTATGTGACATTGCCATGGACCGTAAACCTTTTCAGACAGGGCTGGATGGTGAAAAGGAGGAACCACCCCCGAGTCAGGAGGACCTGGGTTCTGGTCTCAGCTCAGTGCCTGACTGAAAAGAAATTACTTAATCTCTCTGATCATCAGTTTTTTTATCCAGTGTGTGAGATGAGGGATGTCAAAGCCAGTTGTAAAATGCTATCATTCTCACTACTCAATATAAATATCTACAATCTTCACAGTTGTCTTACAAAACAGAACATGTTATGCATATTCAGGATTATTTTGTTACAACTACACAAACAAAACAATCTATGTGTAAAAATGGTATTTAAATTTCTATGAAGACAGTTATGTATTTTAATTTTGATCTTTTTCAGTAGTGTACATTTTAATCTCCTTAAAAGTACCTTTTATGGCTATCGCATATATACCCCAGGGTTGGTTAACTCAGAAAGCCACTAGACTGATGTCATACACATTTGATCTGACGTCCCATCGTGAATTCAGTTTTTCCATTTGTGAGGGTCTCCTGATCCTAAGAGGCTTTGCAGTGGCACACCAGGGACCGGGTGTTGTCAGATCATGGCATAAGACCCACATCTATGAAACAACTACAGTCCAACTCCAAAAAAAGATGTAAGTGGCATGTGTCAAAGAAGAAATAGAGTTCTATATTGCGTTTTAGGTTTAAAAGGTGTCAGAAGTATCTTATTTGAATTCACCTTGTCATAAACAAGGTAGCGGGGAGGGAACAGAGAATCACTGTTTCAAAAGCTAGGAACCTCACTGAAATCATTAAGATGTTGTGAAACAAAGCTTTGGCTCTGGTGTACAAAGAAGCCATTTGAATGTGTTTTTCTGTATCTTCTGTAATACTTTCCAGCAGATAGGGCTCACTTTTTCTTGTTGTTATTGTTATATTACTTTTCCCCAATTGTTTGTTGGCATTATTGCTTTGATTTGTCTTTTAAAATTTGCAAAATAACGTGTGAAATTTATGCAGAAGACGTAAAGAATAAAAATAAATGAACGCTCATGTGTAACCACTCTTCCTAAAAAGAAAACTTACCCATATCTTTGAAGGTCTCTGTTGGTCCTTCTTTAATCCTAACCTGTTTGTTATTTCCACTGTTTTTCTTTACAGTTTCGTCAATATGAATATACTGCTAAATAAGATACTGCTTTGGCTTGCATATTTTGAACTTTAAAAAAATGGAATCGTACTGTATGTATTCTGCAACTTGCTGTTTTGCTCAGTGTTACAGTATTCATTATTATGAAAATTTTACTGTAGTCTATAGTCATTGCTTTATTGTATCCCTTATAAAATTATATTAAGCAAACGCATCCATTCCAACTGATTGGATTGTTTTTCCCCCATTTTTGACATCACAATAAAAACAGCTATGAATATTCTTAAATGAGTTTTCTATATGAAGGAGCTGGAATTTCTCTAGGTTATATACAGTGCAATTGCTGTGTCAAAATGTTTACACATTCACACCTACTAAATTATGAGAAACTGTTTCCCAAGGTGGTTGTAACAATTTACATCCCCACACGCAGTTTAAAGACAATGTCACCTTTTTAAAAATGTGCCCAATTTGGTGCTGTTTGGGAAACGGTATCTCACTGTGTTTTAATTTACATTTCCTTAATTACTAAGGCAGCACACAAAGAAAAATAATTTTAGTTAGTAATAAATGCCAAGAAAAATAAACAAGTCAAGGAGAAACAGATGGAAAGGGGTTACTTCGGAAGAAGGATCAGGGGCGAGGTCTCCCCACGGAGGGTCATCAGTGTTAGAAACAAGTGACGAGATGGGGTGAGCCAGGTAGTGAGGTAGGGGCAGGGGGCTGCAGGGCAGAACAAGTGGGTTCCAGCACTAAGAAGAGGCAGAACAGTCTTTCCTTTTAAGTGCTGAAACTAAGTATTTTTAGCTGATGCGTTAGAGGACAGGCCAGAAGGATCTCAGCTAGACTGGGAGATTTAAGCAGATGGTGTTGAAGAGAAAACAGAGCTTTGGGTATGAAAAGGGGGTGTGTAGGGAGCCATACATGGTGCCTATTTATTCTCTTAATTAGGATCTGAATTACTTTGCATTATATATAAAAAAAAAGAAAATCACATGTGAAAACAAATTTTTAAAAATCCTTGAAAAAAATTAACCTGTCCTGAATTATGCAAATATTTTAAACTTAAAAGAACAATTAAGATCTTTCTAGATTTACACAATTTAAACAAATTTTGATCTATTGAATTTAAGATCTGTGTGGTTTTATAGGACAATGCCCTGTCTGTGTTAAATCTAGATGAAGCATTTCCAGTCCTTTGGAGATGCCTCTTATTATTCCCCAAGTTTTATTATCTGCAGTCCCAATGGGTCATTCATTTTCTGGAGTGAAAAATAATCCTTGCTTTCCTACCTTGAATGTTAAGCTGAGTTGAGTGTCGCCATTAATTCCTAGAAAAGGATTCACTTGCTATTGATCAGTGGAGTCTAGAGGAGCCCAGAGGAAATTTTTCTTATTTTTCTTGTTGGATCACTTAGGGTTCTCTTGCAAGCAGATGCCAAGATGAAATCAGACATGTAAGCGATCTGCCAGGGAAACACCTGTGGAGGATAAAGAAGTGATGGAGCAGGAGTAGGAGGGAAAAGCATTCAAACTGCCTTGCAGATCAGACACCTGTGAAAGGAGACAGGGAAAGGGAGGCTTGTGGAAGAAGAGCCTCAGACTTCAATGCAGCTCTGAGAAAGTCTTGGCTACACGTATAGGGAGTCCCGGAGCAAAGGCTGCCAGCTATGGTAATCCCACATAGGGCAGGGACGGCCCTGTTCCATTATCCAAACATTGGCTGGGAGCAGCCTGGGGAGAGCACAGCCTCGGTGTAAAGGCTGTCAGGGGTCCCAAAGGTCCAGAGGCACAGCAGCTGGAGGCTGTCACTTTCTCACACTCCTCACAGTAGGTTCTTTTGAAGGGTGAGTTGGAAAATATACCTCCTTAGCTGCCACTTAGAAATAAAATATATCAAATTTGCTATAACAAGATGCTTACAGTCTTTGATGTCTGCATAACAATGAAATATGATAAATACATCTGGGTTTCTAACCAATATGCTGATCTATCAATTGCCATGTATAAGAATAGCTCACTGGTTTTCCTAATGATATTGAAGGGAAATAAGAATGATTTGGCTCAAGAGATTATTTTAAAGGACTTTGTTTATAAACAAATTAAAACCTCACAGTATTTTTCAATAAAGAATATTCCATTTGGTTTATATTTTTAATTCTCCAAAACCCTTCCCTGAATGAGCCTGCCCCCTGCCCCCATGAACACATTTGGTTTTGGTTCCGTTTGATTTACTAATTTATCTCAATAGTTATAACATCAGATTTATTTTAAAATTCCTTCATAACCATTTAGTGACAATTCTTTACTCTGATTATAAATAGAAAACAAGAAAATATTGAAATGTATATTTGTGCACGTGTTGTGGTCTATGTCTTTTTGTTTTATTTCCAACTCCCAAACTTCTTGGCTATTCTGGTTAGTTTTTACATGGTTTAAACAGAGGTTTTCTGTGCATCTCAAAAGTTTTCCTTATGGAACGTTTTTCGACAACATTTTGCTCGATTAATTTAGATGTGATTTCCCAAAGGGCACCTGACTTGAAAAAATTATTTTATTCATTCAGGGATTGACAGTGCCCAGATTTTAGGAGAACAAAAAAACCCCAGAGAATATGGGGAGGAGTGAAGTAAAAACTGCAACATAGTTTTGAATTTTGAGTTTTCACCGTGAGTATATTTCAAAGGTATCTATGTACATTTTACTTTTAATACTCTGAATAAAGATGTGCAATCTAAACAAGTTCAGACTGACTACAGTTCAGGGTTTTAAAGCATGTAAACTCTTTGGGGAGCTTTACCTTTATAAACCTTGTAATAACAAAGCCATATGAGTCCTACAATCATTATTCATACTTCTTAGTTTCTCACAAGGTAAGCATTATTGACTCTTCTTTCTGCAGAGCATACCTCATTTTAAAACACATTGAATTACGGTTATCAAATTGTGTTATAGTAAATAATCTTGTTTGGTTAATGTACATGAAAGGCTAATTGTGTGGAGATAGAGAGCAAAGTGTTGCAATTTTGCCTAAGATTGGAGAGGGTAAAGGTTAAATTGTTCCTTGAAAACATAAAAACAGAGAGCAGACAACAACTCTCAATACTATTCTCTGCCATCTTCTTCACACAAGACATATATTATGTCAATGAAATTCAGATAACTAAAAAGCCAAGTGAAAGCAGGTATAAAAATCTCCTATCTTTCAGTTTACCTTTTCTTAGATACTGGCAGGTTTGTTATAACTCAGTGGGTAGCATCACCTGGAACATAGAATTTACTGGTTGTGATTTGTTGTGTTGTTCTAGCTGTAGCTTCAGGGTTTCAAATATACATTTTTACTTATCACAGCCTATCTTCAGCTTTTATTATACCACTTCACAGGTAGTATAAGAACCTTACAGCAGTGTACTGTTTTCTCCCCTTGGGCCTTTTTGCTATTATTATCACAGGTTTAATTAACCACTTATACATTTTATTTACCCACCTATTGATGGATATTTGGGTTGTTTCACTTTCTGGTTATTATGAATAATTCTGCCAGGAACAGTCATGTGTGAGTCTTTCTGTAGACATAATGTTTTCATTTCTCTTGAGTAGTTACCTACTAGTAGAATTTTGCTAGGACATGTGGTAAATTTCTGTTTCACAATTTAAGGAAGTGCTAAGCTGGTTTCCAAAGTGGCTGTACCATTTCACACTCCTGCCAGCAATGTTCCTCTCCACACCCTCACCAATATTTATCTTCTTTCTCTTCTCTGTTAGCCATTCTTGTGGATGTGACTGGGGTTTTAATTTGCATTTCCCTAATAGCTAATGATATTGAACATCTTTTCATGTGGCGTTCACCATTTGTATACCTTCTTTAGGGGAAATGTCTATTCAAATCTTTTGCCCATTTTTAAATTGAATTATTTTGTCTTCTTCTTATGGCGTTTTTAAGAGTTCTTTATATATCCTGGCTACAAGTTCTTTATCAGATATAAATGGCAGATATTTTCTCACAGTCTGTGGCTTATCTTTCCACTTTTTTTTTTCAGTATTTTTTCCAGTTTATTGAGGTATGAATGACAAATAAAAATTGTATATACTTAGGTTGTACACGTGATTTTTTTAAGTGCCATATGTGATGATTTAATATACATATGTATTGTGAAATGATTACCACAATCAAGTTAATGAACACATCCATTACCTCACATAGTTAGCTTTTCCTAGTGAATTTCAAGTGTACAGTATAGTATTAACTAACTATAGTCACCAGGCTGTACATTAGATCCCCAGAACTCGTTCATCTTATAACTGGAAGTTTGTACCCTTTGACCAGCATCTCCCCATTCTGTCCACGTCCGAGCCTCTGGAAACCACCGTTCTACTCTCTGGCTTTATGAGTTCAACTTTTTCAGATTCCATATGTAAGTGAAATCACACAGCATTTACCTATTTGTGTCTGGCTCATTTCACTTAGCATAATCTCCTCCAGGTTCATGCCAATGGCAGGATTTCCTTCTTTGTTATGGATAAATAATATTTCATTATATGTCTTTATAGATATATGTGAAATATATATATGTATTTGAATATATCGCATTTTCTTCATTCATATAAAACCTCACATTACTTTTTTAAATTTACAAACTAAACCAATATAGAGGCGTATTCTGTAGTCTCCTTTTTCTATTTATCTGTAAGTACAGTGATTCTCTATTGTGCTCCTATCCTCAGGCACCCTTAATTGGTTTACTGTGAATAGGGTTTCTTCTGCATGAACACATGCTAATTATTTATTTGGAATTTCTCACACAATAATTGCTATCCCTGACCCAGTGGTCCCAAACCACTCAGGTGTCTCTAGAATGTTCTGTGCCTAGTGACGCTGACATACAACTATGGAAACCAGCCCTCCTTCAGTGTTTATTATGTGATGTTCAGACCGCTCAGACTTGTTTGCCTCATTGCCTTTATTCCTATTAATACCACATCCCATTAAAGCAGAAAAACACAACAACTGGATACACATAAAAGAGGTCAAGCTTAACTAAGAAACTGGTTCTTTATCCCTCTCTTTGTATCTAATGTTTGGTTTATCTAATTTACAATAGGAAATGGGGTGAATTGGCTCACTTACTAAAAGCAGAAGTCAGTGGAGAAGAAAAATTAATTAGTCAGAGCAAGGGTTCAGCATGCAGTAGCAGGTTGGCCATCTGTGCAGGAGAACAGAAAGCTGCATTCCTGCAGGAGGTCTCTCTAAAGGAGGCCATGCAGCCCAAGGAGGCGCACAGAACTCTAGAACCGACATACATTCATGCTGTGTGTGACCTGCCTTTATCTAAACCTCTTTCTGTCTCACTAGAACTTCTTACTACCTGGCATGATTTACCCAGCATTAGCCCCAAAATTGCAGTAAACTTTCTGGGAAGAGAATAACTTTCCAGTTGGAAAACAGTATTCTTTGCTCTCCCAGTGGCCTTACCTTCTGGGCCCCTGACTCTGCCTAGGCACCTCTGCCCCTGAATTGCTCTCACTGACCACCTGACTTTCTTTTGCTTCTGTCAAGATCCCTAAGCCCCCTTTAATGGAAACACAGAGTGTTCAATGACAGTTGCAGGAATACCCATCAAAAACGGAACACAAGTCACTGACCTATTAGAAGACATTGCAAACCAAATAATTAGCTATTCTCAAAATCAAAGCTCACACTGGAAGCCAGAACTCCCAAAGCCAAGGAAACTACCTGACTGACAAAAATGTTAACATAGCCACTTCCCAAGAAAATTTGTCCTCTGCCACCTACATACTTCCCCTTGCTCAATCTTTTTTACAGATGGGAAACTCTACTTAAGGAACCTACGGCACAACAGCCTGCTAAAACCTGAGGCTGAACAATCTCATTGGAAACAAGCTGGATGTTTTGCCACTCAGATGGATTCTGGAGACACCCAGATGGCCACTTGGTCTCTTCTTGGTTACTTGCCGAAAATTTAGTACACAGCATCCATAAGGTTACACATCAGGACAAAGGGAATCTTGAAGATCTCTTTTACAAGTATTGGTGGGACAAGGATGAAAGCTAACTCTTTTATATGGCCCAGGGATGATGTATTAGTATTTCTATGCTTTTGTCCAATGCACGGCTAAAGTCGTAGAACTGAAGCTCTCTATTTGTGTCTGTCTGTATGTATTTTTGTCTATGAATGTGTAGTAAGTTTCTACCTTTGGATGGTATTACAAAATTGCACTATGAAATTTCTTAAAGAGAATTCTGTTTTGATTAGCTTAAACATAAACAAACACACATAAATTGAATAGTTCTAAAATTACCAGAAATTAAGGAAACTGAACTTCTGATATTTTCATGTGCTTAAAAATGTATTCTTATGGAAACTAACTAAAAAGTTTGTAAAATTCAAGTTTACATAATTAAGGCAAATCTTTGTCAAAAAAGACTAGCTTAATATTATTGGTTTAATAAAAACAGCTATGTTTTCAACATCATACATTTTTATTCTACCTGGATATGCTCTTCCTAAACTTATAAAATTTTTCTGATTGAATAAACTAGCATTGTATCTACCAGATGTTTCAGATTATGAAAAATGTAAATTTTTGTTTAACCAAATTGAATCATTATTCAAACCAATCTTATCTTAACAGTGCTTATGCTTTGTGGTATGAAGATAGTTTCCAAGATCTTTAGGTAACTTAAAACGTTAGACTTATGCTAAACTGAGTTAAATAATAGTATTCTTTAGATACCTATACATTTTTAAATAAGATAAAATACTGAAAATTAGTTACTAAACATAATTTTAAGTTTATATGATTTTGCCTCTAATTTTCACATGGAAAAGAGAGGGTACAGACTTTTTACTTACTATAATATTTTATGTTAATATTTCTCTTCTTCATTTTAGAATCCCTCTTTTAAGATGCCTGATCTCCAGAACTCTAAAACGCTCATCTTTTCCACTTCCTCTCAACAATTGTTCAAATGATTTTGCAGGAACAACGCCAAACAAGAGTCTTCAGGAGATTATTCCTTAGACCCAGATTTGCCCCACTCAAAGGTTTATGATTGCCTCTGTGTTGTTCAACAATGAATGACATTTCTTGGTCATGAACAAAACTGAGGCCCAACCGTTTTGAATTTTACCTGTGATTTGTGATCTCAGAAAACGGCAACAGTTAAGAAATCACCCTATCCTCTGTTTTCTGAAATCCTCCACCTTTTGTGTACCACAAAGAACCACCCCACTTAAGATAAGATTTGCTACCCAGGCCTTCTCAGGATTCCCCTAAGACCTGGAGATCACTCCCTTGTTTATCGGTGACCAGGGAAACACCAACTTTTCCCCTTTTGCCTTAACCTGCTGATAAGACCAGGCACTGATCTCTCAACTTCCCTTTCTTTGTTCCATGAATGATTCGCTGAGCTCAGAACTGTTTGTCCTTCTAAAACTAGCCAGACACAGAGATGAACCTTCCTGTTCATCTAACTGACTGAGACTTCACCTAATTGCAAAATAATTCCAACTGTAAATCAGCCCCACCTGTAACTTTTCTACTTTCCCTAAAAAAGTCTAAGGTAAAAACCACCCTGCAAGACATTCTGATCTTCTTATTGCAAAAGCCTGAATAAAATCAATCCTCTTACTTGTTTTGTCTTTGAAAACATGAATCAGGGCATATATATCCAGCAATCTATGTGGGCATATTCTGTTACATACATTAATGGGGCATACATAGCTACAGTGACAGCTGTATTAGCATCCTAAAAAGAACTAAATAATCTATATAGCCAAATGAGGGACAATGCGGAGAGAATCACCTGGAGTGGGGTGGAGAAACTGACTTAAATGTGCTAATTTTTCCAGGATTTTTTACTTTTCAAAAATTAGGAACTGAGGGCAAGAGATGCACCATTAATTTATTTGAGACAGTTTCATAATTAAGCAAGTACACTTAAGGAACATATTAAACTACTACTTTGGGAATAATTTTAGAATAACAGCAAAGTTGCAAAAATAGTACAGACTGTTCCTTGTACCCAGTTTCCCCTAATGTTTCCATTTTATCTCCTCACTTAAGAGTGTAAGCTATACTTCTTAAATTTTTTATGGTTTCCTTAGAGTTTACAATATGCATTTTTAAAATAATCTAATCCCACCTTGAAATAACACTACACCACTTGATGGGTGCAGGAACTTTATAACATAGTATTCCCAATTCTTTTCTCCCATCCTTGTGACGTGGCTGTCATTAATTTCACTTATCCATGTGCCATAATTCCTTAACACATTGTAACTATTGTCCCTTAAAACAGTTATATGTTATCCATTAGGCCACCAGGGCTGATAAAAGTTATTTTTTAGATTGATTAAGAAGCAGAGAACTCAAGGATTTAATTTTACCAGCATTCATTTCTCCTTGGAAGTTCCTCCTTTATGTAGCTATAATTTTCTGATCTTTGTCAGTTGTTCTGTTTTTAATGTTCGTGGTAACATAGGTGCCAAAGGCTTCAAATTCCTCTAATGTCCTTGTTTTTGTCTCTCCTCTTTTTTTTTTTTTTTTTTTAATACTTATTTATTTGGCCGAGCCGGGTTTTAGTTGCGGCATTCAGGATCTGGTTCCCTGACCAGGGATCAGACCTGGGCCCCCTGAATTGGGAGCACAGAGTCTTAACCACTGGACCACCAGGGAAGCCCCTTGTCTCTCATCTTGATTTTGGGGTTTCCCTAAGTACTGTTGCTCAGCTTGAGTCTGTGTCTTGCAGTTCTCTTGGCTGTGATCTACTCTTAACTATCCTGGAGGCCTGCGGGTGTGATGGTGAACTGTGCGGGAGGGAAAACATTCTATAATCTTGCAGTAAATCCCAGTCTCTAGTGGGACTCTGTTTGAGGGTGTGGCCTTCACAACTGTTTCTGACTCTCCCCAAGGATATGGCTCTTTCCCCTGCACCTACGCCTTCCCTTGGCTGCAGCATTTCCTTGAAGCCCTATCCCCTGCTGACATGTTCCCCCAACACACCGCATCACATGAGAAAGGAAGGATGTAGAAGGCTGAATTGGGGGAGAATTTATTTCCTCTAGCTGGGATAAGATTTCAGAATTGCACTCTGGCCAAGTCCTTTCTCTGGAGAGTAAGATTCTGCTACATAGAAAGCTCCATTGCCACCCCTTCGTCCCCACCCTCTCCAGAGCCACCTCGGGCACCTCTCTCCATCCTCACCATGAGAGCCTGCAGGGGTTCCTGAAGGTAATGCACCCCAAGAGTCTGGCTCCCAGGATTTTCTCCCTCTCAACTAGTCATCCTTGGCTTCCAGCAGTTTGTCAAAATTACCTTTTAAGTCATCCTGCTCGTCTATGGCTCCTGCTGCAAGTAAGCAGATCTTGGCTCCTATATCTCTCTGGATGTGCCTGGCTCTCCAACTTTCGGGGTGACAATTAGCCTTGCAACTTTAGTTCTTTGATGAGTCTATGAAAACTTGCTGATTTCCAGTTTTTCCAGATTTTCCTTATCGTAAGGATAGGAGTGATGACTTCTGGAAACTGCTTCTCTTAATGTTAACATCTTATATAACCATAGTACAGTTGTTAATACTAAGAAATTAACATTGGTACTACACTATTAAGTAAAATGCAGACTTCATTCTACTTTCACCAAGCTTTTCCATTAACGTCCTTTGTCTGTTCCAGATCCAAATAAGAATAACATGTTGCATTTAGTTACCTATCTGCCTAGTCATCCTCAATCTGTGAGAGCTTCTCAGTCTTTTCTTGATTTTCATGACTTTTTCAAGTTTGAATATCTCTCATTTTGCTTTTTTCTGATATTTTCTCATGATTAGACTTGGGTTATGGGTTTGGGGGAAGCATAGTACAGAGGTGAATGCTTTTCTTATGCATCATATCAGAGGGTACATGATTTCAAGATGACTTGTAATTGAGGATGTTATCAGGACCACTAGACTTAGGTGGTACCTGCCAGGTTTATTCACTGTAAAGTTATTCTTTTTCTCTCTCAAATCTCTGTTACCTAGAAACCCAACACTAAACCCAATACATGATCAAAATAAAACTCCACTTCTTGGAGGCAGGAATATCTAAATATCTTTATATATTATTTGTAATTTTTCTGTAATTTATTTTTCTGGTCAATGATTTATTTATATAAGTATGGACTCATGGACATTTATTTTATTCTTTGGTTTATAATCTGGTATTTGGTTGTTTGTTTTGTTGCTCAATTTGTTAAAATTCTCTAGTTTAATCCCTGGGCTTATAATTCATTCAGTCTGTGTCTGTTTTAAGTAAATGAATGTCAAGTTGCTGTTTCTCCCTGCAGGTGCCTGTCACTCTCTAGAGTTCCTGTTGGTTGCTTGTCCTGCAACCTCAGTTTTAGGAAGGGTTTGAAAAAAGTCATTAATTTCCAACAACACTCTTTCCAGCTCTCTACATCTCTGAAGTCAATTGTAAAATGTTGATACCTGCCTTTCCTGCCTATCAGGAACACCTTTCCATTTATTCAGAAAAATGTTTCAGAAAAACACCTGGTAAAACATGATCTAAGAACTCACATGAAAATAATGGATGTATAATTACAATATAATTTTTGACTCATTGGTTCTATGTGCTTTGAAGTCTTTTCATCCAGGCTGGTGACATTGAAGAAAATAAAAATGGAGAGATTATTTCTTAGTTTCATTTCCATTCTCTCTCTTTGCATCACTTCCATTTGTCCCTCACTTGATGGAACCTATTACACACATGAGGACCACGACTCTTGGCTTGTTTTACACCCACCTTATCAATCATGCTTTTTTGCCTTACAGCAATATGCTCACTCCCTGCTTTGTCCACAGTGGAGAACATAGTAAATTATCTAAAACAGAAAGCTCACATTACTCCCATAAAGCACAGAAAACAAGCAGGGGGAATGTGCATGTAACACCCCCATCAAGCAGCCCTCGCAGAGAGGTATAACAGTAAATATCAATGGCGATAAAAAGTGAAGGCTTTTCAAATGGCCACACCTCCCAGGATCTTAGAAAGAAATGCAACGTGCATTTAGGACTCGAAGAGGTTTAAAGGTCAAAACAGGTCAGAGAGAGTAGACCTAAAACCATCTTACAGATTTGAGCAATTACCTGAGGAAAAAACCCATTTCCTAATATACCTGACAGATGCTGAGGAAGTAGTAGGGAAATGTACCATCTTGTATGATAAAACACAATAAAAACGTATTCTGACAGGAGACCAATGACATTTAAATTGTAAAAAGCTGTTTTCGCCTTTCTCTCCAGACAACATTAATTAGAAAGAGATCCATACCTATGGCGGGTATTATCCAAATGAACTGGATAATCCGCAGACCACTTGAATTAATAAAAAAAAAAACTTTTGATTGTTGAGGGCTCAAATTATTTGTCAAAAAACAGAAAACTTAAGTTTCTCAACTGAATATTATCACAACATTAAATGATGACTCCAGAAACACTAAAATTGGAAAGGGAAGCAAAAAGTGTACTGTATATTAATGGCCTTCCTATTGTATCTTCAGCTTCTGCTGAAATAAGTAATGATTCAATAGGAGAGAAAGGGAATCTTTCTGAAATTCACCTTAATAACTGAGCAGCAGGCACTTCCTATACTTATGGCTTCTTTTATTACAGAGATAAAAATCATCACATAGGTCAGGGAAATAATCCAATGTAATACTGATTAATTTTTTAGGGGAGGGGCCTTTATTTAACACGAGGGTTCCTCTCGACTATACACACTATTCTAGTTGGATTAGGTTTTCTGGAAGAGTTTTCTTATTGATTTACATTCTAAACACATGCCCTAAAGGCTTCATAAGAAATATACATGTAAGCCTAGAAAAGTACTGAGCAGGATTAGGTTTTAGAGTTTGTTAAATACAAGAAACAACATTAGGATTGTCAAGAATATGATGCAATAGAAAAATAAGTCATTTAACATACTGGGTTACACCAAATTCTTTTTCTGCATCTACTAAGGTGATCATTGGACTTTCCTCCTTTATCCTACAAATATGATGTGTAATAATGATTGATTTTTTTGAATGTGAAAACAACCTTGTCTTCATGAAATAAACTCTCTTTAACGGTTTTTGTGTCCATTCCCATTTCCCCAAGATTTTTCACTTCTTAATTTCTGGCAGTGCTAGATTTCTCTCATCCTCTTTCATTCCTTCCACCTTGCTGGAATTTACACGCGTCGCAATCCAGACATTAGCATTGTGTGTCATAGCAGAGAATGCTGAGACCAAAGAAACAGGCAAACCGGAAGACTATGGTGGAGGTCGTGGCATAGCTGTTAATAAGACCAGGAACCTTTCATTTCAGGAAGAACCACAATCTCCCTCATAAACATAGATGCATAATTCATAAACAAATCATAAGCAAAATATAGCACAGTGAAGATAAGATCTGTGATACTAAAGTCAACACATACATTGTCTTCAGATCCAATGACAATTCATATCATCTGCGGTGCATAAATGAGCAAAGGTAGTGGGCTATTTCCCCAAACTGGTACTTTACTATAAGGATGAAGGCTAAAAAATTCTATTTGGTGGCATAATAATAAATACATGATGGTTCTTATTAGTTTTCTTTTATTTCCTCCTTAGTCCCATGCTGCTATGTTAGGCATATTTTAGTGCCCAATATCTACTTATTGGCTTATTGGAAGGCCATCTTCATTATACAAGGACAATCAGGTCACAGTTGGCTTGAGCTGTGTGGTATAAAAATACAGGACTAAGAGTCAAGGGACTGTGTGATAGGCCTATTTCTGCCACAAACTAGACATATGATCTTGGGCAAGTCACCTGGCTCAAACCCTACCTAGGCCTTGCATAGAAGAGGGACGCCTGGGCCCACAGAATCTCAGGGTTTCTCCATGTTGCTTGAATCTGCCCAAAACTGTCCCTGCTCTCCAGAAATTTGCTATCTAGGAGAAAAGTCAGACATATCCGTAGATGATTCCGCTATCAAGCAAATACTAAGTGGTTTGACAGAAGTAGGATGATACATGTGGAGAAATGTACTTTGCAGGATTCTCTAAAATTCTCTTAAAGGAAGTTTTTAAAGAACTACACTTTGAATCATGCTTACGATGTTACAGTACTGTTGTAAAAGTGTAGAAAGAAGGAAAACCTTGATCAAAACAGCAAAGTAGGGTTGAAATGCATATCATCAGAAGTTTCAGTGAAAAGTGATACACTGGGAATTTGATAGTAAGAACACCTTGACAAACTGCACAGTTATGGTCTGACAGTGCTAAGGGCAATTCTATTTTCAGACATGCTTGTGAGGCTCTTTTTTTGTGTTAGGTCCCACAGATATACATTATTTATGTCACACATAAACTATTAAACTATTAAATGGTCAGTATTTTAAATGGAACCATACCTGACACTTCACAAGTGTTATGTGTTTTTAAATACAAAGTAAATAAAATAACTCACAGTATATCCACTATCTTACTTGACATTCTTCTATATTTTTCTTAATTTGTTCCTACATCATTTGATGATAAGAGGCAATAAAGTAGCAGACTTGAATTTCAGTCCCAGCTCCAGAAAGAGACCTTTGTTTGACTTGTTAAGTATAAAGTTGTCTTATCTCTGGAGGAAGACATTAAACATGATTTTGGTGACTACTAAGAGAGTTAACTATGCAACAAATTATTCTGTGATCAAAATATGCATAAATTGGAAATAAATATACTAGCTTAGGGTAATAAGAACAACTTACACAAGACCTCTTTTGGTATAACCAAGATTATCTTTTTATCAAGTAAAAAATCATCTTTCCATAATCTGTAAGTGTTTGTATGTGTAACTGTCTAATACCTACAAAGGTGAATATCTAAGCACTCATGTGTACAAAAGGGTTCAGAGAATCAATAATTTGTACTCAGGAAATGATGCCCAAGACCCCCTCCTCGGGTTCCATTAATTGGCCAAAGTGGCTCACAGAATTCAGGGAAATACATATATTTACCAGTTTATCGAAGGATATGAGAAAAGATATAGATGAACATTCAGATGAAGAGATACATAGGATGATATCTGAGAAGGTCGCAAACTCAGGGGCTTCTGTCCCCGCAGTGTTGGGGTGTGTCACCCTCCCAGAATGTGGATGTATTCACCCACCTGGAAACTCTCCAAATCCTGTGCTTTAGGGATTTTTACGGAAACTTCCTCATGTAGGCATGTGATCAGTCATTAACTCCCTTTTTAGCCCTTCTCCCTTCTCAAGAGACTAGTGGGGTGGGGCTAAAAATGTCAAGCCTGCATCATGGCTTGGTCTTTCTGGTGATCAGCCCTCACCCAGGAGCCATCCAGGAGCCCACCCAGAGTCACCTCACGAGAGCAAAATGAAACCAAGCCCAAGCTCACTCTGCTCGCTGCACGACAGGCCAGTACATCAGGAGACGAGGTGTTGGGGTAAGGAATAATGACTTTGTTCAGAAAGCCAGCAGATTGAGAAGATGGTAGACTAGTGTCTCAAAGAACCATCTTCCTCCAGTCTGAATTCAGGCTCCTTTTAAACAGAGGAAGGGGAGGGGGAGGGGCCCACTGCAAAGCCAACCAGTGGCTGAGTGGGACTGCTGATGGTTGCTCGCTCATAGCCACGTGCCTGCCCCATCCCTATCACAAAAAGACACTTTTATATAAAATAGATAACTAATAACGACCTACTGTATAGCACAGGGAACTCTACTCGATACTCTGTAATGACCTATATGGGAAAAGAATCTAAAAACGAGTGTGTATATGTCTATGTATAACTGATTCACCTTACTGTACAGCAGAAGCTAATACAACATTGCAAATCAACTATAACCCAATAAAAATTAATTAAAAAAAAAGACACTCCTATCACCCAGGAAATCACAAGAGCTTCAGGAGCTCTGTGCCAGGCACTGGTGGCAGAGACCAATATATATTTTCCATTATCTCACAGAATCATATTGGAAGGTGATTCCTTGCATGCCCAAGCCTGATTTTCTAGGTCAAGATGAGACTCACATTTCAGTCATAAGTCCCCCTGCAAATGAAGCAGAAATCAGGACCCACCATGATCTCCACTGATTCTACTTGTCTAAATTAGGGACCTCCATGCTCCTCAGGTGCCCTAGTTGTTCACACTGAGGACTGTCATGCCCCAGTGACAATATCATAAAGGGTGAAGAGACTGTAATAAAAGCAACAGTAGATGCTAGAGACATGTTCTTGAACATGTACATTCATGACAGTATAGCCAAGTAAATATTTCACATATTAAGAAAAATTAACCAGCTAGTGATTAAAAAGTACAATCCCTAAGTGAATACCCAATTCCACCTGCCAAAAGGGATGTCCAATGATGTCATAGGGGATTTCCTATAAGACTCAAAGTGCCCTCTCTATAAGGTACAGGCAAGACTCGAAGCTCCAGGGTCCGGAGAGGGTAGGGTAGGAGGGGGAAGGCAAGGTGTATTCTGAAAAAGAGAATATGTGTAGAACACACTAGGGATATCAGAAAAGGCTACTGTAGATGACTTTAACCCAGGCCTTGGTCCTCCACTCCCAGTGTCTACTCTAAAGATGAGAACCTAAGCTCACCTAACCCATTTCTGACTTCTGGGTGTTCCACACATGTTTCTAAACTCTGGAGAATGGAGACTGTCTATTTTGGGCAGAGTGAGAAGAAATGTGGTCAAGACAATATACAAAAGATTTAGAGAAAATGAGGACATGCTTAATTTTTGGATTTGAATATACTGCATTGGTCTGTCAAAATATGTGTGTGTGTGTGTACAGTTTTTGTGAAGCTTTTCTAACTTCAGAAGTATAAAATGTTACTAACACAAAACATATCATTTAGAGGTTAAATTACTTATCTTTTTGTTATACTTGGTTTTGTAAATTTGAAATAATCATCATTAGTTTGAATTTTTGTGTTAATTATTCTGAGTGAAGTCGGCAAAGGTGGATGGAAACTATAACAAATTAAATATTCAAAATTAAATAAGTATAAAAAAAGTTCTATTTCTGGGTTGATGAAAGTAAAAAACTTATTATATGGGAAAAGTGGTGTTCATATTTGCAACAATGTGGATGAATCTAGAGGACATCATGCTAAGTGAAAGCCAGATAGAGAAAGGCAAATACTGCCTATTATCAATTATATACAGAATCTACACAGAAAAAAGTCAAACTCATAGAAACAGAGGAGTGTTTGCCAAGGGCTAGGGTTGGGGGAAATAAGGAGAGGGTGGCAACAGGGTACAAACTTTGAATGAGATGAAAGTCTTAGGATCTAATGTACAACATGGTGACCAGAGTTGATAATACTGTATCGTATAACTGAAATTTGCTGAGAAAGTATTGATACAACTTAAATGTAAATATGCGAGATGAAAAAACGATGGAATTGTGAACAAAGGAGATTGTGAGAGTTAAAATCGTTGGGAAACAGCCAAAATCCTGGGAGAATTTCAGAGTTTCAAAGGCTATGAAAATGGTGGGTTCAAGCCGAGATCCCCAAGAGATCTGAGGAACCAGGAAAAATGTGATTTCCAGGTGGAATGAATAGAAAATTGACTAAGGTCTAGAAGACCCATGAGGGTGGAGGGATAGAGCTGTGGGGCGGATGGTGGGGAGGGGCCGTGGTCCAGCCTCCTCCTCTATTACTCCCTCCCCCACCCTCAGGAGCCCTTTGTGACCAGACCACAGCTCTATGATGTAGGCCTAGGACTTCAGTCCCCAAGTACACATCCTGTGCTCAGTTGCCTGAAGCCAGCAATGTGATTCAGATGATGGAGAATCCTCTCTTTTCTCTGAAAAGCACTTTTGATACTTGGCTGTACTCCAGTCGCACTTCCTGGGCGAGTGCCACCATCCTTGGCTTTCTGTGTGGACTGGGGCTCTATTTCCTGTTACTCTCCTACCTCCAGAATAATCTATCTTCACCACCTCCTAGGAAACATGGAAACATCACGAAGGTAAGGAACCCTTGGGCCAGACCCACAAGCACATGCTTCTCCCTTCTTTTCTATTATTATTTCCACTTTTCTGAATCACCTACAGAGACTCCTGAAATGGGAAAGAATTGTTGATTTCCAGTGTTTCCAGATTTTCCTTATCGTAAGGATAGGAGTGATGACTTCTGGAAACTGCTTCTCTTAATGTTAACATCTTATATAACCATAGTACAGTTGTTAATACTAAGAAATTAACATTGGTACTACACTATTAAGTAAACTGCAGACTTCATTCTACTTTCACCAAGCTTTTCCATTAACGTCCTTTGTCTGTTCAAGATCCAAATAAGAATAACATGTTGCATTTAGTTACCTATCTGCCTAGTCATCCTCAATCTGTGAGAGCTTCTCAGTCTTTTCTTGATTTTCATGACTTTTTCAAGTTTGAATATCTCTCATTTTGCTTTTTTCTGATATTTTCTCATGATTAGACTTGGGTTATGGGTTTGGGGGAAGCATAGCACAGAGGTGAATGCTTTTCTTATGCATCATATCAGAGGGTACATGATTTCAAGATGACTTGTAATTGAGGATGTTATCAGGACCACTAGACTTAGGTGGTACCTGCCAGGTTTATTCACTGTAAAGTTATTCTTTTTCTCTCTCAAATCTCTGTTAGCTAGAAACCCAACACTAAACCCAATACATGATCAAAATAAAACTCCACTTCTTGGAGGCAGGAATATCTAAATATCTTTATATATTATTTGTAATTTTTCTGTAATTTATTTTTCTGGTCAATGATTTATTTATATAAGTATGGACTCATGGACATTTATTTTATTCTTTGGTTTATAATCTGGTATTTGGTTGTTTGTTTTGTTGCTCAATTTGTTAAAATTCTCTAGTTTAATCTCTGGGCTTATAATTCATTCAGTCTGTGTCTGTTTTAAGTAAATGAATGTCAAGTTGCTGTTTCTCCCTGCAGGTGCCTGTCACTCTCTAGAGTTCCTGTTGGTTGCTTGTCCTGCAACCTCAGTTTTAGGAAGGGTTTGAAAAAAGTCATTAATTTCCAACAACACTCTTTCCAGCTCTCTACATCTCTGAAGTCAATTGTAAAATGTTGATACCTGCCTTTCCTGCCTATCAGGAACACCTTTCCATTTATTCAGAAAAATGTTTCAGAAAAACACCTGGTAAAACATGATCTAAGAACTCACATGAAAATAATGGATGTATAATTACAATATAATTTTTGACTCATTGGTTCTATGTGCTTTGAAGTCTTTTCATCCAGGCTGGTGACATTGAAGAAAATAAAAATGGAGAGATTATTTCTTAGTTTCATTTCCATTCTCTCTCTTTGCATCACTTCCATTTGTCCCTCACTTGATGGAACCTATTACACACATGAGGACCACGACTCTTGGCTTGTTTTACACCCACCTTATCAATCATGCTTTTTTGCCTTACAGCAATATGCTCACTCCCTGCTTTGTCCACAGTGGAGAACATAGTAAATTATCTAAAACAGAAAGCTCACATTACTCCCATAAAGCACAGAAAACAAGCAGGGGGAATGTGCATGTAACACCCCCATCAAGCAGCCCTCGCAGAGAGGTATAACAGTAAATATCAATGGCGATAAAAAGTGAAGGCTTTTCAAATGGCCACACCTCCCAGGATCTTAGAAAGAAATGCAACGTGCATTTAGGACTCGAAGAGGTTTAAAGGTCAAAACAGGTCAGAGAGAGTAGACCTAAAACCATCTTACAGATTTGAGCAATTACCTGAGGAAAAAACCCATTTCCTAATATACCTGACAGATGCTGAGGAAGTAGTAGGGAAATGTACCATCTTGTATGATAAAACACAATAAAAACGTATTCTGACAGGAGACCAGTGACATTTAAATTGTAAAAAGCTGTTTTCGCCTTTCTCTCCAGACAACATTAATTAGAAAGAGATCCATACCTATGGCGGGTATTATCCAAATGAACTGGATAATCCGCAGACCACTTGAATTAATAAAAAAAAAAAAAAACTTTTGATTGTTGAGGGCTCAAATTATTTGTCAAAAAACAGAAAACTTAAGTTTCTCAATTGAATATTATCACAACATTAAATGATGATTCCAGAATCACTAAAATTGGAAAGGGAAGCAAAAAGTGTACTGCATATTAATGGCCTTCCTATTGTATCTTCAGCTTCTGCTGAAATAAGTAATGATTCAATAGGAGAGAAAGGGAATCTTTCGAAATCCCCAAGAGATCTGAGGAACCAGGAAAAATGTGATTTCCAGGTGGAATGAATAGAAAATTGACTAAGGTCTAGAAGACCCATGAGGGTGGAGGGATAGAGCTGTGGGGCGGATGGTGGGGAGGGGCCGTGGTCCAGCCTCCTCCTCTATTACTCCCTCCTCCACCCTCAAGAGCCCTTTGTGACCAGACCACAGCTCTATGATGTAGGCCTAGGACTTCAGTCCCCAAGTACACATCCTGTGCTCAGTTGCCTGAAGCCAGCAATGTGATTCAGATGATGGAGAATCCTCTCTTTTCTCTGAAAAGCACTTTTGATACTTGGCTGTACTCCAGTCGCACTTCCTGGGCGAGTGCCACCATCCTTGGCTTTCTGTGTGGACTGGGGCTCTATTTCCTGTTACTCTCCTACCTCCAGAATAATCTATCTTCACCACCTCCTAGGAAACATGGAAACATCACGAAGGTAAAGAACCCTTGGGCCAGACCCACAAGCACATGCTTCTCCCTTCTTTTCTATTATTATTTCCACTTTTCTGAATCAACTTCAGAGACTCCTGGAATGGGAAAGAATAGGACATCTACTCCTAAGAATAGGACGTCATCCCTCTAAGGGCAAGCCAGCCTGGGCAGGGGATAGAGTGAACACTAGGATTTGTATCCAAAGATCTCAGACCAGTTGTCCAGGTGTGGTGGAGGGCTCCAGGGCAAGTCTCACACACAGTGACCAGAGGTCGAGGACTGGATACTGAGTTCAATCTCAGCCAGAGGACAGGCCCATGAGCAATGGATCACCAGCTGTGAACATGTGTCTCGGATGAGGGCTGATCTGCTGGCAGTGCTGAGGCCCTGAGAGCCTCAGAGCGGGGGTTGGAGTGGCCCTGGCCTCGGGAAGCAGAGACCCACCTGTTGGAGCTCAGATGAACCCGTAGTTCAGAGAATGTGTGTGTTTCTTGAGCAGAGGAACAGTGACAAAAGAAATCCAGGGTGAATCTCACATTGAAAATCCTTCTTTATGTTCTTCAGAGAAGGAAAACAGAAAATATTTTTATCCTCTTTAAAAATGAGTGAAAGGAAAGAAAAACCACAGAGCTCTGTTAGTTAAATGTAAAAAGTCATATTATGTATGGACACTGAGTGTCTGTCTGATGCTTGTCTAGAGAGGGGAGAGTGAGAATTGGGTCCCAGGTCCTCGTTTTTTCTGTCTCTCAGCATCAGACGGAGTGGAGGGGGAAACGCAAGGTTAAGATGAAAAACAGAGCTTCGAAAGGTAAGTTGTGCCATTCAGCCCTGTGTGCCCCGAGGGTTAGGCCCCATCTCTCCCAGCCCTGAGGGCCCACTCCACAGGCTCCGAGGAGGCCAGTGGCAGGGCCTGTGCCTCAAGAAGCAGAACCCTCAGGGAGCTTCCTGGGAAGGAGAGCAGAACCCAGATACTTCCCAGATTCCATGCGCACAATGAAGCAGTAAGGGGCCCGGAAAAGGGTGTGGCCCAGCAGGGGTGTGTGGGCTACAGTGGACCAATAGATTGCCTGGATTGGGAGGAGGGACCTCCAGGTCCGACCGTGGACAAGTTGTTTAACTTTGCTCAGATTCCTCTGTGATGTGACCCCTGCCCATTGTCCCCCACAGGGAGGATGTGAGCGCAGCAAGGGGTAATGGATATGGAAGTACTTTGTAAATGATAAACCCTTTCATGAGCTTCGCCATCACTGTCAGGGATCTTGTGGCCCTGGACGCTGGTGCTTGGGCTCCAATCTCCCAATGGTGTCCCCTTAAAGGGACACAGCACTCAGCCTCCTGTAAGACCCCCTAAGCCCTTGCCTTCACCACCATGACCCAGTCTGCTGTTTTCCAGTTTTCAGAGATTGCCTGGAAGAGGTTCGGGCCCTGACTTCACTTCTACAAAGGTAAAGAATCTTCCCCTTCTCTCCTGGGTTCTTCTTCCACCCAAAGCCTATGGTGTGACACCTGGGCTGCAGGCAGCCTGGGGCTGAGCTGGGAGGGGGAGCGCTGAGGGTGGGGTATGGCCAAAGCCCTGGGGTGAGGGACAGCAGGAGCACTGTGAAGTCAGCATGGGGGCCGTGGAGGGCCGTGGGCCACAGGTGCCCACCCCTGCCTGGCCTGCCCAGCCCTCCTGGCCCTGGGGGCTCCTGGCTGCAGCTTGTGCCTCATGTCTCCTGAAGCCACGTGGGGAGGCTCCCTGACAAGGGCAGCTCTCATCAGCTCTCCTATCAAGACCCCCCTGGTGAGGTGTGCAGAGCAGCGTCTGTTGGAGCCCACCAGCCCTGCAGGGAACCTGCAGAAGAGGCTGTTCCTGCCACGTGCCCATCAGCTGCCCTGGCTCCTCTGACCCAGGGCTCTTTACCTGTGGCCTCCACCCTGTCAAAAGAACCTCAAGACCAATCCAACTTGAAGAAAATCACCCTTGGCACTGTTGCAAAGAGCTCACCTCCAGGTAACTCTTTTTTGGCATCTACCATCGCAGCCATCTTGAGTCTTGGCCTCGTATGCTATCCCATTTTGTTCCTGTCCTTCTGGTGGAAGACTACCAAGGCCTTGTTCTTCCCCACCTCATCACAGAGTGAGTCCCGGCAAGAACACCTGTCCCACCAGCCACCAGGGGCCCCGTTCCAGGAAGAGCCCAGAGACAAGCAGGTAGAAACTGGTAGCCCCTCACTTGTCAACCCTGAAGTCCAGAAGCTGCTGGAGATTCTAATCACCAAGAAAGTAGAACTAAAGATTCATAAGGGGAAAGAAAAGGATGGGTCATTCTCGGAACAAATGAGCTCAGACTACCACCTGAACACTTTAGGGAATGCGTGGAAATCACTGGGTGCTGAGCAGGACAACACAACCCCTCAATCTTTCTGGAACAGGAAAGACAAAACAGAGCAGCTACCCGGTCCTCGGCAGCTCTTACACTCCGAGGTCTTGAGGGACCACTTGGAACTGACATACACCCAGCTCTACCGGGGTCACCCCTCTCTGCACAGCGAGTCCCTGGTGGCTACTAGGAGCTCTACTCAACAGCAGGCACTCTTTGTTTTATTCAGTGGAGTTTCTAATGGCTTTCCAGTTTCAACTCAACTTAGAATACCTTTAGGTCCTTCCCAGGTCGCAGTATTGCCCTGCCCGGGGGTCCCACCCCAGCCTTTCACTCAAAACTTGCCTCCGTGCCAGTCCCCACCTCTGGCTCAGATCCAGGCCCAGCCCTACCTCCCATCTTCTCTCCCATTCAGACCACCTTATTCTCCACCCCAGATGAGTACCTGTGGACTAGATTGTCCTACATTTCAGAACAAGACACCATATTTTATCCCAACTGAAACTCAATGTCTGAAATGCCCCTTGTTGCAGAAGCAACTGAAAAGTGGGAAGCCTTCATCCTCTGTGGTCAAAAGATCTCAGAAAGGCTTTAGCCAACTCAGTCTCAACCTTCCCCAAGAGAGGGGGCGCTCTCAGGCCGAAAGGTCAGTTTCTATTCATCATGAGGACTTAATTGGCCCTGATCTCCAGAAGCAACATCTTCAAAAGAGGCTCATCAAAGATCAAACCAAGAGGGGCCTGTGCCTCAGTATCCACCTGTCTCTGTCTCTGGAATTGAGTTCCTGTCAGCGCAAATTTTTAAGGACTTATCAGGCACAGGGCAAGCAGGGACCCTGGCAGCCCTCTGCTTTTACAGGCAAAAGGAGACTGGACCCACAGAAGATAAGGTCCAGGCGCCCTAGGAGATCCCATAGGAAGGGTCAAATGCAATTTCAACCAGGGAAGGATTTCGGCAAGGGTCTAAGGCCATGTCTGAGGAGGATCTCAAAAGCTTCCTCCAGGGCCAGGCTCCCAGGGAAGTTTCTGCAAAGAAACTCTGAAAAGGAGTCAGAAAGATACCTGATGAGGCCCTTGATGAGTGACTCTGGAAACTGTTTACCCAGTAGCCCAGAGAAGAAACATCTAGAAAAAATCTTGAAAGCCCATTTCAGCACAGAGTTGATGCAGATTAATCAAGGTTTGATCCCTGTGATTGTGCGTCAATCCTGGCTTGCTGCCAACTATGTTTTTTCTAAGCCCCACCCTCACGAGGAAATCAGAAATCTAGCACCCTTGAAGTCTTGGAAACCCTGTGTAAACTCCTCCCGTGTGCTTTCCTTCCTCAGTTCAAGCATTCGGCAGATGCTGGAAGCACATATTATAAGGTGGCAGGTAAGGCACAGGTGGGGCCTACCCGAACAGGCCTTTGAGCCCATAAATCTCAAGCCATGTGGGGCTCAACCCTTGTCCTCTCCAAGGTCCACCATTTCCCCCTCTGCCACCTGGCAATCTGGGGCACACTCAAAAGCCAACTTTGCTAATAAGTTCTTGGGAAAACCTCAGCCCCATCAGGGAATGAAAGTGATAACAAAAGCAACAGTTCCCACCCTGGTGAGTCCCCTCCCTGTTCCCTCACCTGAGCATACAGAAATCCAGAGGGCCCTGGGAAAGACTTCACCTGGTGACAGGTATGGGCCCTCAGAGGCCCCTCTGACTGGACAGGAGGGCAGACTGCCTTATCAGGTGCCCACAGTCAACCTCATGGGCAGAAGCTGGGAGAATGGGACTGTCTTGGGGTTTCCAGCCGCTAGGAAAACCCTGTCACTACCAACAAAGTCAGTTGCCCAACATCCAAAGGAGCCATGCCTTAAAACACAGGTGGCTCAAGGCCGTGCCACTGGTGAGCTCCTTCAAGACTCTCACACTGATGTGCTCCTTCCTGCAGACATCTTGGCTTCTCATAGGTCTCTTTCCAGTTCCCAGAGGGAACATGCTAGTGAGGACGCGCCAGCTTTCCAGGTGGTGCCATATGACCTCAACGTGAGCGAACAGAGCAGCCAGGGGCAGCAGAAATTCAGAAAACCAAAACTTAAGGACTCATTTAAGAGCCAGAGTAAGATGTCTGTCCCAACTGAGGAGTGGAGGGGCTTTAAGAGGCTCCAACCTGGAAAGCATGAAGAAATGAGGAGCAGCCAGGGACAAGAGGAACCCAGGAAACCAAAAATTAGGGACCTGTGTAAGGGCCAGTTTGCCTCAGCTGATGAGGGGGTGGTCTGTGAGAGGCTCGAACTAGAAGAGGATGAAGAAATGAACAGCCAGAGCAAGATGTCTGCCCCAACTGAGGAGCGGAGGGACTTTAAGGGGCCCCAACCGAAAGAGCATGAAGAAATGAAGGGCCAGAGGGAGGTGCTCGCATCAGCTGAGGAGTGGAGGGGTTTCACGAAGCCCCAACCAGGACAGCATGAAGAAACAAGAAGCCAGAGCGAGACGCCTGCCCCAGCTGAGGAGTGCAGGAGCGTTAGGAGACTGCAACCAGGAGAACACGAAGAAACGAGAAGCAACCAGGGACAACAGGAACCCAGGAAAGCAAAGGTTAGGGACCCGTGTAAGGGCCAGTTTGCCTCAAGTGATGATGGGGAGGTCTGTGAGAGGCTCAAACCAGAAGAGGATGAAGAAATGAACAGCCAGAGCAAGATGTTTGCCCCAGCTGATGAGAGGGAGGACGATTGGAGGCCCAAACCGGGAGAGTATGAAGAAAGGTCTTCAGGACTAAAGGCTTCTCAAGCAAGTGGGATGAGCCACGCTTCTCAGGTCAGGGAAAGAGGAGAGTCCCTTGGGAGCAAATACCCCCAGCTCTCGCCAGAGAAGAGAGAGCTTTCACCAGAAAGCCACAAATGGACAAGGCACTTTCTGCAGTATCTTAGCCACAATAAAAAAGGCAAAGGAACAGAAGAATCCCTTCAAAAAGGCAAGCCTGTATCAGCCACTGCTCACCACCAGGAACCAATCAAAGGCAAATCTGTTGTAGAGAGCAGGGCTCAAAAAGGCAAGCCTGTATCAGCCACTGCTCACCACCAGGAACCAATCAAAGGCAAGTCTGTTGTAGAGAGCAGGGCTCAAAAAGGCAAGCCTGTATCAGCCACTGCTCACCACCAGGAACCAATCAAAGGCAAATCTGTTGTAGAGAGCAGGGCTCAAAAAGGCAAGCCTGTATCAGCCACTGCTCACCACCAGGAACCAATCAAAGGCAAGTCTGTTGTAGAGAGCAGGGCTCAAAAAGGCAAGCCTGTATCAGCCACTGCTCACCACCAGGAACCAATCAAAGGCAAATCTGTTGTAGAGAGCAGGGCTCAAAAAGGCAAGCCTGTATCAGCCACTGCTCACCACCAGGAACCAATCAAAGGCAAGTCTGTTGTAGAGAGCAGGGCTCAAAAAGGCAAGCCTGTATCAGCCACTGCTCACCACCAGGAACCAATCAAAGGCAAGTCTGTTGTAAAGAGCAGGGCTCAAAAAGGCAAGCCTGTATCAGCCACTGCTCACCACCAGGAACCAATCAAAGGCAAGTCTGTTGTAGAGAGCAGGGCTCAAAAAGGCAAGCCTGTATCAGCCACTGCTCACCACCAGGAACCAATCAAAGGCAAATCTGTTGTAGAGAGCAGGGCTCAAAAAGGCAAGCCTGTATCAGCCACTGCTCACCACCAGGAACCAATCAAAGGCAAATCTGTTGTAGAGAGCAGGGCTATTGATCCTCGGGCGGTTGGAACAGCTGTTGGACAGGTCCTAGTAGACAAACTGGGGCTTCACCAAGGACTCTGTGCCTCAGAGTTAAATCAGCACCCAGAACAGCTCCAGGCCCCAGCAGAGGGGCATTCCCACTACCACAGGGTTCTCTCCTCTTCAGAACAGAGAAGAGTGTTGAAAGATACAGCCTACAGTCACCAAGCCACCCGCAAGGACCACAGCTACCTTAACAACAGCAGGCATACCAGAGGCAGGGGCGACAAGTTGGCCTTCCCACCCAGGGAACTGGAGTCCCCAGTCAGACCCTGCCAGCATAGACCAAGGGTGGCAGGTGACTCAGGCCTGTGTTCCCTCTGGTCAATCAGAGCGTGCTTCTCATGCCTCTCCTGGTAGGAAAGCAGTGCAAGGAAAAGTGCAGTTCATGCAAAGAAAACCTGTTTCTTCTCATGTTAAGACATTGTCTATGTGTTAATGGCTTCTTCCTACCACAATTTTTGTTTCCCAAAATAAATGTTTCTTCTCATGAGAGGTGGTGGCCTCTGTCTGTGCCCTGCTGGGGGGAAGGAAGGGATCAGGGTCCACTCTTCCCAGGTGCCTGCTTTGGCTTCCAGATGGGATGGGGCCATGGAGGGAGGTTGATCCCAGCGTGGAATACCCATCCTCCCCTCAATTCCCTCACTGCATTTAAGTTTCCATAATAGCAGCATTACAGAAACAAGCAACAGCATTCAGGACGTGTCAAGGTGAACTAAACCTAAAGACCTCCCCCTTCTCAGGAACCAGCTCAGTCCTCTCCTGCTCTCTCTCTACCTTGAACTTGTGGGACTGTAGGGGAGGGGTCTGAAGAGGCTGAAATTCCCCTCAGGCTCCAGAAAGTGTCAGAGACAAGTTCACATGTCAGAATAAGGAGAGGAGTTTGGGGGCAGTGCTAGCCCAGAGTCCAGACGTGGCAGAAACCTTGCCCCCATGTCTCGGTGGGGATAGATGATGCCTGCCCTGGAACTCCTTCTCTCCCCGATGGAGCTGGGATTGAGGTGGGCCGGGAGCGTCACCCGTCCTCTGTCCTTCTCGCACCCTGGAGCAGCGGTGAGGAGGAGGACCGCGCACTCCCAGGTCTGAGGGTGTGAGGTGATGAGCATGGAGGCCGCCGAGGGCCGTCCACCCCTGCCCCGGAGGAGAGGACAGCCCTACTCACAGTGCTCACCGCCCCCTGGGGAACGAGCAGGGGTGTGACTGTGTGTGCAGTCACCTCACTGTCTGTCATGTGCCCCTAGGGTGGGATGCAGGGGAAGGAGGCAAGTGGCAGAGGCGCCCATAAATGGCGCAGTGACCAAGGAGCCCCTGGCGTCCCACCACCGTGTACAGGCCCAGAGAAAAGAAGTCAGGGGCCAGTGGCTTATGGTGGCCCCAGCCCAGACTCTCCCCCTACTCCAGCTCCCGGAGCCCAGACAGAGGGAAGGCCCCTGGAGCTCCTCCACAGAGGGCCAGGCTCCCAGAGGCCGTGGAGCCCCCAAGCAGGGAAGGTTCACTTCCCCACAATGTATTTAATCAACTTTCACAGGACTGGGAGCTCACGACAGACTCGCGGTCTGTGACCTTTACCTACACGCGTGGCCCAAGGAGGCCCCCAGGGGACAAGTGGGACTTAACAGGCTCAGGGACTGTGCTGGGGTCATAGCAAGTCTCACCTGCTGTCAGCCTTGCTCACCCCAGAGCCTGGAGGGGGAAGAGGCCAGCAGACAGGATGTGTCACCCAGCGGGCGGGAAGTGACCTGCGGAGAACGAGGGTGCCGTCAGCTCTCCTCCCCGGCCCGTCCACACGGGAAACCAGGGAGACAGGAGCAATTCTACAGAGCAATCTGGGGCTCTGTGTCACAGTCACTCCCGTGCTGCAGAGTCCTGCTCCAGGAGGGTCCCCTGATCCAGGTGACAGCTTGAATGGCCCTGCCCTACGCCTGTCAGGACCCCAACATGCGGGACCAGGACCTGCTGAGGGGGAGCGGCCACAGGCCTGCTTGTGCTGTGGTTTCTCCCTGGAGCCAGGTCTCACCTCTGGGCCCCCTCCTCCTCCGGGGCAGACACAGCACTGGGGGCACAGCCAGGGGCCCTGGGAGGGGCTGGGACCCAGAGCACAGAACAACTTCCAGAGCTCAGGAGAGGCTGGCACAGAGCGGGGCCCCTGAGCCTGACTGCTGCCGGGTCCTCTCAGGGGCACCAAGAGGTGAGTGCTGGGTTTGAGGGTGCCGGACGCCCAAGGCACCTGTCGGGAGAAGTGACACAGAGGGACACTGACAGAACAGCAAGAAACAAGAAGCTGCAAGTCCCTTTGCCCTTCTCCTTCTGTGAGGTGCAGAAAGGCCAGCAATGGAGGGCCCCCCACTAAGAGTCCCCACAGGGGGACCCACACTGACCCCACACGGGGACCCACACTGATACCACACGGGGACCCACACTCACCCCACACGGGGACCCACACTCACCCCACACGGGGACCCACACTGATACCACACGGGGACCCACACT